>NC_137627.1:702463-1057463 GCF_963383615.2 Lipophrys pholis
GCCCTCTGCCCCCTGCCTCCTGCTCCTGCCTCCTGCCTCCTGCCTCCTGCCTCCAGCTGATCAGTGTGTTTGGCTTGTTTGCAGACGTCCATTACCACTGATTGCAGAACGTTATCAGCGCCTTCACGCTGAAAGAAACTGCATTTATAACTAATTCTTCGATCGATTCTGACAAAATGAGTAATTTCATGCAATTCTTCTTAAAACCTCCACTAAACAGAGTTCTTTCTGTGAGGCCGCATTGATTTAGCGACTTACCTAAAGGATGATGATGTGAGCAGATTTATAGACCAAAAAGGGATATTCTTCTTGTTGCCTCAGAGATTATTGTCTCAGCAACACACACATTAATCTCAGGAACACTCCGGCTTCCTCCCACCACCCAAAGAACTGCTTTGGTCCGTTGGTGACTGTAAATTACTCAGGATGTTAGTGGGTGGAGGTTCTCCCCGTGATGGAGCAGACCTGTGACCAGGAGGAATTGTCATTCACTTAGCAGAGACAATTTCATCTCCCAAACAAGTCTGGTTTGTCCAAAGTGAATAAAGCAGGTAGAAGAGGACGGCAGATTCCTCTGGTCCTCAGCGCTATTGTCTCTCTTCTGGCTCGGAGCCTTCCTCTGTGGCCTTCTCATGCTTTCCTTGTGGCCACATGCTGTTTTTATGAGTACATTGGCTTAGTTCTGGTGATAAACCACAGTCGGTTAGTTAGGTTAATGAACTGTTAACTCTAAATCGGGTGAAGGTGTAAAGGATTGTGTTGGTGGTTGTGTGGTGATCTTCTTATGGTCTGGAAGCTTCAGCCCCAGTGTGCTTCAGCTTCCACAGACGGACGGCCTGAAGTACCGAGTTTAACAATTGGTTCCAAAGTGAGAAGAAGAAAAAAGAAGCAATTCAAACCGACTCCATCGACTACAATCTCCCTCTTATGCTGAATAATATTTTGATAAACATCAATGTCACTTTCATTCCTTCAAAGTAAAACGTTTCCATCAAGTGAAAGCTCTTTATTGTTTGGGGGGGGGGGCGTTTTTCTCCCAGAACAGTTTTGCATTAAAACAACAAAGTAATGAAGACGATGTTTGTTTAAGCAGCAGAAACACTACAGAAGATGGCGTCAGCATGTCGGGCCACCAGCTGGAGCTGTTGGTGGTTTTTGCAGTGAAACTACACCCACAGGCACAAAGAACACGACGGTGAAGTTGGATTATTATTCCAGGAGACTCGACTCCAAAGCCACCAAGTGCCAGGAGAGTCTGGACGGGGGGGGGGGGGGGGGGGGGTCACGACACTCTGGAGGCAAACACTGTGGTTATTGTCAATCTACTCGCAGATCGAGGTTCTGTGGCCGTGGTGAGCAGGAGTACACAAGGAAATGACTCCAAGTGTTTTCAAAAACATCCATTTCCAAAAAGTTGCGTTGTCAGTGGCTCTGCGCACTATTGTCATGTAAACGGACACCGAAGACTCAATGGCTGTTTTGGTGTTTCCCTTGAAGTCGTTGCTGTAAACGAGGCTTTACTGTATGACGGTTCCAAGTGTCAGCAGTCACATGACACCGTTCACCGTACGGATTGCAGCGTTGCTCTTCTGTATGATTCATATCTGAACCTGAAGTGTTTCCAGAGGAGCTCTGGCACGCTGGCGGGTTCACCAGCAGGGCACTGACATCCCTGCTCGCCTCTAAATCAGGATCCGTTTATTCTAGTCCCAGATCCTGCGTATGGTTGTGTCTTCACTTTATCATGTGCACGCTGTGATATAGAACAATTCACGCTTTACCGGTGTCAAACCAAGACTAACAGTGTTGGTTGTTACAAACTGCAAGACCAGGCGGGGACCCCTGCTGTGAGTGTGCAGCCAGAGGGGGATTTTATCTGCAAACATCTTTACATATTAAAAAACAAACCTGGTGTTTAACTTCTGTATGAAACACTATAAACCCACTTATACCTTGGGGAGAAATCTATATTAGCCTTTAAACATGTTTTTATTTATTCTAGGTCTTAAAATGTGATCTGATATAAATAACATCTGCAGAAGAAAAACACATAGCCACTGGAAATAAGAAGTCAACCTTGGATTTAATTACAGCTTGAGAGTTTTATTCAAAATAATGAAATTTAATACTTCATTACAAATCACTTAATTAAAAAGTAGTTATGAAAAATGGCTTACTTGAGAGAGTAAAAGGTACCTCGACTAACTGTATTAGTGATATTGTGACACATTAGCAGAGCTGTGTGAGAACATCACCATAAGTGACCAACACAAGTACTCACATGAGGGATTTACACACTTTAAGCTGCTCACACGAGAACGACCTGCTGGAAGCTGCTTCACTTCTGTGTTCAGTTGTTTGTCACTATGGGGTGATTCAGTGCAGCGGGAAAAAGCCCCGTTTGTGGGAAGATCGGTCACAAAGTGAACATTTTGTGGTTTAACAGAAACTATCTTAGGAAACCTTCACAAGAGAAAACACTAAAACTTTCTTTGTACTTATGTCGATTTCACCTGTTTTCTCGCCGATGGAGCCGGAGCGTTTTTCAAAAGTTTCACCTTAGAAGCCCGTTTCAGAAAGTTGTGTTTATATATATATATATATATATATACTTTTTGTGGTCTGAACGGACCCGCTCCCTTGAAAACAAAAACACAGTATAATTCTTTGATAAGTACCTTTTTACTGCTCCATGAAGTGATTGTTTCTACACAACAAAAGTTTTGCACGTTTCCATTGTGACTGTATTTCCACATCAGATTTTGCTCATTAGAATTATGCACATTAATTTGTATGTTGTTCTCCCGTGTGCAAGAAGAGAAGTTAAGATCAACAGATACTGACTGAAATCCTCTGAGTGATACAGCCTCAGCTTGTCCCGGTGCTGCTCAGCTGAATATCAGTAATGAACGTCTCTCATCCCTTCAGGTGACTTTAGGTCTGTAATCACAGTGACTGTGGGTTAAACCCCCCACCAGCCTGCATATGGAATGTTATTGGATGCAGAATGAGTCATCAGACATTAGTCACTGATTTAGTGGAAAAGAACATTTAAAAAAAATAGTTTTAAAGAAACAAAACAAAAGACAACCAGACACCATTAAACAAAACTGAAGAATTGTATTTTACTTTTAACAAGTACAAGTCCAGACAACGTGAGTGCAAACAGAACCAGGTCCCCACAACGGCAACAGAAATGCCCCGACCATACAGAACATCTCAAGCTTTCCCATTTGAATCAGTTGTTGACAGCTTAGCATAAGTCGAAGGCCAAAGCAAGCGAGCGCGGAACGCTTTGGATGATGTTATTGTTTTGGATCCGCTTCCTGCTGTTCTGCTGCTCAGGATTAAAGGCCAAATCTGCATTTGCATGCATGTTGCTTCATGACACACCTCATCTCTTTCACAGCCCAGGGTTCTGTGACTCCCTGTGTACTGCATTCATTTGTTTCAATAAAGATCACTCAGCTCCCCGGTGAGAGTCGGCACCAGCATGCAATCCAAGATTTGTAATAACAATATGCTGGATGTAAATCAAAGGTTTGATCTGATCCTCTGAAAGACTTTTAGCGGTGTCGGCCAGAAACGATTCTCCACAGATCAGCTGTAACGTTATGAACACTGACAGGTGAAATGAAGGCTGCTGATTATCTCTTTATCATGGCAGTCGATGGTGGGGGGGGGGGGGGGGGGGACATTAGGCAGCAACTGAATATTTTGTCCTCAGAATCGATGGATTAGAGGCAGAGGACAGGACAAGAGGAAGGGGTTGGGTGGATCTGTCAAGGACTGACTGATGACCGGGTCAGAATCTCCTCAGCTGCAGCACATGTTCAGGGTCAAAAGTCTGAAGCGGTTGGAGGACGGAGAAGCGTTGAACCAACCACAGTGTTTCAGTCAGCAGCTTCAGTAGACAGAGGTGGGAGGTGGACGGTCCAATCCAACATTCATATTGCTGCCAGGGATGCACCAGTACCAGTACCAGTATCCAGTATCTGGTCCGATACCACGTAGTGTACTTGTACTCGTGAAAGCTCCCCGATACAACCCAGCGAACATTACATAGAAAGTACTTTAATAAACTCAGGAGGAAATTCATTACTGCGTTGCTCCATACAGAACACAGTATTAATAGAATATTGAAATATCACTAAGGAAGAATACAATATTGTGTTTAACAGTAACTAGAGCTGTACTTTTATAACTAAATGTGGTCTTCTGTCCAAAACATGTCTTAAGGGGACTACTTGTATAAATAAAGGTTAATAATACCTACCTCCGTCCCTGCCTACCTACCTACCTCCCTACCTCCCTACCTCCCTACCTCCCTACCTCCCTACCTACCTACCTCCCTACCTCCCTCCCTACCTACCTACCTCCCTACCTCCCTACCTCCCTACCTCCCTACCTCCCTACCTCCCTACCTACCTACCTACCTACCTCCCTACCTCCCTACCTCCCTACCTACCTCCCTCCCTACCTACCTACCTCCCTACCTCCCTACCTACCTACCTACCTACCTACCTACCTCCCTACCTACCTCCCTCCCTCCCTCCCTCCCTACCTACCAGCATGTCTTTATATTGTGGGGGGACACCAGAGGACTCAGAGAAAGATCCATCTGTCCACAGGAAGAACCACCTGGAGCTGGACGGTCCAGACCAGCTCTCCTCTTTTCCTCCTCACAAACTCAAACTGGAATATTTTGGAGATTTTTTGTGTGAAAAATTGTCGAGAAAGAATCTTCATTTTGTCAAAACAATAACATTGGCGATCTGGTTTACATTTTCTTTTGAGGCTGTTTCTGCAGCCATAGTGTGACTGGGACTAGTTTTTCCATATGAGAATGTGTTCGCTGTGTTGAATTGATGTCTCAGATCGACATTAGCCACTTAATGAGCAATATTTGTTTTAGAAGTGGCAGGCGAATGCAAATATGGAGGAATTCTGTTGAACCTCCATTAATATTTGCTATTGCAGTTTCCCAGGGAGAATGATGAATGATGAGCGCGCTCACACTTGGATGAACTGTGATGTGATGGTGCTGTCGGTGCGGTTCATTTGTCGAGGTATGAACGCTTCAATTCTTTTGTGCATCAAAGGCCCACTACTTGACTAGTAGGTCTCAGTGCGCCTCACAGACAGGTCCATTGAAGTGGGAACGCAGCGCGGACTGAAGACGAGTGAAGTAACATCAGATCTCTATGTCCTTGCTGCAGATCTTTGTTAATGTGCCCAAACAAAGAAGTTCCTGCAGCTATTTTCACTCCTTTATACTTTAAACTCACAAGTGGTACAAATACAGGGAGGATGTGAAAGTTATCTTGCATAATATAAGTTGTGATAACTTTCAGTACGACGTTAAAGATTTAGCGTGCACTCAAATGAAAAGAGTTCTCTTCTTCTTCTGTGGTGAAGATGGAGATAGAGCGTAGTGGTGAACAGATTCCAGTCCGTCCATAAGGAGCTGTTTGAATTTCACCTTCAAGGTCGTCCTGCATAGAACAGGACAGGATGATTAGTGGATGACCTGCAACCTCAGAGTCACACCTCCCCATCGTACAAGCAGCTGATTGGACCATTTTCTTTTAATCTGTCTCTCACAGGTCATCGATGTCAGCGCAGTACTTCATAGAGTCTGGCAAATACTTTTAGATTGAACATTTTCAACCTTGAATATTGTTGAAGGCTTGGTCGGTCCTTTACTCTTTCAGCTTCAGATCATTTGAAAGTCATTAACTGTGTGATAAAGTCATTTTCAAAAGTTTTAGATTCAACAAAATCAGATGTTTCATGGTTTGAAATAGAAATGCGTCTGAATGGAAAATATTTCTAAGAGGTTGGAAAATCTCATTTACTACTACTGTCTCACCATGTAATGTTAGTTATTAACAACAAAGCTGTCTGAATATGCCCAGACTGCCCGTCACCATTTGTTTGTCAGATTTTTGTAAATAAAAATACACAAAGATTCATATCGGACAATATTGCAAAAAGTGCTGTTGTGCGACTGCTGCACAAGATCCACTTGCACATGGTTCATATATCTTTACAGCCTTTAAATATACATTCATCCATCTTTTATAACCACTTTCAACCACTTTATCCTTTAAAAAGCAGAAGACCGGGTACGATGTGGATAAGTCACCATCCCATCGCAGTACCAAGACGAAAAGAAACATACTTTGATGCCTGGAAGTAATCCAAAGTCACCCAGTATCATCATGACCTCGTGAGCATGTGTGTGAATGGACTGAAGATGGACCTGAACAATAACAATGCATTCGCAGGTAGAACTGTCACACAGACGGGTAAAAATATGAAATCAGGGTTTATTTACAAACTTAGAATCTTCAGGAAGAAGAGAACAGAGGGCTAATACTACTAGTATATAAACAAAGACTCAATACTCCCCACTAGTGGACAGGAGGTAAACTACACACTGGAAACTAACCATGAACAAAACTAAGACCAGAACTCAGGATTACCAAACTACCAAAATATAGAAAGTCACTAGACTCAGGAATCTAGGATGTGCATGAACAAATAAGCGCCGTGTCAGCAGAATATAATCCAACATAGGAGACATATGGCGAAATGGCTGAGATACTAACTCAGGAGGAGGGTGGGGAACTGTCCATACGAACGTCTGTGAACTCCCATCGTTAATGTTTAGAGCGTTTTGTTCTCTACACATGTGTGTGTGGGCCTTTTTTAGAAAAACAAACAGCCGCTGCTGTAGATGAACATCGATTCCAGAACATTGAGGTGTAAACATGAACGTTTCCTCTGCAAATATCATTTTCATTAGAAGATCAGAGCTTTGCTCTTCCTGTCTACCCTCACTGCTTAGAAAAAATAAATACAGATTCTCAAAGGCAGAATTTGAATGATTTATTCACTTTACAATACTGTGACAACATTCATTTATTTGACATTACTTTTTGCAGCAAAACAACAAATATTGAATATCGTAGCCGTCCCTGTGGTGTGCTTCCAGAGTCCTCAAAAAACTGGAGAACTCATTGTTGTGCCAGCATAGTTCCTAAGAAATCCCCCAGCTAATGAAAAGGAGCCAATTAGAGAGCAGGATAAGAGAGAGGGGGACTCCTGAGGCAGAGGAAAGAGAGAGAGACCTCTGATATAAGTTTTCCACTGAGAGCAGCAGGAAGAATGCTTTCAGCTCTGCTCTCCACCCTTTCTTTCACTGTCTTCTTCTTCAGTAGAGGTCAGGTAAAATAAGAAACTATTATAGACGGCCATTAGTACATGATCTCAGAACACCAATGTTTTGACTCATTATAGAGCAACTGCAAGGATTTTAAATGTGCTCTTGGAAGAAGCATGCACTGTTTTTGGCTTTCCACCACATACTGGCTTTGCTCTACTAACATTTATTTTCATCTGGCCCCTGTGGTGCTGCCCGGTCCAACATCAATCTAGCTATTTATTATCTTTAAATACAGTGTTGACTGAATCAATTTAGATTTTCTTCTTCTCTGAATAAATTCCTTGTACAAGGTGATGTAATGCAGATTAATATCTAATACTGTAATTGTAATTGATGTGTGGCATCAAAGACACAATGGAGGAAGTGTTGCTTCATTGCAGAGCAGGTAGGAGGGAGCATCATGAATCAGTGCTGCTTTGCTGCTTGTGAGTCTGGAAATCATTTCTGAGGTGGAATGAGGACAGAAGGGTACCAGTGCAGGGTCACGTCATGGTGTCTACCGGCTACAGCTCTATAGAAATATCCGCCAGGTAGCCGAAACATAGAAACAAATCTATTACAGAATGAAAAGAATCCGGTCAGAACTGAGTCCAACAGTGATGCTGTGAATTGTGTCACCAGTTCTCTTACAAGCGTCTTGAACTCTGGGCGGTTCTTATCATCACATTGGGCTTCTTGACGTTGGAGAGGAAAAATCCTGCAAAAATCATTTTCCTTCAAATAAAAACACGACCTGACTGGACCCCTGTACCGGATCAGGTCAGCCCTCCTCATACTAGTTCTAGATATCAAAACACAGAGTGGAGTTTGCCACCAATCAGAACTCTGGTCTGATTTATTCAGGGTACTCTTTGACACCGTCAGTTCTTGGCTGCTTCGACCATAACAGCTTGGAATTTCATTCACCAAATACCCACTGCTCCAAAATCAAACTCTCCAAAGTGTTAATAAATGTTTGCAAGCAGCTATTGTAACCCAGAACTCCCCTTCACTGACGTTCTTGTGATGGTGTTTGACCCAGGTGGCCGTCAGCGCCACCAGGAAACAAACCCTGGCGTGAGCCTCAAGACGACACCAGAGCCTCGCCACATGCTGACCCAGATGGAGGATTCCAAATGCAGTTGCCATTAGCACGGTTCCAGATGGTTCATGTTTGTGTTTACCTTCCGTCAGATCCAGCAATGTGAAATTAGCCCTGTGTGGAGACTGCAGGAAGCTTTTCACTTGGCAGCTGGCACATGCATTGTTGTTGTGCAACTCTCAGTTTGTCCAAAAGTCTATATATAAACCCGACCGTCCATCTGTTATACCTGCTCTAAGAAGTTAGTACTGGTGGAGACCAATAACAGGGCTTGGACTGGTCACCTGTACATCATAGGGTTAACACACACAGAGAGACACATGATCACACATGGGCACACTTACACACAACTTAGAGACACTATCCACCCGAACAGGCGTGCTTTTAGACGGTGGGAAGTAAAGTGGAGCAGTGAGGCAGATAGGGAAAGTTGACAGGCTCCATGAAACTAACAAATGTAGGTCTTGTTGCTGTGAGACTACATGATCAAGCTGCCATCTATTCTTTAAGATGGAACCTAAATATGCACATTCCTGGTACATACAGAAAGTTGAGTAACACCTATGGGAGCAATTGGTCATCGTCCGCCTTCTCCACGCTGCCAGCCGGCCAGTGCAGGGCTCATTACCTGATTCTGGAGCAGCTGCAGGGACGTTAGAAATGTTCATGCTGGCTGGCTCCGTGGCCCTTAGGCTCTGTGACGTTAACATTTTCAAACGTTGATCAAGCAGTTGGCCCTTCACCTCCCACCTTGTAAAGTACCACTTTCCTCCAAATGCAGTATTACCATAGGTGCTAAAAGCACCAGTGGGGGAATTTATCTTCAAAAGAAGGTGGTTATGATCTCTTTGTCGAATGAATGCGCCTGTTAAGGATAGAACGATACTGATACCAGTTTCAGGTATTGGATCCGATACTGCACAGAGTACTCGCGAAATTTCCCCGATACAACCTGGTGAGTACTATGTGACGTCATGTGTCAGTGGTGTTTAATGTTAATGAGAATCATTAAACTGAGACAGGCTGGAAATGATGTTCTGCCAAAATGTCAAGAAGAGGTGAAAGATAGTACTCTGAGCTGTGCTACATGCTACATGCTACATGCTACATGCTAAGGCGTTTCAGAGCTCACATCAGCAAGGCTACATGCTAAACATGAGTAACGTATGACTGATACTCATTAACACAGGCTGGAGCTACGGTCTCCAGTACTCATAGCACAGTGCGTGGAAAGACGCTCTGCTCTGCCCCCTGTCTGCTGGAGGAGGTTTGTGCAGCGACAAATGAAGAAGCTGTGCCAAGATGGGTTGAGGCGACACGTAGCCTTTGTGTATTGTTTGCGTGTGGCATATAAAGTAGGCTTAATGGCTTTTGGTAGTTTGTTTATCAGAATTGGCAAGTAATTAAAGGTTGGTACTCCTTTCATTTTCACTTCATTGATTAATTTATTTGAATGGGACAGTGCATATCAATGAACAGACATCCAGAGCTGTAAATACGCCACATTTAGCTCAGAGCTAATACTTGTATTCGTCCTTTAAAAAAGTGGTATCAGTTCATCCCTGAAAATTACATCTTGAGTTGAATCATTTCAGTCCAGAAATTACCAAAATATAAAATGCATGTCGAAGTGTTTCGATAGATTACAGATCATCTGCAGATTTGTTTACTATCAAATGACAGTTTAAGCAGATCGTTTCAGGCCATCGTTAATGCAAATGATGTGTAAACCTGTACTGACTGCTGTTTTATCAAAGTATTTATACCATTGCTCCAAGTATTGTCCCGGTTTCATCTGTCAGGACAGGTTGGGCATTTCTACTGTGAGAAAAGAGTGACTTTCATTTTACGTTCTCATTTCTGTTGTTTCCCAGGGAGAAGAGATTTTCTTTCAGTTTTCTTATATTTCTAATCCAATTCCCTTCTTTTTCACTGCCCCCCTAAATGTGTACTGATTAATGAGTCGGCAAGTTTTCTATTATTTGTAATTTCTGTAGCTCCCATCTGCCTCTGCCTTCTTCTCCCTTAATAGTTTTTCTTTCTGCTTCAGTTGGTCCCAGATTCTCACTCCTCATCTTCTATATGAACCCTCTTCTTCTCTCTTTTACTTTCCAAGCAAGGTCAATCCCTACTTTTATCCAGTCCTAACAACCAAGGATTTCTTGAAAAGGAAATTTGAAAAACTAAAGAACATTTTTCCAACATCTTCATTCACTGTTTTATCAGATTGCTCAGAAATGAAGACAACCATTACATTCACAATCTTTCCATATGACGGAGAATGAACAGTTTCTGTGTATTTGGAGTATTTAACAAGTGTTTAACGGCTGTTGAAGAACAGGGACAAGAAAGCAGTTAGTGGATTCCTTTCATTATGATCAAATTGATGTAATATTGAAAACAAATTAGACTAACCAGCTCTTATTGAAGCATTTGTTCAACTTGATTTCATTTGAAAAGTAGAGAGCTGTCTGATGATATTATAAAAGCTATTCTCTAACTCCAGACACTCTAAAGTAATCAGCAAAGATTGGGAAACCTCTGCTTCAACAGTTTGTTCCCAACAAGTTCTGCCGTCATCAAAGTGTTCGGGTTCTCCCGAGATGAACCCAGAGAAGTGTGTGGAGGTTCAAATCAGCATGAAAGAGCTTCGGGCTGAGCAGGAACAGTGTGGAGTGCTGCTCTCAGTGTGTACCATGCAACAAACACTGAACCCAGCAATAGAAAGACTGCTGAAAGGCAACCAAAGTCTCGTCCTTACAAAATGCACGGCTTCAGTTTTCTGGAGGGGCAACAAATCTACCTCTGTAAAGCATGGTGGAGGCACCATCATGTTGTTAGGCTATAATAATGTGACATAATAATGACATTTTAAGAAAACCATGAGAGAAATTTCACAGTAAGATGTGTTCTTCAGTGCCAGAAAATGTTTTATGTCTTTGAGCAGAATGAAGAGTCAAAGCTCACATTCAGTCGGCCAGCAATGAGTCCTGACCTGAATCCATCTGTAAACCTTTGGAGGGAGACGAATCTGGCTACTGCACAAAGAAACCTCTGCAAATGTTAAATAAGTTGAAGAACGTCAGAAACTGGCAGCAGACCGATGGACGAATACAAAAGACGTTTAGAGTGTGTTAAAGGTTTACTTCAGCAGCTTCAAAGAGCTTTGCAACTTCAATCACATCCATGCAACACAGTCAGACCAAAAGCAAGTGGCAGGGGAGGCTGGGATCAAACCACTGAGCATTAGAGGACGACCTGCTGCACCACCTGAGCCTCAGCTGCCACGGAGACATGGAGTTCATTAGAATGAAATGACAGCGACCGAGCAGCACGAGGGACAGGGAAGTTTACAGCAGATCAACTGGAAAAACTTGTGTGAAGAGAAGTCAGTGGTCACTAATCAGTTTAACATGGAACAAGAGAACATATTCCAAATGAGGGATTATGGTTAAGAAGAAGTAGTTTCAATCCCTCAGCTGAAGCTGGAGGAGAATGACCATGCTGACCAAAAACATTTATCACATTTCCTAAATTGACATCCGGTTTTATCTCTCGCTGTCATCTTAGCACACATTTCTTTTTTTAAACATGTTTGAAATGAAAACACAAAACTGTCATTGTTTTCTGGGCGTCTGATAACGAGACAACGTCAGTCAGAGCCGCTGTAAACGCAACATTTTGGAATTGGCTCCCAAGATGGAACTTTTTAAAAACTGCTCCTCAGGCTCGGTCGCTGTGTCGACGGGGGAGTACGACCCTTTCTGGGGTCGCTGTGGGCCGGTCTCCAGGAGACGCAGCCAACGCTGCTACTGCACTGACGTACTACGGCTGTAAAGGTATGAGTTTTCCTCCAGTACCATGACTCCCAGTCCGAGTTCTCCTGAGACTTTGGTAGCTTTATAGTTGACAGTCATAGTAATCACTATTTAACTTGGACGTTTGTCCACTAGAGTGTCTGGGTTCTCCCATTCTTAATGTTCATAGCTTATTGTTGTTTGCTGCATGGGCGTGTGCTTTCTTTACAACGTTGCTGTGCAAACATGAAACTTCTCTGAAACCTTGAAATGTTGACGGGTCAACCGGGTCTAGGATTAAGGAAAACAGAGCACATGGGAGGAAACAGGAGGCAGAATGGACCATATGCCACAATGTTCTGTCTTAGCACATGCATGTTTTATCACTTTCACTAGTGAGCATTTTAAACAGTGAACAAGCCGCTGCACAGATGTGCAGGAATACACTGCTCAATGTGTGTCAGTTATAACGCGGCTTCACCTTTACAACTTTTATCTTCCAGCAGTCTTGACATTTGTGATGCTTAGTTGAATGTTCATCTTCGAGGAAGAAACAGGCTTGTTTTGAAATCCAATCAGATTTTCATTTGTTTGGGAGAAGAAAGCCGTTGTAGTAATGCCCCCCCCTGCCCCCCCCCCTCCCCCCCAATGCTGGTTATGTCACGAGCGTCTGAGAACACGAGGTTCATCTCACAGTCATGAATTATGAATTTTGATCTCTCAGCTATCATCTCTGTCTCCGTCTGCAGCCGAGTCCATCCTCACTTGTAGAACTGGGATTTAGATTTGTTCCACCAAACTACACCGACACAACTGAAGTATCACTGTATGTACCCCATCACCCCTATCACCCCATCACACTGACACCCCGACCACAGTCAACCAGCTCGGTGGATGCTGGGTAATGGTGGGCCCACTGGTCAAGGTATTGTACTGTTTCATTTCATGTCTTTTCATGTTCAGTGACTGAGGGTTAAGGGGGAATATTTGCTTTGGTTTCAGGACCAATGATCTGAGCTTTGTCACAACAAGCAGGGAAATCACTGATCTCCTTTATCATCCACGTTAAATAAAAACAACCTTTAATTTCAGAGAGAAAAAATTCTTTCTCATGTAATAATACAGCCTGCATGTAATATATTATCCCCTTTTTACTTATAGACATTCCAAAAACTAACATGTATTCATACTTGTATACTTGTACTTTTACTTGTTCTTTAAAAAACTAATATCAGTATCGTTACAGATTTTTTTTCTCTTTATTTCTACAGATTTACCTTTTGTAGTTTCTTGTGTGTGTGTGTGTGTGTGTGTGTGTGTGTGTGTGTGTGTGTGTGTGTGTGTGTGTGTGTGTGTGTGTGTGTGTGTGTGTGTGTGTGTGTGTGTGTGTGTGTGTGTGTGTGTGTGTGTGTGTGTGTGTGTGTGTGTGATCATGTTCAAACTGCTCAAGCAGTGAAGCTGAAGTCAGATATTTGAAGAGGGATCCCCGTGACTTTCTACATTCCCAACATGACGTCTGCCTAATTTGCTCCTCTTATTTTGAATCATGAGAATCAGGAGCAGGTTATTAATATTCACTGGCCAAATGTTTTACCTTCAGCAGCTGATGTGTTGTCTCCCTTCTATCAGGTTTATGCAAATTGAAAATCATTTCACGCTGACGTTTTTACACTTCACACATCATCTGGATGTTTTTGGAACAGGAGATGTCAAATTCCTTCCTCAATTTAATTTAGTTATTCATACAAAACATTTTCAAATATTCCCGTTGCCACTTGTGTTCCACTTCAGGCGACTCATCCTCATACTGAAATGAGATGTGGTTAGATGCTTTTATTGCCACAGTTTTCAAGAAAGAAACATAATTAAGGCCTCGTTTACGACATCAAGTGAAAAGGAATCGTCTTTACGTCTTCGTTTCAGAAAAGTTCTGCATTTACATGGCAACATTGTGAAAGCATGTCCATTTGCACAACAACAAGCAGAATTGCTGAAAACGATGTAGTTTGCATGCCATGCCACAAGTTGGCGCTGTGGGTTGTTTTTGTAATGAAGCTACACACAGGATGGGTGCTGAGGCTCTGGTGTGAATCAAAAGAGCAGCTTCCACTCTTTTTGTAATGTTGTCATGGTTACAAGACTGAAGACGCCCTCTTATTTCTAACATAGGTGCTGCTATCCAGCCTCAAACTACTTTTCAGGCTTCACATTACTTGAAAATAATTAATCCTTCTCCTGCAGACAGTTCTCAGTTCTGCCTTTATCACATTGATAACCTTCTTTTCTCCGTCTATATGTACTATAGCCATTAAAGATTGCAAAACACAACGTTGTCACCTTCATCCTTCAACTAGTCAGGATACTTCAACACGCCGTCATTAACTGATTACCAACCACAATGGGCTTGGATACTGTACACTAAGAGAAATAGCCTGGAGAAGGTCGGAGACATTATCCAAACTGTCTGAATAGAGGCACACCGGGGCGTTGTGTACTCAGGCTCCTCATTTACTCCACCTTCACCCATGGCTGCTCACACATCCACCCCAGTAACAGCAAAGCCACATTTCACCATGTTAGCACTGAAACAACAGAGAAAAATATAATCTGCATTTGACAAGGTGGTGTTTTGAGGATAACCCCTGCATTACTGTAAGACCAAGGACATATTACTGAACTCTATTGGATGGAAATACACTGAACATCTGGGCTGTTAAACATCTTTTGTCAGTTGAAGAAAGCAGATATTCTACTTCCTCATGAAGCTCCATTAAGTTACCAATCATCATCTGCTCTGTGAGGTTCTGGAGCTGTGCAGTTTAAAACATTCAGGAGGAGACGAGGGTGGCAGTACACACAGAAAACACACAAGATCTTCCCCTCAAAGATATTTACACTGAAACCACTGAGCCTCAACATCAACGCATCTCCCTGCTGCTCTCCCTGCTGCTCTCCCTGCTGCTCTCCCTGCTGCTCTCCCTGCTGCTCTACCTGCTGCTCTACCTGCTGCTCTCCCTGCTGCTCTCTCGAAGGCGATACTCTTCAAAACCTCCACAAATAGACTCAATGCAGCTTCTGACCCCAAGAAACCAAGTTTATCACGTAGCATCTCTGGGGTGTGAGCAACCAAAACTCTTTAGCATGTAGCATGTAGCACGGCTCGGAGTAAAATCCTCCTGGATCCACTGAGCAGGTGAACTCATGAGTGACATCCAGGAAACTCTGCTGGTCCAAATGATGCAGGTTTTATATGAACTATCTATTTGTGCAGAACATCGTTTACAGTCCGTCTTACTTTTGTCACTCTCATCTAGTAAAGATTCTCCAAACCACTGACATCACTTGTCTTCTCTTGTCGACTTGCTGCCGACGTTTCTAAGACATGACATGACGTAACACTCGTTGGGTTGTATCAGGGAGTTTTCTCAGGCTCCGTTTACACGACGTTTCATTTGACAACAACTAATACGTTAAAAAAAGACACAGAGACAACCATGTAGTTAGTCTGCCGGGCCACAGGAGGGCGCTGTTGCTTGTTTTAGTAATGAAACCACACAGACGTGTGTAGAGAACAAAACTCTATAAACATGAAGAAAAAGGAGAGAACCTGACATCCTAGTGGACTGATGAGGAACCGGATTCTATCAGGGAGAGTCTCAACTATTAAAATACTGATCTGGACCATAAAACTAGAATATGGACCGCGGGTCGTACCACCACGGGTCGTACCACTACGGGTCATACCACTACGGGTCGTACCACCACGGGTCGTACCACCACGGGTCGTACCACTTCGGGTCGTACCACCACGGGTCGTACCACCACGGGTCGTACCACTACGGGTCGTACCACTACGGGTCGTACCGCTACGGGTCGTACCACTACGGGTCGTACCACTACGGGTCGGCCATGTTGGTTTACACCTGGATGAGCCGGAGGGAGGGGGAGGAGCAGTAACAGGCTCCGCCTCCATCAGTCTCTGCAGGAAGGAACAGAGACTGTGAAAGAATCTTTCCACTTTGGGAGCCGAGATAAAAACTTTAGGAAGCAGTGGATCAGAACACTGGTGTCGTGGAAACGGACCCCCCAAAGGGAAGAAGGTTTTGTGAATTCACTCTTATTCGTTGTGGTGTAAACGTGGCCTCAAGTACGAGTACTACGTGCAGTATCAGACCTGATACCTGATACGGGTATCGGTGAATCCTTAACTTTTGTACCATGAAAACCCGCCTCTGACCTTATCCTAAAGTAGTTTCATCTATTCTGGGCTCTGCAGTTGCAGTTGCTCTGTAGGTCTTCCAAACCACCTTCCTTCATTTCACTAATAACCTAATTAGTTCCTGTTCCCACATTTCTTCTTTCTTTCTCTCTTTCTGTGAATTCACACTGCCGTGGTTAACAAGCCTTCTTCTACTCCTCCATACAAAAGACACAAAAACTGTAGTGCAGGCATTGTACACAGAACATTCCTTCATGGGTTTTTTTCCAGAAATAGTTTGAGATGGAGTAACTCTCTGCGGGACGCGTGCAGCCTGGGTGCCAGTAGCATTAGCATTCTGTGGTCGCCGTGGAGATTTCATGAAGAGATATGGTGGCTGACATGATGAGCCACTGAAATGGAAGTAAAATACTCGAGAAACAAACCAAAAAGAAACAAAAAACTTAGTCAGAAGTGTTTAAAAATCAGATTGTGGAATTGTTTTCCCTGTGGATTTCTTGTCGTTCTCTCATATTCAACCCATTTCTCTCAAAGAAAAAGAAAATGTGTGCATGCATCTCCACATTTCTGACAAGGATCTTCTTCCATGTCTACAATGGGTACCAGTGACCCACTTACCAGAAACTCATCTTACCACCAACAACAGGAGTGACATCTTCAAGTTTTTTATGTTTTTCTGTGAATTCCAACAGTGATTTTACCTGAATCCTTCATTCTTGAGCAGGTTCCAGGGTTCCTGCTCTCTGCATCGTCCTGCTGGCGTTTCACATTTGATTGGTATGACTGAGATGTTGTGGTTTGCTGTGTGAGGTTCTACTGTACATTCCTGGAATTATTCCTGATGAAAATACATACAACAAAGGTAGTGTGGGTTCGGGGTTAAACTGACTGTTAAAGGTTTACCTTCCTGGATGTCCCAGGAGTTGTAAGATAAAGACCTTAATGAGGATCCCACCACAGCAGCCCCACAGCCCCGAGCCTGGTCTTCTTCCCTCTGCCCTCACTGTGAGAGAACCAGAACACTCTATATTAAGCATCAGAGAGAATTGACGGAGTATCTTTCTATTAATACCTGAGAGGCTGTCGGCGAACATCTATAATTGATACGACTGCCGCTTGTGTTGCTGGTGAGAGTCTTGCCGTGCTCAGATCTGTGTTTTCGTCAGGTCAACGTGGAGCTAAAACATGTTCTGCAAGTGCTCAATCTTCTCTTCTTCAGATTACAAAACCTTAATTTGCCTTTGCGTCGGCCTCTGTGGATGTGTGCCACTGGGAAAGAGTGAGTGTGCTTTCACTCGGCGTTGCCCCCAAGAGAGAGCTCTACCTCTGATGACCTGTCGGAGTTGCCCTCCTCTCCTGCTCCTCCCGGAGCTCTTCCCTCTTATCTTCTGCCTCGTCTCTCAGAAACCGTCCCTCTCCTGCTCCTCCCTTCCCCCCTCTTTATGGAGCTTTACCGTCTTTTTCTCTGCTGCTCCTCGGCTGTCCTCCTTTCTCTCCATCCATTCAGGATTCCTCTGTCTGCGATATGGTTGCATCATTCTCTTAATGCCACTGCTGCATTCAACGATTTCAGCGTCGGTTCAGCATTGTTTTCTGCTCCCTGACTGAGAGATGAAAAGCTGTTTATCAGCCTCATAACTGTGTTTTATGTACCGAGCTGCAGGCGCCATGTGGTAAACCTTTGAAGACGGGAAACAGAGAAAATCCAGCTCCAACACCATCACCCTCCATCACCTCTATAGCTCAATACTTGTTTTATCTCATGGCTCATATCTCATAGCCTCTTCTTCACATGTAGTTTTCTATCCACTGGATGTAACCATTTACCCTTTAGGAAGCTGCCAAGGGCTCAAACCATGCATTCTGTCAATGCTGCAGGCAATAAGATAAAGGTTATCTAGAAGCCTGGTTTGGAGCCTGTCCAAGCTGGGACCAGGCAGGCGGCGACATACAACCAGTATAGTTGACCAGATACTTGAACTCTGAAAGAGAACAAGGTTTTCTGTGAAAATTAGTTCACCCAGAGCAGCTTTTATTGTTGCATGATATCAGGTTACCCAACAATGCTGTCATCAGTGTAGTGGTAGTGCTATGAGTTGTGAAAAATACACAGAAAAAACTCCTCAGTTCCACCAGCAGTATTTCAGGAATGGCAGTTTTGTTGCTCTTTATTTTGTATCAGTACTCCGCACTGGTGAGTATCTCAAAGTTAGTACTTATACCTTTAGTTGTCCTTTATAAAAAGAGGAACTATACTATACTATACTCTACTCTACTATGCTATACTATACTATACTATACTATACTATACTATACTATACTATACTATACTATACTATACTGTCATTAACCCTCAAAGCTTTCATATAATCACATAAAATGACTTTAATTTCTGGTGAGCCTAGCAGATAAGAAGGCTCTCCTCACAACAACATCTCTGTCGGAGGCTGATAGTCATATTGTACAATCATCTATTAGCATATTCTCCCTCCCAGTATTTTCCTGATCTGGGAAACAGGCCTGATATTCCATAATGCAATGCTTTCACTTAAATGCACCAAATATCAGAGTAGTAGTAGATCAGCTTCCTCAGCATCTCATTGGGCCCCTTATTAAACCTCTATCAGACTCAGCAGTCTTCCATTAATCTCACATTCCTGTGTTTGGGTTTCCTCATTCCAAACACATATTTGTGGAGCTCACTGGTGCTTCTGAATTAACGTCAGGTGTGAGTATGTGTGCCTCTGATTGTGGGCTCTGTGTTGGACTGGCAGCCTCTCCAAGGTTTCCTGTGGGTTTTGTTCAGTGTCAGCTGGGATATACCCCGACTCCCTGCACCCTTAACTCAGACAAAGTAGGTACAGTAAAAGCATGAATGGATAATTAATCTGTTCTTCGCCTCTGTGCTCACTGGCAAAAGTTTGGCTCTGATATTGTGTCTGGGCACCAACAGGCTTTGTCTCTGGCTTGCCTCCCATTCACATCAAATGAATGCAGTCTCTTTTTGATTGGACCCGACCGCACACACTTTGACACAAGCACATATTGCAGTGACCTGAGGATTAAAGAGAGGGTAGTCAGTCCCGGACAAATTGGCAGTCATTTGAAAAGCGACACCACTTACAGATGAGACTACTCAGTGCCTGAGAGAGCTCTTTAGATCTTGGCATGACGACAGCACACACTTCGATAGCAACGAGGGCCTAAATGTCAGAGGTTTAATTAGGACAGGTTTGAGATGTCACTATCGAACCCGGGTGTAATCAATTACACCTCGACTGGAGCCCTCCATGGTAAAGTGTGATAAATGTCAAATGAATTCAATTTGATGTGTGCAATGCTTCTCGTAAGCTCACCACATGATAGGACGCTCACAGACAAGGATTGGGTAATGGGGTAACACAAAAGATCAATGCCAGGAAATGTTGTTCTCACGCGTGCAATAGGACGATCGATCCACCAGCACCATACTCCCCTACAGTCACTTCTTCATGTCTTCTGGTGGGGCTTCTTCTCAAATAAATGTGTGATACTCTGGGCCTGATTTCCATACTCACAGAACTCAATAGCACTTTCAGTTGGGTGATAGAAAAGAAATGATATCACACACAAACAGGAGTTTTCCTGTATGATGTCCTGCTAGTGAGAAAGATCAGCTTGAGTGATTGGATGGAGCACTTAGTACAAAACAAAATGACACCATGCAGTTAGATGTGTTGGTGAAAGACATTATCAAACATCCATTTACCATTTAACTGGCTAAGGAAGAGGAGTAGGTTAAAGACTGAATAATTCACATATTACACAAAGAAAAAGACTCAAACTCACTTATAAAACTCCCGTCTCAACCTCTTGGGTAAGTAAGTGTCTATTATCACTAAGACACGGCCTGCGGTTTGATATTGTCTTCTTACAGATGGGAAGTGGAATAATTACCAGTTGGAAAAGTCCCATTTACCAGTTTAGTGCTCGCATGACAGTAACAAATAAGAAACATGGCTGCCTCCAGCAGTTATGGCTTCAGTCAGAGTGAAATCAGCTCGTCATCACATGAATAAACGAGGAGGAGGATAAAGTGAAGCCCAGGGGCTGCAATTTGTTTCCACACCACATTCATGCTCATTTGCTGTTGTGACTTTGTTTTCTGCTGTAAACATGTACAATATGTCCTGTAATGGCCGCCGAGGCCTCAACGAGTACAGGTCAAAATACCATGAAAACCAAGTAGTGTCCAATGAAGCAAATCTCTTGTTTGATCCTGTTCAGATGCCTTTTGTCCCTCTGGTGTCCTCACTCCACCATAAGAACCAGCCACATGCACATCTTCATTCAACGTAGGCTTCTGGTGCTAAAATCATTTCCAGTTGATGTTGGGAGAAAGAAGAATAAACTCTGGACAGGCCAGCAGACAGACGCTCTGTCAATCAAACCTGCAGGTGATTGAAACAAACTAACCTGACATGCATGTTTTCCACTATGGAGAGAGGCTATAGTCATACAGAAAAACCCCAACCCTGCTGCACGGCAAGAGAGAACCACTGTTCCACCATAAGATATTAACTTTCTTTTTCATTTGCAGGGCTACTAATATCACGGCTTGATCTGTGCAGAGCCCCTCCTGTAGCGCCTGGTTGAGTAAGACTGATTAAATAAACTCCTTCACGCACTGGAGCCCAGATATAAAATATCAAACAATCAATATTCTCTGAAACTGCTGCTGCAGCTCTTTAAAATAAAATGAGAAGTGGGGAAGGCCTTACAGACTGCAGAACGAGCTCAACTATTAAACCTCATTTTATTTGAAATGAATGGTGAAGGCACTCTATTGGAGAAGTATTGGAGGTGGTAAATGTCGAAATCTTCCATATTTATAAGATGCACAGTGTTTTATTAATACAGTAAAATAGGTGCTATGGATCAGTTGTGCTTGACATCGTCAGAAGCACTTAAGTCTCATTTACTTGACAACATTTCAAGTGAAAACTGTTTTTGTTTTCATTTCAGTGGAGTTTCACATTGAAACAGTAACATTCTGCCAACTACTTAGTTAGCAGGTTGGGCCACTAGTTGGCAGTGTTGTTGTAATGGAACCACACAGACACGCCCACAGAAAACAATACTCTGGGAGTTCACGGACATTCGAATGGACAGACGACCAAGTTGGATTGTTCCAGGAGGAACTATTTCCTCCGTGCGTGGTGTGCATGCGCAGTAGCAGCATTACGGCCGTCTACTAGCAGATGAGCCCCGGGCGTCTTCAGAAGATGTTGTTTTCGCCCGACTAAATAATGATGGCGTTAAAAAAAAAAGTTGCATTTTCAGCTGCGAACATCGGTGAATAAACATCAAACCAAAATGCAGCAGAAGTTTTGCATTTTCACCTGAAATTGTTGCTGTGAGAATTGACCTTTAAATTGGAGTGTGATACAGGGACACATATGGAAAATAATATGGAATAATAATAACAGCTGTTTGTGTGGCGTGTAGGTGCATGTCTGTACATAGAATCATTGCAGATCATCTAATTGTCTTGTAGATTAATGGAGGTCTTGGGGGTCTCAAGGCACCTCCCGTTTTAGAGAAAGATGATTAAATGGATCATTTTACCTGCAAAGGTTCAACCGTTTTATCCATTTTCATAATATTTACCAGAGTGTGTGCATTTTGTACAGAAGCCTCCTGATTGGTTGAGGTTCTACTGATAACATCTAGTTGGAGAGGCTGAACAGAAGGAAAGACAGATAGCAGAATGGCATCCATGATAACTGGAGCACATGAATGGCAGTAGTTTAGAGCGACTTTATATTACACAGTTGCAGAATGATTAGACTGCTTTTGGTTTGCGCTCTTCAGGAAGCATGATGCCAAACCCGAGAGGCTCCTTCACTGGCACCCGTCACCGAGAGCCTCCAGCAGAGGGACTGTTTGAGAATTATTCAACAATCTTCCATCAGGCTGATTCAGATAACCACATCCAAGTCCAACTCTGAATCTTAAGTACTGTTGTGCTCTGTGGAGGGACTGACCGACACTGCGGGCGGTGCCATGTGTCTCACATGACAGATGGACAATCTTTTGCTGTTAAAAATGAAAACGATAGATATGAGTAGAGTATATGTGCTCAGCCTGATCCAGGTTTATTCTTACAAACCATAAGTACTCTAAGAATATTATACATGTTTCTCACATATTGAACTTTTGAAGTAATTGTAAATTAATGAAATGAAAGAATGTAAAAAGCAGCACCATGGATCAGCCGTTCCTCCAGGGGGCGCCATGATGGATCATCTGCTGCCATTTCCCTCTGATCAACAGCGACTTCAACTGTTCTATTCACCATCTCCACCTTCTCCTTCACTCCTCCAGAGATCCTCCTCTTCCCCTCCATCTTCCCAGTAGATCCTCAATCTCCCCTCGACCACGTGGCCAAAGCACTCCGTCCCAAAACAACCCGCCTGATCCAAACCTCTACGTCTCTGTTGCTGCCCCTCTATCTCAGTCTAGTGCCGCCATCTCCCAAACAAACAAAACAACAGGTCTTGAAGAACTTCAATTTCATTCTTGTTGCTCTTCTTCTGTCACACATCAGCCCTGATGCTCTTCTCCATGTCCTTTGTTATCTGTCCTTTGTTATCTGTCCCAGGTACCTTCACTCCTTCATCTTCACTCCTTCACCTTCACTCCTTCTGCTTCTTGTATTTCCACCTTTCTTCCTCCCTCCCAGTGCACACCTCCACCTGTACAGGCTACTTTACATTTTCTTTCCACTCTCACCACAAATCACAATGTCCTCTGCAGACACCACGTTTTGTGGCGCGTCCTGGTGGACCAGGTCCGTCCTCATGTCCATCACCATTGCAAACAATGAAGGGTTCAGACCTGGACTATGATGTAACTGTGACCTTCCCCCTCCAGCACGCCTCACCACTGTTCCACCCTCACTTACCTTTCTCTGGTGGTTCTCTCATGTGGTGCCACCGTTCCTCTCTTGGCACCAGTTCATGTTCTTTGTTTAGATTAACAAAGACAGTTGAGATTATTTGGTCTTTGCCACCAGGACGGCTCCACTGCATCTGTGGAACTTTTTCTGGGCCTGAAACCAAACTGCTGCTTGTTTATCTGAAGCTGCTGCTTTAGCTTTGCTTCAACAACTCTTTTCCAGCTGCTCATTTTTTTTTTCAATGTACAATAGATAATATATCTAAAAAAATAAATAACTTTGGCACCCGACCAGAATTTACTACTTGGCTTGAGGAACAGAGTACGGCATGAATGGGAGTAATTTCCATGAGCTTCAGCCTTGATGCCTGAGAGGTGACTGCTCTGCTATTGCTAGAAATTATTCTTTTTGATGGATTGTGTCGGCTGGTTTTGTGAAGTAAGTTGCAATTCAAATCCATTCAACTTTTTTTATAAAGCACCAAATACAGCACAGTCATTTCTCGGTGCTTTTTACAGAGAGAAACTCAAGAAAGCCACACGAGGAAAGGAAAAACTCTCTTGATCAGGAAGAAACTTTTACAGGACCAGGCGACTTTCTGCTCTTCTGGCTGGAGTGAGAGGATAGAGGGGAGTTACTTGATAGCAGTTTCTCCTATCATTATAGAGCCTTTATCAAAAGTAATGTTTAAATTGGCCGAGTGAAGGCGATGGCGTGTCCCAAAGAGCGTCTAGGTTGAATCTTTCAAATCCAGATTGATCCAGTTTGGAGTTAAAGTCCTCCTGTAAAAGTGGAGCTGAGAGGTTTGTACTCAAGAAATAGACAACGGTGTCATCGGCGTACAGATGAGTATGATGGATTTACATTTTAGTTGAGATCATATCAGACCCATACAGAGGCAGACATAGATTTAATATTCATTCATTGAATAGCACAAGTGAGCCAGTTGCGATGTGTCTGCGCAGCACTGAAGCAGTCCTCTCAGGTAAACATGGTTTGTTTGTCAGGAAACAGATTGATGCCTTTGGTGAACTCCATCTTTTCAGATCAGAATCAACATAATGCTGCTATATCTGCAACTAATATGTCTCTCACAATGATCACTAACGCTGTCCATTATTCATGATTACACGATCGCTCTGCGAGTCCTGCCAGAAACAACAGCTGCTTGTTCTGTTGATAAGACTGAACACCAACATCGTAAACTGCAGGGCTCCCTGTTGTAGCACACATTTTATGACACGGTAAGCATTTGCCACATTATGGGCTGACACAGCTCCTCACTGCAGTAAATTATGCAACACTAGTGTTTATTACGTGTGTGTGTGTGTGTGTGTGTGTGTGTGTGTGTGTGTGTGTGTGTGTGTGTGTGTGTGTGTGTGTGTGTGTGTGTGTGTGTGTGTGTGTGTGTGTGTGTGTGTGTGTGTGTGTGTGTGTGTGTGTGTGTCTTTTTCTGTTATTTGGAGTGGAGCCAGCAGCCCCGGTGTCTCCTCGTCTCCCTCTGCTTCCCTCTATGACTCGCTCTGCTTTCTGCTCTGCGCTCCACTACAGTAACTGGATTCGGTGGACTCCCCTGACGTTTACTTATCTGAAAGAGCGCAGGCCGCCATCGGTTCACAGCTGCGCCGCCACCGGCCGGGCCTGCAGAACCCCGGGCCCTGGCAGACCCAGACTGTGTGCTCCACAATCAAATTCATCACATTACATCAATTCCAGCTCCTCACGAATCCAACCTGTGCCTTTACAACCCAGAGCCCTTTCACACCTTCTTTTAGCTCAGCTTTTCCAGCAGGAACATTAGAGGAGGAAAAACAACTGTAACACAGTCGATCCCGTGTGACTCCACAATGGAGGAACCGATTGCGCGCGACAAAAATCACATTTGGCCTGAAAAGCATTATAATGTGGCAGAAAGCTGAATGAATGCTGAATTAAAAACACATGAACTTGACTTGACAACCCTTCAAATAGGTAGTTTCAATAGAATATTTCATAAAGTTTAGCTGAAGATACATCAGTTAGTGAAGATGCTCTATAATCTGGATGTGAGCAGTTGTTAAAAGAAACTCATTTATGAAGGAATGTCGATCACAAGAAGTGGCGACTGTGGATTTGCAGCTCTCAGGATAATAAACTAACTGGACTTTACAGCCAAAGTTGCTCAGAAGCTAAAGTCAACGTGACTGATACTGGTGCTTCAGGGTCCAAACAGTTAGTTAGGAGGTACCGCATGATTAAAACCTGATCAGTGATTGATGGATGAGGAAGTCTCTAAAGACACGCAACTGACTAAAATTAGCTGCAGTCACACGCGTCCGAGTCTCGAGTCACCGAGTCACCGAGTCACCGAGTCACCGAGTCACCGTGGCTCCGTGGCTCCGTGGCTCCACTCTGACTAATATCAGCTGCCATGCCAGAGCACAAGGACAACTGTGTGTGTGTGTGTGTGTGTGTGTGTGTGTGTGTGTGTGTGTGTGTGTGTGTGTGTGTGTGTGTGTGTGTGTGTGTGTGTGTGTGTGTGTGTGTGTGTGTTAGAGTCTCATGGCGGTGCAGTTTTGGATGAGTGCGTCCAGTCTGGCTTTCATTTAGTGATAAGTGCTTTATTATGACATTAGGGAGCGGAGATGCACCATCAAGCTGATTATTCTCGGTCCGATCTTACGTCCCAGCGCCTCCTCACTCATGGCACTGAGCTTATTCTACATTAATAGTTCATAATAACATTATTTAACAGGTTACACAATCGAAGCTTGTGGATGTGAATTTTGAAAAGGTGACTAATCATCTGAGCTCCTTGTCACACTGGGGCGGCGGCGGCGGCGGCGGCGGCGGCGGCGCTCCCCGGTGGATCAAGATGAAATTGCTTTTGTATGAAGATCTGAGGAGTTGATAGTGTTTACATCGGCTCTAAACTTATTTCTATAATATTGGAGTGTTGAAGAGTGGCTGATGTTTCCACTCCTCCGTTGGTCTCATTGAAACTGTGAAAAACCGGAACCCTTTTTGTTTTTCACTTATTTCCTGAACCGTTTTGATAAGTTTGATCATTTCCTCCTCTCTTATGTCCACGGACATTACTGGGCCCTTTTTACACGACAGCCATTTAAAGTGAAAATACAAAACCTTTGCTGCATTTCTAAAGTCCTTTAATAAATCACCATCGCTTGCAGCCACTGAAAACACAACTTTATGAAGACAACTCCCAGAGCTGAACTTTTTGAAAATGCTGTGACTCCGTCACCATGTAGATGTGAGAACCAGACTCTGGAAACAGTTTGAGGTTTCATTCCAGAAACACTCAGCGGTGGCCCGACATGACGACTTCATCATTTTCAGAACGTTGCCGTGTGAACACCAAACTATACGCTTTCACTTGATAGGTTGTATAAACAAACGGGGCTTTGGTATATTCAAACTCCTTTTTAGATCAGATGATGCTCTATATGTCGCTCATTAAGATGCTGCTCATGGTAGTAGTCTCAGTTGGTTCACATGTATTCATGTCAGGGTGGGATTGAGGACGCAGGATCTCAGTCTGGTGTCTCATGTCTGGTCTTGAGATGCTGGACTTAGTTTTGTTACCTGCTTTAAAGCTTTAGCATGGTTACAGTGTGGAGGTTACTAGTAGGTCAATGTGACAAGAAGGACAAAGTACCACATGTACTCTTTACACACATCCGCATGCATCTCTGCTGAAATACCCGTCACCTGTCCTGTATGAAGCCGGACTACACTGTGTGTGTGTGTGTGTGTGTGTGTGTGTGTGTGTGTGTGCGTGTGTGTGTGCGTGTGTGTGTGCGTGCGTGTGTGTGTGAGTCTGTGTGTGTGTGTGTGTGTGTGTGTGTGCGTGCGTGCGTGCGTGCGTGCGTGCGTGCGTGCGTGCGTGCGTGCGTGCGTGCGTGTGCGTGTGCGTGTGCGTGTGTGTGTGTGGGGTCACCTTGTGTCAGCAGCAGAGGTTGATGGGATGCGTCGGCTCCTCTGCTCACTGCTAGGAACCACGCGGCGGCGGCAGAGGAGGACACGTGCAGAAGACACAACAGATAATAGTGCTCAGCCTGATCCCGTCACACTGACGTGCACTGAGACGGAGACGTGAGCACGACAACACAGCCTTTCTCCCTCATTGTTTCCCTGCAGCCTGGATGCTGCTGTGCATCTGCCAGTGTTATTAGTGTCCAAAGCTCCTCAGGGCATCGCGGGACATCGGAGTGTTCTTCTTCTACCGTTTGTAGATTGATCAACAGTCAATAATAGGAACATGAATTGTACTTTATTACTAGACTTATATAGATTACTCAGGTATCAATACTTGAATAATCAAGGCACATGTCAGATGATGACTCAACATTTAAGAGGAAACAAGTTATTTCGTCCTCTGCCTCCTCGCTCAGAGAACCGCGGGATGTTGTTGGATCTTATTCCTCTGAGGAGTTCTGGTCGATCCTCTTCAAGCGAAGCTCCTCTAGGAGACTCAGGCAGATCGTTTCCCATCACAGTCTGACTCTGTGTCTTATGTTGGTCCAGTGGCAACAAAACCTCCCACAGCAACAGCACTGATTACAATGTAGTTTACATGTTGGCCACTAGTAGGCGGTGTTGTTTGCTTCTGTAATGAAACTACACTCAGGCACATCGAGATGCTATAAAAATTAAATGTGCCTATGAACTATTTACTACAGCCATGGTGCGCTTGCACATGTAGCAGCGTTTTCACCATCAACCAGTAGACGAGCCGCCGGGCGTCGGGGCAGCTGTTATTTTCACCGTCTAACAATGAGGGAGCCTTAACAAGAAGTTGCATGTTCACTGGCTCCACCACTGTCGGGGAACACTTTGCTCTCTCACTTCAAATTGTTGCACTTAAAAGTGCCTCATGCACGATTCATTGAATCATGTAGTAATTATGTCTTATGTAAAAGTTTACATCTAATGATCACTTTGAATAATGACCTTATTTTCTCTGTGAGGAAACACATTACGTTTCATTTCATGTCGGAATTTTGCATTTATGCAGCTTTGCAAAATTATAGTAAATGAAATATAGTAAATGAACTCCTGGTGAAAATATTCTGTAATATTATAATCTAATTCTGGAATCTATTCATTAACTGATGTTTATTGTGGAAATCTATCACATCCCTCTTTTGGTTTTGTATTCCATAAAGGGACGGAGGTGGTAGTTTGCACCCTGGGTGATGTTAGTGATGAAGGTTTGCTGTCTTCACCTGAGAGGAGGGGGACAGGTGTCACTGGTGAACTTCTCACTTTTGAGAGGGTGACTTAGAGTCATTGAGCAAAACTTCAGTTGAGGGAGAAACAGGATTCATGATTTAATAAAGAAGATATGTATATATAAGATGAAGACCGATAACTAGTATCTTGTCAGAAGGTGGTACTAGTAGAGGGAGGTACTGACCGTACAGCTGGAACCTTGGTTCACTCAGTAGTAATGACACCAATGAATCTTCATCCTATAGGTGTGTAAAGTGATCTTCAGCTTTTCTCCTCAGTCCAACTTCTTCTTCATCTCATTATTAGAAGAATGTTAAAGGTCAGGAAACAGTCACTGGGATGGAGGGATGTGGCGCCACACTTTACTGTGGAGGGCGTCAGTTTGAAGTACATCAGGAGGAGTTAGAGAACTTACTGGATGATTAACTGAGAAGAGAAAACTGGAGCATTTGCTTGAGAAAAGGATCTTTGGGGGGACGAGGGTGAGAGAGGAGGGCGTTGTTCATGACCAAGTGATTGACAGCAGCTGGAACGTCCATGTTGGTTTGCCGTGGCAACAGGAAACTCCTTCTTTATGGACTGATCAGACTGCTTAATGGAGGTATTCTGTGTCTGGTCCTCCCCAACAAGCTTTAATGTCATCTCACGTCATCGTCTGTGTGAAGATAGAGCTGCTCTCTCCCTCAGTCAGAGGAGTCTGCTTCTTCATGTTGCGTCAGCAGCTGCTCCTTCAGCCCTTCTTCCTGGTTCCCCAGCAGCTGCTCCTTCAGCCCTTCTTCCTGGTTCCCCGGCAGCTGCTCCTTCAGCTCTTCTTCCTGGTTCAACCAGCAGCTGCTCCTTCAGCTCTTCTTCCCGGTTCCCCAGCAGCTGCTCCTTCAGCCCTTCTTCCTGGTTCCCCGGCAGCTGCTCCTTCAGCTCTTCTTCCTGGTTCAACCAGCAGCTGCTCCTTCAGCTCTTCTTCCTGGTTCCCCGGCAGCTGCTCCTTCAGCTCTTCTTCCTGGTTCCCCAGCAGCTGCTCCTTCAGCTCTTCTTCCTGGTTCAACCAGCAGCTGCTCCTTCAGCTCTTCTTCCTGGTTCAACCAGCAGCTGCTCCTTCAGCTCTTCTTCCTGGTTCCCCAGCAGCTGCTCCTTCAGCTCTTCTTCCTGGTTCAACCAGCAGCTGCTCCTTCAGCTCTTCTTCCTGGTTCCCCGGCAGCTGCTCCTTCAGCTCTTCTTCCTGGTTCAACCAGCAGCTGCTCCTTCAGCTCTTCTTCCTGGTTCCCCAGCAGCTGCTCCTTCAGCTCTTCTTCCTGGTTCAACCAGCAGCTGCTCCTTCAGCTCTTCTTCCTGGTTCCCCAGCAGCTGCTCCTTCAGCTCTTCTTCCTGGTTCAACCAGCAGCTGCTCCTTCAGCTCTTCTTCCTGGTTCCCCGGCAGCTGCTCCTTCAGCCCTTCTTCCTGGTTCAACCAGCAGCTGCTCCTTCAGCTCTTCTTCCTGGTTCCCCGGCAGCTGCTCCTTCAGCTCTTCTTCCTGGTTCCCCGGCAGCTTTGACATGATGGATGATCGGACCTGCTTCTTCTTTTTGTCCAACATCTCACCTCTGACAAAACCAAATAAACACAACACACACACACACACACACACACACACACACACACACACACACACACACACACACACACACACACACACACACACACACACACACACACACACACACACACACATTTGACTTTGCTTTACACAGATTGAAACATGTCCTGTTTGAACTCTGGAGGGTCTTTGTTGGCCGGTCGATCAGTGAAGCCTGACGCGCTTCACTTAAAGTGGAGGCTGGGACTCCTTGCCAGGCTTTGAAGCCACTTGATATGCCTCGCCACGCCACGCCACGCCTCGCCACGCCACCGGCCACTGTGATGGGCCTTCTTTTCTATCAGATCCCAGCTGATCCTGTCACTAGTAAATTATTAAAGAAGTTCCTGCCTGCGTGCCATCTGTGCAGAGAATTATGCTCTGCTCTCATCTCGAAACCCAAACTGCAGATGGAGCACACAAATCATTCTGCGTCCTGCCGCCACACAGAAGACAATCAGTTTATACACTATAAATATTCACGCTCGTCTTTAATCTCATTGAAAAAGAGGAAGTGAGTTCTTACTAAAGACCTCACATGAGATTGGTCAGAGCAGCTTTTAGCAGGTAAATTCTATAAATCTATTTTAAACACCTCGTCTGTATGAATGACCTCAGCCTGTTTTTCAAACATACACCGACTCTAAAGTCTTTCAAAGTTAAGAATAAATACTGAAAGTAAATCGTAGTGCTGAAATCTTCCAGGTCGCAATCAAATATTTGGGTCAAAAAACCATTTACCGTAAAGTTCCTAATAGAAGAGCACCCCCCTTTTTTTGAAGCTGTGGAGCACAAGAAGAAAGAAAAACCTCACTACTTAAAATAGAATATAATAAATATGATATTTTGCAGTGGGTGCAGAAACAACAGTCAACTTTTTTTTCAGGTTTTTTTTATTCTTAACAGCGCTCCGCCTGGGGCTGGGCTCACGCCGCGCCTCATCGCCCCCATCACCCCCATCACCCCCATGACATCCATCGCCTCCATCACCTCCATCACCCCCATCACCTCGATCGCTCACATCACCTCCATCACCTCCATCACCCCATCACCTCGATCGCTCACATCACCTCCATCACCCCATCACCACAGCAAACCTGTCCTCCTCACTGTGTTCTTCGACAGAACACTCTCGTCCCTCACTGCCTCCAGAATGTCCACAAGTAATTACCATATTTTACTAAATGTTTTAACCTGCGCTCACATACCGTGGCTGGCACTCTGGCAGTGCGTGTCTATTGAGAACTATACGGTATGTCGAGAGTAAAACAAATAGAAAAACCTTTCTTTTAGAAGCAGATGTGATAAAAATGTAAGTAAAAAGAATTTATATTATGAAATAATTTATTAGGCAAATCCAAAAGTGTAACACAATATATAGACAGAATATGGGCTGCTGAAACAGTAAAAATGTGTCGTATGAGTGAAATTCATTTAATTGATAAATATTTCATCCACCTCAAAGTTAAATCCAGGAAATGAGTTAAAGACTTGAATTAAAGTTTGAGATAAACCTGTTTCTAACTCGTCCACTTCCACGTCACTGTCGATGACAAAGCCAGAAAACAAAATCAAAACTAGAGATGCGCTGATATCACTTTTTTAAAGAACGAATACGAAGTAGAAGTAGAAGTACTAACCTTTACCTACTTGCCGATACTGAATACTGTTACGGGTACTAATCAAAAGCCTGATTTATATTTATACTACACACACAAACGATGGAATATGCAAAGGCTATGCGTCGCGGCAAACTTCTTCCACTGCCTTTCAGTCGCCAATCGATTGACTTCACAGCATTCAAGCTGCATCAGAGTTGAACTGCAGCTGCTGGAAAGCGCCCTCTACAGGCCGCCCTCTACAGGGCACCCTCTACAGGCCGCCCTCTACAGGCCACCCTCTACAGGCCGCCCTCTACAGGCCGCCCTCTACAGGCCACCCTCTACAGGCCACCCTCTACAGGGCACCCTCTACAGGCCGCCCTCTACAGGCCGCCCTCCACAGGGCACCCTCTACAGGCCGCCCTCTACAGGGCACCCTCTACAGGCCGCCCTCTACAGGCCGCCCTCCACAGGGCACCCTCTACAGGCCGCCCTCCACAGGGCACCCTCTACAGGCCGCCCTCTACAGGGCACCCTCTACAGGCCGCCCTCTACAGGCCACCCTCTACAGGCCGCCCTCTACAGGCCGCCCTCCACAGGGCACCCTCTACAGGCCGCCCTCTACAGGGCACCCTCTACAGGCCGCCCTCCACAGGGCACCCTCTACAGGCCGCCCTCTACAGGCCACCCTCTACAGACCGCCCTCTACAGGCCGCCCTCCACAGGGCACCCTCTACAGGCCGCCCTCTACAGGCCACCCTCTACAGACCGCCCTCTACAGGCCACCCTCTACAGGCCACCCTCTACAGGCCGCCCTCTACAGGCCGCCCTCTACAGGGCACCCTCTACAGGCCACCCTCCACAGGGCACCCTCTACAGGCCGCCCTCCACAGGGCACCCTCTACAGGCCGCCCTCTACAGGCCACCCTCTACAGGCCGCCCTCTACAGGCCACCCTCTACAGGCCGCCCTCTACAGGCCGCCCTCCACAGGGCACCCTCTACAGGCCGCCCTCTACAGGCCACCCTCTACAGGCCGCCCTCTACAGGCCGCCCTCTACAGGGCACCCTCTACAGGCCACCCTCTACAGGCCGCCCTCTACAGGCCGCCCTCCACGGGCCGCCCTCTACAGGCCACCCTCTACAGGCCGCCCTCTACAGGCCGCCCTCTACAGGCCGCCCTCTGCAGGGCACCCTCTACAGGCCGCCCTCTACAGGCCGCCCTCTACAGGCCACCCTCTACAGGCCGCCCTCTACAGGCCACCCTCTACAGGCCGCCCTCTGCAGGCCGCCCTCCACAGGCTGCCCTCTACAGGCCGCCCTCTACAGGCCACCCTCTACAGGCCGCCCTCTGCAGGGCGCCCTCCACAGGCCGCCCTTAGAGCTGCTGCTGTAGCAAAGTCCACATTGGGCCAAAATCTCAAGTGGACCCAAACAGCCGGTGTGAAACTATCCTTGATTGGCCCTCTGCCGATAATGCAATGCGTACGGTGCAATGTTATGGTGACGGAGCTCAGAAGCTGACTCCAGTAAACAAACCGTTTTTTGTTCGACTCCAAAGCAGGTTTTTATTTTTTTCCAGGTCTGACGTGAGGTTGAAAAAGTAAACATGCATATATCAAAGAAAACTCTAACGAGACACTTCCTAGTATCCGTCCAAACATGGCCGACTGTGATCATGGCAGTTTGTGTTTGCTGGTGCACATGTTTGGTCTTGATGCGATGTGTTGCTGACTCAGAGGCTTCAGGGTGACGAGGTCAGCAGGACTCCGGGGAAATAAAAGATTAGGAACGACTGCTCAAAGACATGCTTGTAATCACACGAGATGTTCTGCAGTACACTTCACATTACTTTGGGTATTTTTTTGCTCTACCCCAACAAACAGCAGTGACCCCAGCTTCTGATGAGGTAATGCACAGCAATGCAATGGCTTTATTCTCAGCTTGCAGCTTTTCTATGGTTTGTTTCAATCTTTTTAAAATGATTTTTAGTTTCGAGTTTTTAACGAAGAAGCTGTATGAATCATCTTTGCTTCTAAAGATGTCAAACTTCTGTTGAGGGGCCATGTACATTTCAATTTGATCTCAAGTGGCCTGGACCAGCAGAATGTGAACATTACTAATACCCCAAAGTTTCTTTGTTTTAGCGCAGTTACATCCTGAAATTCTTTGTCTTAAATGTACTTTTTACAATATTTTTTGAAACTCTAATATCGAGAAATGAACCTGCCATTGTCTCTTCGGACTGATTGACCTTACCCAACAAGATATTCGAGGCAAAACGTTTCTGAGGCGCTCGGAGCCACAGAAAACACAACTTTTTGAAAACAGTTCGTGTTCTCCTGGGGCTTGGGAGTTTTATCGTTGACAGTCACAGCAGTAACACTCCAACTCTATCATCGGTCCACAAGAAGGTCCATATACTCGCTATTGTTAACGTTTATAGTCTATTGTTCTCTGCACAGGTGTTGTTTCATTACAAAAACAACCCACAGCACCCTCTAGTGGCCCGACATGAAAACATCATCATTTTCAGTGCTTCTGCCTTTGTTATGGAAGCAGGCATCGTCTTCTAGACACTGCTGTGTAAACGTGATACTGTTATCAGTGAGGTATCGAGCGTTCACTGATCTTTCAGCTGAGAGTTTCTGTGCCATCTGAAGTTCGTATCTTGTCAAAGTGTTGTGGTACAACTTTTATTCTCATTGCAGCAGTTTGAGAAGCAGTCTGGGAGGACTAGCATTTGCTTTTCCTGAAAATTGCATTTGAGGTCTTTGTTATTTTTACTTTGCAAGGTCAACACACAGGCTGGGACAAAGCCTCTGTTTTCCTGTGGGCTGCATATTTGACACCTTTTATCTGAGCGATAGTACGACGCCGCGTGGAGCACCTGAATGCATCATTAGTGCCTTGCCCCTTGTTGCAACAAGCTTGTGTGACTGCAGGGCCTTACAACACATTAGAGGTGGAAAGAGCAGAAAAGGCAGTCAGACCTTTGAGCCCCGCCAACATGCAGACCAGCTCACGATCACTGGCACAAAAAAATAAAAAATGGCCACCTCGGCCCGGCGGAATGTCGTAGGGAGATCAAACCAAAACTCGATCGTTTGACTTAAATCAGGCGTCGATACTCCAGACCTAAATCCAACAGGAAGTCCGCAATTTGCCTTTCAAAATAAGATTTTCCCCCCAAAAAGGCCCTCACACAAACACTATTACCTCTGAGGGAGAATACATTTTACCCTTACCATTTTACTAAACATGTTTAAATGCTCACCACATTTGGAACGCTCATCATGACTGGCAAAAAAAAATATAGGAAAATGTAACAATGAACCTCTAGAGTGCCAAAATGTGCTCTCTAGCGCCACCTAAAATCAGTCAAACTGCCACCACGGCTCGTCGGAATGTCGTCGAGAGATGAAACCAAAACTTAAATAAAAACCACCTGCTGATACTCAGGACCTAAATCCAACAGGAAGTCCACAATTTGCATTTCATGAATGATGTGCAGTTATCCAACCATGTGTCAACATTTTTGAAAATAAGTCATTTTTTGTTATAACCTTAAAAAATTTATTTGATCAATATTCAAATGGTCCAGAGGCCACGATTGGTCCAGAGGCCACGATTGGTTCAGAGGCCACGATTGGTCCAGAGGCCACAATTGGTTCAGAGGCCACGATTGGTCCAGAGGCCACAATTGGTTCAGAGGCCACGATTGGTTCAGAGGCCACGATTGGTTCAGAGGTCACGATTGGTTCAGAGGCCACGATTGGTCCAGAGGTCACGATTGGTTCAGAGGCCACGATTGGTCCAGAGGCCACGATTGGATCAGAGGCCACGATTGGATCAGAGGCCACGATTGGTCCGACCCTGACGGGTCAGAGTCCAGAGTGCGAGGTCCCGATCAAGGCTGCTTTCAGCTTGAATTTACCTTATTTTTTTTAAGTATTATGAGAATTGTTTTGCAATTGAGCAGACCATAACTTTTAAGCAGGTGAAATCACTTTTCATATAACTTCATTCTGCAATTACTCACACGGGCAACAGTAAGATCCCAAATGGCTCAATGCTAATCAACAAAACGATTGCAGGATCCATCACTTTCTTTCTCCAGAATAATCCCACCCTCTTACTCTTCTCTTTCTGGAGCACATCTGATCATCACACAGCACCACCCCTCCCAGGGGGCCCGCTCAACATTCACTGACTCAAAATGACAAGCCTTTAGCCCTCCAGCTAGGCTGCTGCTTCCATCATTATGACTGGAGACACAAACACAATAATGCAGACTCAGCAGCAGGAGACAGCACAGTCACCGCTGCTCCAGGAAATGTTTAATCCCATATGGTCTCGCCAGTAGCTTCTCTGGTGTAATCTGTATTCTCAGTATGAAGTCTTGTTAAGATGGAGCCATTCTGAGGGCACGGTTACACCATTTCAAGAGAAACTGGAGAACTTTCATTGTGTTTTTGGTTTCCGACAACGGTGCTCGTAGACACTGAGAACTCAAACTCTTGAAAACGGCTCCCAAGGTGTAACTTTTCAAAAACACCCCGACTCCATCGTGTAAACGGGCAAAAACAACTTCTTTTAGCACCTTTAAGATCCACAATAACTCAGCCACAGCTGTCACTTTTAAACCTTCTGGAACAAAAGTCCACCACGAGTTTCATGGCATAAGATTCCAAGTTTACATGGAAATGGCAGCAATGCTAAAAACAATGTGATATTCCCCGTTGGGCCACTAGTGGGTGCTGTTGTTTGTGTTTGTAATGAAACCACACACACGTGCGCAGAGAACAATACTATAAACATTAACAATGGGAGCACGCAGACATTTGTATGGACAGACGACTAAGTTGGATTGTTATTACGACTTATGACTCTCAACCATGAAGTCCCAGGAGAATTAGGAAATCTACATGGCGTGGAGTTGAAGTGTTTTTGTTTCTCCTCAACAAGGTGTGATCACCTTGCTGCCATTACCATGGCTGTTTGTCAATGAAGGCAACAGATCACAGAAAGTGTGTTGAGGCAACTGAAGTGACGACATTTGCTCTATAAGTGAAGTCTATTATCACACTGACGTGCATAATAACATATTAAAGTGGTCTATGTGCGACACTTCAGACTCTCGAACCGAGGAAACATGGTTTATGGAGGGATCGTGTGATGAAGCAATCAGGGTCTGAATAATCTCGGGAGAATAATAACTGCCTGCTTTGTGCTAAACAGTTTCATCTGTTAAGGGAAGGGATTCAGCATTCAGGATTTCACTTGCATTCAGCAGTACATTCACGATGCAAACTGAATGAAATTACAAACTAGGCTCTCCTTGGACAAGGTGCAAAAGGTCAGTTTGAAACAGAGAAAATGCATAAACCAAGTCTGAGAAAATATGAATAGAAATGTGTATGTACAAATGTAAACTAGGCACAGAGGAGGAGGGTGTTTCTGCTTCAACTGAGTGATTCATCCCACGGTGTTGAATGTAACTCTGCAGCAGGGATAGAATGTGTTTCTGACTGAGCGGCACCTCGTGTTGCCTGAGGGCCAGACTGAGGACAGTCAGTAGCAGGGCTGGGACACGTCTTTGTGGACACCTGTTGTTTTGGCCGCCGGGTGTTAACGGGCCCGGTTGTTAAAGGGTTGGCAGCTAAACTCCCAAATCATCTTTTTTACCACCTTCTTTATGGCTTTTCTGACCTGAGCTGAGACCTCCACCTCGTAGTCTCACAGGAGGCAGATCTGAATCCGCACTGAGACGCTGCAAAATAAAAAACCTTTCTTTGTTGCTGTTTTAGTATGACCTTGCCTGAGTGCACAATATTAATATTCACAGATGGTTGGGGAGGTTTGGTGTGTAAGGCCTGACACAGTCCAACACCTTTGGCCTGGACTGGGTGGAGATTTGGAGCCAGGAGCACTCATATAATCAGTGTCTTACCTTGCAAATGTTTCTCTGGAAGAACTGACATAAATTCCCGCTGACAAACTCCAACGTTTTAGAAGGTTTTCTCAGACGCTGCTAAGAGCAGACCAACAGTGTTTTTATTACTATCCCAGGAAGGGGTTCATACAAACCTCTGAAAAAATCAGAAGTGTCACTAGCTTGACCCACGCTGTGGCTGAGGCTGAGAATCATAATCCAACTATGTTTGACTTGCTGAAGACACATGAATACCAAGCTCCTGTAGCTCACATGTCAGAAGATGTAAAGCTAAAATAACATCTTCCATCTTCAGCCTGTTTTTCTTCACCTCCTTCTCTTTACATGACAACGTTTCAAGTTAGAACGCATCATTTTTGTGTTTGAAAACGATGTCCATTTACACTGCAACACTGAAAACGATGTAGTCAGCATGTTGGGCCACAAGTTGGCGCTGTTGGTTGTTTTTGTCACAGAACCACACACACACACACGTGTGCAGAGAACAATACGCTATAAACATTAACAATAGTGAGAACACGGACACTCGTATGGACAGACGACACAGTTGGATTGTTGTTGCAGTGACTGTCGACTTTAAAACCACCAAGTCCAGGTTGAGACGCTCTGGAGGAAAACATGGTAGTAATTGTCCATCGACTGGTGGAAGTGTAGAACTGTTGACCACAGCCGTGGTGTGTAGCGGCGTAGCAGAGATTCTGTCGTCTGGATGGAGACGGAGCTGAAGTCCCGTTCACATGACAACGGAGTCAGAATGTGTTCAGAAATCTCTACTTGTGGAACAGTTGTTACCGTGGAAACGGGCCTTAACCTCACTGACCTCCAGCGTCTGTGTGTCGCTCTGACAACTCAGTGAAAGTTTAGCATGGAGTCACTGAGAGGAGCAGATATCCCTGCACCATGTCGCAGTACAAAGGTATGAGAAATGTATTCACTATGGAAGCATTTTTAATTTTACTCCTGCTTAAACCACCTCATTAGGTTGTAATGTTCCTCCTTCCTCTAGTCAGGACCAATTATTGGGTCGGAGGTCTAACCGGTTCTGATTTAGGATCCTGGAAGAAATGATGATTGTTCAGCTTGTGATCAGTGTTAAGTCATTACAACTTGTTCGGGAGGTAATACAAGCAATACTCTCAATGTGGTCATTAAAGACGGTGGAGTATTTAGCTAGTAGCGCTCATTAGCTGGGTCTGTGGTCTCTAAAGACGGAAGTAAAGTTAGCTTTGCCCTTCCTCTCGGTAGGATCCCATATCGAATGTGTCCTCACTTCAAACACAGCTCACTGTGGGCGGCTGTGTAGTGTTTTATGGGAGGAAAACAAAGCTGCAAATGAAGTATGTCGTAGTTTTCTCTCATTTGGTCCATTTTAGATGAAGACATCAGGACGATGACTGGAGGAACGTAATGATCTCTGTTCTCACTCACTTCCCAGGAAACAAGCTTTACTGAAGGGAGGATGAACGGGTGGTGCTGATACAGACGGACCGTTAAAGAAAAGGAACAATAATCAGTATAATGTGTGACATTGTGGAAAAGGTGTCATGGTACTGTGGTAACGCATGCTTGTTTCCATATTTAACTTATAGCCACTTCGTCATTCATCTACTTTTTCTTCTGCTTTATCCAATTCAGGGTTGCAGCAAATGTAATTCTTTCATCATGTTTAGCATGTAGCATCGCTGGGCTGTGACATCAGCAAACTCTGGTGGTGCTAAAGGTTCTGCTGGCTAAGCTGCTGGCGTTGTATGAACCTCCTCTCACCTCCTCTTGATATTTTGTCAGAACATCATTTACAGTCTTACTTCTGTCATTCTCATTAATTTGAAAGAATCTCCAAATCGCTGACATCGCCCTTCCTGTCTTGCGTACCTGTGGGTACTTACGAGTACAAGAACTACATGGAGTACTGAATGCTGATCTGGGTAATTCAAAAATATAAGTGATTCACTAAACCTCAAAGATTGATGGGCGATTTAAATCTTCAATATGGAGGCGAGACCAAACAGGTTTACGATGGACTTCTTTTGGGTTTGGGTTAGTTTCTGTAGAACCAGACACAGAGGTGGACATTTATTTTCTGCTGTTCCAGTTGGGCTCAGAGGATAGAAGGAGAGAAAGAGGAAAGAAAAGATGGAGAAGGTTGGGAGGGATTCAAACCCTGTAACAGCTAAAGTTTGGATGTTTACATAGGAAGTGTCATGATCGAGACGATCCTCTGATCCCTTCTCAATGAATCAATGAAGAATTGGACAGATAGACCAGATTGATAGCAGCACCGACAGAAATGATTTCTTATAAGTTGTTAGAAGTCGCAGTAGCAGAGCACAGTGGTGTTTTAAAGCAGCCCTTTCATTGGCTGTTGGGCACACTCTTGTTTTTCACTCTCGCTCAGCAGAGAGGAAATTTGCAGTGACAGTTGTTTCCTGATCCCGACTTTCTTAAACAAAGCTGGTGTCCTTCCAGCACACCTGCCTCACTTCAAACAGCCGTGCTTTCTCAAAGCCTTGGTTTTATCTCACACAGCATCTCCAGTGTGCTGAGCTGTGGAGGAAACACTCTGCATGGACACACTCCTTTCATTGAAAGCTGGTTTTATCGTCTATTGACATTTTTATTATTGCATATGGTCCCAACTGCTGATACACCAACCCACAGCTCAAAAACGTATTGATGGAGACTAAACCTTGTGAGGACTAAACTTTTCCTTTGTGATCCCTGGTGCTTTGAGGAGTGATTTTATTAAACTCACCCATAAATGAATTGAGTGGAGCTGATAGCTGAGATGATTTCAGTCGGTCAGAAAGCAGGAGAGAACGACAGTTTGTTCAGAAAAGAAGTGAAACTGAAACTTTGTTCGTTTCTTGGCTCAATTTATATGATCAGTGAAATCAGCAGGATGGCCCTGCAAGCAGAGCACTTGGACTCTAAGATTAATTTGTTTTTCTCTGGTAATGAATTACCCCATAATTACTGCACTCCTTTTGCCTTGCCGATGATAAGAACTGTAAACAGCCTCCGTCTGTTCAGCTCACCTCTTCCTCCTCAGCTGCTGGTGACGGAAATTAAATCGTTTCAATCAAAAGAAGTTTGTGGCTTAAAGTGACGTTGTTCCATCCATGGAACAGACGTCCACAAACAACAGGGGTTCAATTCCCATCTCTGCCTGCCTACATGCCAAAGTGTCCTTGGGCAAGACACTGAACCCAGAACTGCCTGTGTGACTGTAGTGAGAGAGTGAGAGAGTGAGTGGTTGGTGGTGGTCAGAGGGTGAATGTAGTGAGAGAGTAGGAGAGTGAGTGGTTGGTGGTGGTCAGAGGGTGAATGTAGTGAGAGAGTGAGTGGTTGTCGGTGGTCAGAGGGTGAATGTAGTGAGAGAGTGAGAGAGTGAGTGGTTGTCGGTGGTCAGAGGGTGAATGTAGTGAGAGAGTGAGAGAGTGAGTGGTTGGTGGTCAGAGGGTGAATGTAGTGAGAGAGTGAGAGAGTGAGTGGTTGTCGGTGGTCAGAGGGTGAATGTAGTGAGAGAGTGAGAGAGTGAGTGGTTGGTGGTGGTCAGAGGGTGAATGTAGTGAGAGAGTGAGAGAGTGAGTGGTTGGTGGTGGTCAGAGGGTCGATGGTGCAGATGAGCAGCCTCTCCTCCGTCAGTCTGCTCCAGAGCAGCTGTGGTTACAGACGTAGTTCACCACCACCCAGGATGGAGGGAATGATGATGTAATGGAAAGAGTCTTTGAGTGTCCAGAACAGTGCTGTATAAAACCTAAGCATTAATATTATTAGAATAATTGTCATTATGGAAACATTTATTTCATTTTCAAAGATGATTAGAAAAATTCATGAACTCAAACAACTTTTGTTAACATTATTTAAATCCCAAACTAAACCATGTGATATGACAGAACTTCTGGTTTCCTGGTTACATAAAGCTTTTAAAATAAACTTGTTAACACCATCCAGCACCTGACGTGGTCACCAAGTCACCGTTCATTGTCTACATGTCAGGACGGTAAATAATACTGATCGCTGAGTATTACAAGCCAATGTAAGACCAACCCACTTTTTCAGATGTATTTCCTGAACCAAAGCAGTATTATGAAGGTGGTGCTGGACTCTAGCATCTAGTTAGTTATCTAGTTTGTTTCCAGCTCAAACAAACTAGATAACAAATGCATTTCATTGGGATTACTGCAACACTGGAGAGAGGTGTTATTAAAAAAGAAACATACATTTTACTTTCCTTTCTTTGAATTAATTAGAAAAAGAGAATTCAGAGATAAAGATTTCACTTCATCCCTGAAAGTTTCCACACTGACATCGTCACACTATTTTCTGAAATAAACTCAAAGCAGCACACTTCTCCACTAAATGATCGCCATTGTTCACACAACAAACAGCTTTGCCCACAGTCTGAAGCTTTAGGTGCTAAAACAACAAAGCTTGGAGCCGACGGGGCCACAGAGCGTCAGTCTCCCTGTCAGCCGCTATATTACCAGCAGGAGGAAGCGGTGGGTTCCCACGGTTCTGGGTCAGTTGTTTGTCCGTCACCACAGCCTGCAGCTCCCCAGCAAACAGTCTGCTGAGCTGGGACGCTTCCACAGCTCATCGGAAGAATAAGTTCGGGTTCGCCAGGGGGGATCTGTACAAATGCAATTACAGACATGTATTTTACTCCAAATATAGTATTTCACATGGATTATCAATACATGTTGTCATACACAATGTAATACAATCTCTGTAAACTTTTTGCTGGGGGCACAGACAGACACAAAATAGTTCCCACACATCTGCACTGAAAAAACAGAAAAACCTGAGTTGTGCTGTGATAACAAAACGACTACAATACCACAAACATTACAGATGTACACCAGTAGATCTGCTCTGCATGTGTAGCTCACATTCACCCTGAGGCATCACTCAGCAAAGCTTCTGATTGGACAAACCAGATGTCCTCAATCACGTAGAGGTTTGGAATCCAAATCCAAACGATGATAAAACAACAAATGAGAAATATAAAAACCATTTGTTAAACTCAAGGAAACAGAATCAGCTCTTAAGATTCCCTTTCAGTGACGAGAAGATCTGACCATCAACAGATCATCACAAAACCAAAATCACATCCATTTTCACGTTTCTCAGCCAACAACTTGTTTTCTTGTGTTCGTGGGATTCAGTACCTCGTTCAGTTCCACAATCATGAAAATGATGCACATGAACTGTAAAGGAAGAGAGTTTAGGATCACAAACCGAATGTCAATGTGAATTAGTTGGATTGGATTTCCTTATCTAATGCCAGCAGGTTCTAAACAGGATAAACGGTTCTGTTCTGAACAGGTCGTGAAGGTAGTACTGTAAGTAAAGAGTTTGTGAGCGGCAGTACCATTGAGTGAAGTGAGGATTTTCTTCTTGCAGCATTCTGTGGAAAGCTGATCAAGGATTAATAAAAAGTAAAACTATAGGTGAGGGTAGTACCTCGCTCCATTCTGTATTTCCTGCCAGTGTCAATGCGGCCTTAGGCTCCATAGACATGACATCGTGTCGAGAGAAAAACTTTTTTCATTGAATAAAAGTTTTGCGTCTGTTTACGTTTGCAACAGCAGGAGCATTGGAAATGATGCGGGTAGCGTGTGACCACGAGATGGCGCTGTTGTCTGTTTTTGTGATGAAACCACACTCATGCGAGCAAAGAACGATACGCTGTTGACAATGGTGAGTACACGGACATCCGTTTGGACAAAGTGAAGTCTGGGTTTTCGACAAGTTCCACCCTGGGAGCCGTTTTCAGAAATGTACATTTTCAGTGGTTGGGAGGACTGCCGTCGTATAAACTGACACAACATAGTTTTTTCTTTAATTACTTCATTTGTACCTCCCATTCATATTTCTGCATCTGGAACATCTACCACGCTATAAAATCCAGAGGCAATAATTCACAGGAAACAAACTGTTGGTGTCAATGTGGTGCCTCGACAGCCTCTCTGATGGTTCCTATAAATGTGACCACGATGGGACATGTGCCAAGAAACAGCCGCCGCTGTCTAAAAACTACATAAAAGCTAAAGTACAGCTTATCGGGTGGAGTTGTTTGGCAGAGACAGTGAACTCTGCAGAGCTAAGACCAGTTGTAAGGGGAGGAATCCTACATCATATGAAGCCTGGTGTTGGAGATGTTCTGTTTGGATTGTTTGGCTGTCCTTGGGGAATGGGAAGCTTGCAGGCATCAATTCAGCGTTACATTTAGCTTCAAATCCACAGTTGTGGTTGTTACTGGAATGGATGACTGGTCCGAAGTTAGAAGTTACTCATTTATAAAGTCGACTAGTATAGTTCCTTTGCTTATGATTAAAAACAAGGCCTGTTTACACAGAAATGAAGTCAAGTGGAAATTCAGAACTTTCATTGCGTTTTTGTTTTCAATGGTTCTCGGAGCCACTGAAGATGCTCCGACTCTGTCGGTGGGTAAACAGGGGAAAAACACAACTTTCTGGAAATGCTGGGGCTCGGCCCCTAGTAGACGATGGAAATAGTTCTTCTGCACATGCGCGAGTAAATGGACAATAATGACATTGGCTCCAGGTCCATAGTCTCCTGGGACATGGTACTTTTGTATTTGAAAGTCACTGTAATAGTAATCCTTGGTCGTCTGTCCATATAGATGTCCATGTACTCCCATTAATGGTAACGAGCCAATAGAGGGCGCCAGGGTGTCTGTGTGTGTGTGTGTGTGTGTGTGTGTGTGTGTGTGTGTGTGTGTGTGTGTGTGTGTGTGTGTGTGTGTGTGTGTGTGTGGTGTGGGTGTGTGTGTGTGTGGGGTGTGTGTGTGTGTGTGTGTGTGTGTGTGTGTGTGTGTGTGTGTGTGTGTGTGTGTGTGTGTGTGTGTGTGTGTGTGTGGGGTGTGTGTGTGTGTGTGGGGGGTGTGTGTGTGAGCAGCTTGGGCGTTGGAGAGATTGCTCAGAGGAGGCGGGGGTTTAGTCGCAGGTTCACCAATTACTGAACAACAATATGAGTGACTGAAACATCTACCGCGCTATAAAATCCAGAGGCAATAATTCACAGGAAACAAACTGTTTGTTTGTTTCCTGTTTGATTGGCCAATCAGTGTCGTTTGAAGTCCAGAACTTTGGGCTTTTTAAATCCCCCGTCGCCAGACCTGCTCAGTGATTGGCTTTAACGTCGCCTCTGGTTTGTTGTCACGTGTTTCTACCAGATGTTGAGATGAAGACGGGGAGTCTCTGATTATTAACTCCTTTACGTCTCTTCTAATTTACTGTTTGAAAGGAGAAATTTGGCTGAAAACTTCAGGTCAGGTTCAACTTTCTCCATTCTAGTTCATTTTAAATGAACACAAACATAAATGTGTTCAGGATTTTGCAGTGTTTAGATGTGCTACATGGAGTCATGTTGGTTTTAGACGCCCCCCTGTAGGTTCAGATTGCCAGAAACACATTAATTACATCATACTATGAAGCCAAACAGTGTTTATGGTTGTTAAGGGAAATGGGACGTGAGCACAGAAAGTTCATTCGAGATAAGAGGTGATATAAGTGTGATACTGTACATTCAGATTCACAAAGCATGAGTCACCATTACCTAACATATGATAAACTCTTCCAGCATCACTGACTGGAGCGGTCGCCTCCTACCTGATGTGAGGAGAGACGGAGGAGGTGCTACAGACACATTGACAGGGACACAAACAACACAAAGTGAAAAGACTGGATCCTGAGGACATCTTGCTCACTTGTATTTGATTGAATACACCTGTAGAAGTATTTACCACGGCTGTGGCGCACCTTTCTCCCGTTCACATGGAGACAGAGACGGATCGTTTTCAGAAAGTGTCCTTATTGTCCGTCCACATGGTGACCAAGCCTGAGCATTCTCAAAAGTCCCACCTTCTGGGCCATTTCCAAAAAGCTGCAGTTTCTGTGGCTCTGAGCTTCGCTGTCATGTAAAAGCAGTGAAAGTTTTACGTTCTCATTTGAAATTGTTGCCGTGTACACACGTCTCTTTCTATACCTTCAGTTCTGTAACTCCATGTCACAAGATGTTTGAGCCTGTTAAAGCTGAGATTAGAAAAGAATGGATGTATTGCTTGTATATAGAACATCACTTGTTTTCTGTTAATAATGTTTAAAACGAATGGCTGGAAATAGTTAAACGACTCCATGGGACACATTTTTCTCACATGCAGAAACAAACCCACAGTGATGCCTTTTGTTTTCCTTCCCTCTCTCTCTCTCTCTCTCTCTCTCTCTCTCTCTCTCTCTCTCTCTCTCTCTCCCTCTCCTCCTCTCTCTCTCTCCTCTCTCTCCTCTCCTCTCTCTCTCTCTCTCTCTCTCTCTGTCTCTCTCTCTCTCTCTCTCTCTCTCTCTCTCTCTCTCTCTCTCTCTCTCTTCCTCTTCCTCTTCCTCATCCTCTTCCCTCTTCCCTTCCTTGTACTTAACTGTCACCATCAATCAGCCGGCGAGCTCCGTCATCCCGACTCCTCCATGCAGATTGAGGTGTTGCAGAATGGAACAAGAGGCTCATCTCCCAAACAAGTGGCTCTTCATTTCAAGGAGGCAGTTCCCCTGACAGCTGATCCAATTTAAAGGGGTGGGGTGGGGGGGGGGGGGGGGGGGGGGGGGGGGTAATTAAGATTGTGATAGTGAAGAGAATGAAGGATGGGGTGCCACAAAGGAATGTATAGGGGAGACAGATGAGATGATGTAAAGGAGAATGGAATGTCAGGTAATCAGGTTGAAAAGGGGCCAAAAGGACCAATCTATCCCCACAGAATCGAGACGTGGGGGTGTGTCCCCAGGGGAGAAGGACAAAGGAGGTCACACACACATTCGTAGGTCGTAGGGAGCATGAACGTCAGCAGTAAAGCTTTACATACCTGAATGCCCTTTCTCCTCAGAGCTTACGCTCCAATTTGCTCCAATCAGGTTTGCCTCCACTGATTTATGAGTCACTGTTAACGACTCCGGCTCATAAACTATCCTCACTGAGAAATAGCTCCAACAACCCCCCCGCACTGAAGGAGAATTACCCCCCAGCCTCTGACCAACGTTTCAGTGGAGAAAGTGAAACGAACCCAAACGCCCCTCTAACATAAGAGGGCTGCTGTGGCCAGTCTGGAGCTCATAAACCCCTCCAGGGAGGCAAATTATCCAAGAGGATCACAGTCTTGCAGGTTTTTGAGAAAATGCCAAGTATTTCCATTCACCAGCAGTTTTATTGACATGTATGCATGTTTTTTCTTTATTATCATTATTATTGATTTTAAAATTCAACAGAATTCCAACACTTAAATAAAGAAATACACTAATTGTTCATGAGTTAACCAAAAAGGATAATCTAGTTTACGGTCCAAGAAGAACCAACTCCCCTATTATGCATCAGCAAGTTTGCTCCAATTGTGATTCTCTTTCACTGTGACACGTTCCGGCTCTGAGGCCTGCAGGACTTCCTCTCTCCGGTGGCACATCCCACCTCTCTCCTAACGCTGGAGTTGGATTTAGTTCAGGGCTCATTTCTAGTCTATTTCGAGCATCCATCAACCTTCACTTCATCCAACTTTGGGTTGCAGGATGCTGGAGCAGAGGCTCCGTTTCGAGGTCCGTTGCTCTCATGACAGATTTCCAACAGAGACTGAGAGTTTTCAAACACCAGCAGCAGCACATTTCTCTTTTTTAAAAAGACTTGGTAATCTTAACAGTTCCTCCTCCTGATTCTGCTTGACGCTGCCTCCTACATGCTTTACAGTCGGTAGGCTGAACTTCCTCCTGGGCTCCGTTTGATAGTTTCATGTGTCTATAGAACAAGATCCCAGACCCATCGTCGTCATTTTCTACTACTTAATGCCAGTTTTTGTTGTTTTCTCTGAGCAGCGCTGTTCTTGGGCGGGTTACAGAGGGGCAGATGATGTGGAGCCTTCCTCTGTGGTGTTCACCAGGTATTCCAGCTCCTCCTCACACTCTTTGATTTACTGGTGACCCTAAATGTCCTGTAGGTGTGAATGTGAGTGTGTGTGACTGTCTGTCTCTCCGTGTTAGTCAGTGTGGACTGGTGACCTCACCATTGGTACCGACCCAACACCCGGTGCTCCTGAACCAAAAGGCTTCTCAAGAGGGACAAACGGACGTTGGAGGCTGAGGGCAGGAGTCCACGTTGTTCCAGCTCTGCCTGGAGCTCTCTCAATGTCCTGCCTGAGGTTTTACCCTCCACGCTCCCATTTCCTTTCTTGATTCAAATTATGGATACTGGTATCGAGTCTCATACTGCATGGAGTATTCGTACTCATGAAAGCTCCCTGATACAACCCGGCGAGTATTACGTGATGTCATCCGTTAGCAAGAGAGCACGAGTGATGCCAGCAGTTTGGAGATTCAATTAATATTGATGTGTTGATTAATGACAAACATAAGACAGACTGTATATTACGTTCTGACAAAATATCAAGAGAAGGAGAAAGTACGTTTGTACGATACCAGTAACTTAATCACCATCAGAGTCAGCCTGATGTCCCTCATTAGTTTAACGGCTCATTGGATACACCTGAGCAGTGCTACATGCTACATGCTACATGCTAAAGAGTTTCAGGGCTAACACAACCAGCGATGCTACATGCTAAACATGATGAGAGCATGTGGTAGCACAGAGCAAGCTCGGCCCCTCTGTCGGCTCTGTGTCCCTCGCAGATGGTTTGTATAAAGAGCATTAATGAGGCTTTATGGTCTTTTGTAAGTTTGTATATCAGCACTGCTGAGCAGCTAAGCTTTAGTTCTCCTACGTAAAAACAAGTGGTATAGGTGCTTCCCCAAATCAAACCATCTGGTCATGTAGGAATGTTTTAATCACTTTGATGTGTTAATAAACCATAAGTCAAGTTGTTTAAGGTGAGGGTTCGCAGTGTGTCTGAGCGGCACTGACAAAACTTTACATCTCCAAAGCTGCTTGTTTGGTAGGAGTTTGTTATCAGATGTCAACAGGCTTCTTCTGCCACTTGAGCCTCGCTGTTATCTGGAAACACCGAGTCGCACACTTCAACAGGATGACCCTTCAGACGATGATACGCTGTGAAAAGCCTAGCTCTCTCTCTCTCTCTCTCTCTCTCTCTCTCTCTCTCTCTCTCTCTCTCTCTCTCTCTCTCTCTCTCTCTCTCTCTCTCTCTCTCTCTCTCTCGCCCATTCAGCTCAGCAGTGGTGTTGAAGGAACTCCAGCTCTGACGTCGGTGAATGAATATTAAATGAAATGTTACACAATATGTCATAAAACCTTACCCAGCCCTCTCTGATCATTACACATGTTTATCGTCATAATGAACATTGGTTAATGGTGGAGGTATTGTTTCGGGGCAGAGTAATCTAAACTACATTACTGATTCAGGGCCTGTGGGACTGTCGGCCAGTTTGAAGGAAGTGTTGGATCCACTTGGTGTCTCTCAAATGTTTGACTAAAGGCCACAGACAGGAATGAACATGGACACTTCAAACGATGCATTACCCACCAGTCAACCTTCACGTCACCTTGACAGCAGATTCTGTTGCTGAATAACTCTAACAGTAATCCAGCAGATGGACATCCGGGTAAAAGAGTGTTCCTTTGATTGGTATTTGCATTTCAACAGATGCAAATGTGTGATTAAAGGTGAGTGTGAGGGCTTAATCAAGCTTCTTGTAGTCTGTAGTTAGATGGACTCTCTTTGCTAAGGACTCGTTTACAGTTTCACACTTCCACGGCAATGGCAGAAATGCTGTCATCTATGTAGTTTTCATGTTGGGCCACTAGTGGGTGCTATTGTTTGTTTTACAATTGAAACCAACCAGACATGCACTCTGTTATCTTTAACAATGGAAGTACATGGACATTCATATGGACAGACGACCAAGTTGGATTTCTATTTGGGGTGAGTCTCAGCTGTAAAACTACCCAAAGAACATGAACTCTGAGTCTTGACCTGCTGAAATCGTCCATCTATTTGCACTTGTGCAGAACAACTGTTGACTGCGGAATGCACCCTGCCACTGTCTCCGCTGTCTCCTGTGTGCATTTGGAGTTGTGCAACAGAGTTGAACCGTTTTCTGAAAGTCTTACCTTGGGAGCCGTTTTCAAAAAGCTGTTTTCAGTGGCTCCAGGCTCCATTGTCGTGTAAACGGACCCCAAAACTAGATAAAAGTTTTCTGTTGTCACTTGAAATTGTTGTCACATAAACGGGGCCTTAATCATTTGATGTGGTAGAATGCATAGTCGTGGTCATCTCAAAGCAGAACTTCACCATAAGAAAGAAAAACAATCTTTACAATTAACAATTTTATAGATTGACTTTGTAGTGACAAAGAGAGGATCGCTCTTTCTTTAATTCTTGTGTAAATTGGACATAATGTTATCCTCTTCACTTTGAATTGTTTCTAAAAGTCCCATGCACCTTGTGGATGATTAAATATTTTTGAAGACATTCATGTTTTGGGGCTGCTGAGCGATGCTGGCAGCTTCCTGCCCTGGCTGAGCTGCTGCTGCCGGTCGCTGCCCTCCAGGAGAATCTGAGTAAGCATTTTGTGATCTGACCGCACTATAGACAGGACGACATCACCGCCTTAAAAATAAGGTCATTTTATGCTACATCACTGTTATGACATTCTCCTGACTGGTACTGCTTCTGCTCCATTGGCCCCGCAGGCTTTAAATGACAAAAAACAAGTTTCATGTCTAGAAGAATATAGCTATTTAATTTACCGTATTTTCTGGACTATAAGTTACACCGGTTACAAATTTGTCCTGAAGTGAAAGATCTATATTAATCATTCTGGTGTGTAAGATTAGTTTCTCCATGTGCAGCTATAACTTCACTGTTGATGATCTTGGTCCAGCAGCTTTTGTTCCAGAAACCTTCTCAGCTCTTAGTCCATGATTAGTCTTCTTCGTTTCCTTCATCACAACAGTTCATCTGCTTTTCTCCAGTCCCTCACAAGTTTCTCCCACTCTCCTCCCTTTATGCTGCTCTTTTTCTGTTCTATTTTTACTTTAAATTTAGCTGTGAACATATCTTAAGTCCAACGATCAGCCAATTAACAATAGCAATTAAAACGCGTAAAGTGAGATTTTAAAAAAGAGGTATTCAAATAAGATTAAGAAAGTGTGTACACATAAAACACATCTAGACAACATGCAGAGAGGCTGCTGTCTTCTAAAGACCTGAAGATATTTTAGACGAACAGATGTGAAGTCTAAAACTCTTCATTTTGTGTTCCAGTCGAGCAACATTTTAAACTTTCAGAGGAAATGATGGCTCATGAAACACCCACGACTGAAATATTACAGAAGAACATTCATAAGATTCAAGGAAACGAGTGCTGTGATTCAGACCACATCTTTTCCAGCGACAGGTTTGTTAACATTCATACGGTGGAGTAAAAGGCATTAAGGTGGCGACGATACATTCCAGCCTGTCACATCTTCCAACACAAATCACACTCTGATCACCACCTGTACCTGACAGTCAATATAAATTTGACATATTATACATTTTAAAAAGGAAACTGCGAAAGAAGTAATGTATGAAACATGAAGAAAAACTATTGGTCTCCTTCATTCTGAAACGCTTCTCGGCTCTTTATTAAAAAGAGCACCTTGGTTGCACATTGGTGAACGAGTTTGATTAACGAGTCTCCCTTCTCTTTCACTTTCAGCAGTGAGTTTGAAGTTCACACTTCATTCCAGCATTTTCATGTTTCAGTGTCACTACTTTATGGAGCTGATGTTGCACTTCCTGTTGAAATGATGACAGGCCACAGCTTTAAGCTGCTTATATGACCGTATCATTAACATAGTCTTCTAGATTATAAGTCTAGAAAAAGTGAGAAATATGAAAGTATACCATTACATACAATCCTTGACCACTAGATGTCACTGTATGACGACAGAAAGCTGATGCAACATCACCGAATGACAACCATTACTGTTTTTGACAGAGGTAGTGAAGTACGACGGTGCCGCAGTGCCGCGTGCTGTGTGCCGCGTGCCGCGTGCTGCAGCCCACTAATCCAATCAGTTATATTTTAATCATGTTGTAACGTCGCTACTGTACGAGCCCCGCAGCTCGTTAACATGCTGGAGGGCGGAGTTACGTGATGCACCTGAAGGCATCACTCAGCTCCTGCATTAAAACCAGACCAACATGGCGGCTCACACACAAACCTTCTCTTTATTACTGAAACAGTTGAGAGAAATGTGTTTCTGAAAACATCGGAAGCGAGAGGTTATTGGAAAATACGGTAGCTGTGAACTGTTCTGAGTTCAATGAAGGCTTTGAAGAACTCATCATGCTCCTTCCACACATCACACTGGATGACTCAGGGGTTGGTTTTCTTTTAAAGTGGGACAAATCAGCCCTGCACAGTAATTGTTTGCTACCCTGCAAGCACAGACTTTCACGGCTGACGCCACGCTGAAATCCATCACAGGGAGTGTGAGAGGATGGATGGGCTGCAGGTGACCGGCACTTGAACCCAAAATAAAACTGCCTCATCTGGACACGAGACCCATATGTACCTCTGTAGCCTTATAATCCCTGCATTTGGTGGCCAAAGACACCCTGCTGAGTTACCCACACTCCTCGTCTAGTGTTCGCCCCGACCTGCTGGACTGTGACTGCACCACATTATCATCTCAGTTTTCTGCCGACGTGCGGCAGCACAATGTGATAAATGTTCCCCCCGTCGATGCTCACAGCAGTTCATAACCACATAATGAAGCTAATGTTTCTATTGGCTGTCCTCCTCGGCTGCTGATGCTTGCCGGCCTTGTCTTTCATGTTTCCTTCTCGACTGCGTCTGCATTTATCAAGTCATCCTGGATCACTCAGCACAGTGACACTGAAAGTCAAAGCGGGACCATAACATCTTGGCCACATGGGGGATTAATGAACAAGCATTTTTTTATATGTGAGAATGAGAACGTGATTTACAGGTGGAATAAACTATCAGCTCTATATACCCCCCCCACCAACTTTTATTGCCATTTGGGTGAAAATGTATAGCCTCCTCACAGCAATTATTGCCACTTCAAAAGCAGATTGCATGAAACATCTTAATAAATTCATTTTAAAATGGAAGTGATGTCGGTTGAGAAACATTAAAGTCAGAAATGGAAGTTCTTTCTCATATTAGAGCAGAAATAAAACTATGACTATCAGCTGATCCTATTTCTACAGTCTTGGCTCTATACAGTTTGTACTAATCTACCAACGTCAATGAACACTGTCAGCAAAGACTATATACAGCCTGATTTATTAAGATGCTGTGTAAAGCATGTTGAATTGGACGCTCATGCAAATAAATTGAGGGTTTGTGCATTTTTGTAGGTGATCACTGAAAACGCAACTGTTTAAGAAGAGCTCCTGATTGTTGAAAATGCTCGGGCGCCATCGCTGTATAAATGAGCCGAAAGCAACACTCAGGCTCAACCTGGAGCAGACAGCAGAAATAATGCCACGGTGAATGTGCCCCACGGAAGTAGTAAATAGTGCTTCTGTACATGTGTGAGTAGACAGACAATAACAACAATGGCGACCTCCGTCGTGCCGTGACTCCCCGTCCATGTTCTCCTGGACTCGGTAGTTCTGTAGTTGACAGTCAGTGTAATAACCATACCAATCTCTGTGTTCTCCCATTGTGAATGTTTAGAGTGTATTGTTCTCTGCAGGCATGTGTGTGTGGTTTCATTACAAGAAAAACCAACAGCGCCAACTTGTGAGCTAACATGCTAACTACATTGTTTTCAGTGTTTGTGCTATTTCTGTGTAAACAGACAAAACCAAAACGATGTGTTTTCACTTGAAACACTTAAAAATATTCAGCAATAACAAGTCTTAAAGGCTCATATTCTCCTAAATCCACTCCCTAAAGGTTCTCCAGCAGTACTACTCGTCCCCATACCTGGACTGACGTCCCAGAAGTGAAGACAGTCTGTCCTCTCTGTCCCTGGCTTGTTTCAGGTTTTAAAAAGTGTGTTGCTCCAAGCAGCCAATCAGAACTCAAACCCTATATAGTGTCATCGGGGGTTTAGCCAATCCCAATCAAGGTAGGCCCTCCCTTTGACTCCTCCCACAATTAGGCAGCTCTGCTCTGGCACATGGCACCACGAGAGGAAGTACTTCCTCCTCTTCCCAAGATGGGCATGTGTGGGCGGAGCCAGTCTTTAAAGTTTCCAAGCATTTCAATGTGTGCCCGATAACAAAACTGATGTTGAAGTAGTTGAGGTTGGAACTGATACCTGTTGTCGGGCTCGGAGCTGCAGACGTGTCAGTGAAAAGCAGCTCGGGCTCTGCTGTTATGTGAAGGTCAGACTAACCTCCTGGCTGGAACAGGCTCTTTGTCATGTGCATTTCTGAGTCTCTGTCTGATCTCTGCCTCCAGTAGATATCAGGTGATGACAGGGATCCGTCTTAAATATCTGCAGAGATATCTGTGGCTTCACTGAGAAAGTTCAGGAAGAAAGTGAAAACAGGATTCTTTTTAGGGAGAAATTTGAGACTGATAATCGAATCCGGCTTTCCATAATGACAGAATGATTGCTCCGTGAGCCGAGCCACAAGGTGTTCGGGACGGACCTTCTGTGCTCGTTTGGCTTGTCAGTGTCAGTGAGGCCTGACAGACTTGGCTGAGATGCATTTAGTCGGCTTCTGGAGCAAAAGGCTGCCTCATCACTGACTGCCTGTTTGCATGTCTTAAACATTAGAGGATGTCTCGAACATTAGAGGGTCTAATCAAGAACCTTTGCTACCACTAATCTCTACAGACACACTCTTCACTCACTATGCCTCGACACTGTTCATTTTTCCACATTTCTTTTTAGACATAATTACACCAAAACATCATTGAGACATACTCAAGCTGAGTGTCAGTGCTTAGAAAGAAAGGTGATTAAAGTGACCTTGAACGCATCATAGTTGTTTTTCTCAGTATTTCACAAACAATTTTTTTCACTTGCAGGAATCTGTAGAGCTTCAAGGGCTGCAAGAGCAGAGATACAATCCAGTGAGCAGCATTGTTCTGGGTGAAGATGTGTGGTTGAAGATGTTGGAGGTCAGAAATGGAAACTGTAGTCAGACTAGTTAGAGATGACAAAGATAGCAGGAACTCGAAAAGTGAACCAGAGGGTAATATTCACATAGATTCACAAACACTGAAAATCTGAATAGAAAATACATCAGATAAAAGAATAAAGTGTCAAAACAAAGCTCTACAACCTCAAGCACATTATATTTCCCTCAAGTCATATTATTTTGGACTTAATGCAGACAAAGCGACGTCTCAAACCACAATAGATGTTACAGGCGCATCAGTTGGTGACTGAACGTTTTTAATTTGATCTAAAAGTGTTTGTCATTGAAATTTGCTTCTCGCTTTGAGACAACGGGGAGCTTAGTTTCATCCTGAGTTTTACCCTCACAAGACATTTCATTGTAGCTTGATCATACAGTGTTCATGACCCCCCCCCCCCCCCCCCCATCTGTCCATAGGTCAAAGACATCCTAATTGTTCCCAGTGGGGGGATTGACTTGCCTTGCATGCTCTCTGCCTCCATTGGTGTTTAGGTGATTGTGACTAACACTGTAAAGTGCACTGGGTACTGTTAAGCCAGTGGAAGTGCTCTAATTAGGAGAAATCCATCATGCAGAGGAGATGACTTTTATCCCTTCCCGCCTTAAAAATAATAAAGCAAAAGGGGGAATATAAAGGCCAGGGGGGAGGGGCTTGGTTGTAATACGCATGGGTCATTTAAACAGCTTGTAAAATCAACCAAAACTTTAAGCATTAATTTTCCCGTCCCAGAGACTTTTGCTCAATACTTTATTTATTAGTGTTGTTTTGTTTGGTGACAAGGTGCAATCCTTCATCAGCCGCCTCTGGAATGACCAGGGAGAGCATCACATGCCAAAAAGGTCACAAGTCGGGGTATTTGAGCAGAAATGGCAGGAAATTTACACTGAAAGGGGCAGCAACTAACTTCTCACTAGAGAGGTGAGGCAGCTTCGGCCCTGTCAGAGCAGAGACATCAGCTGTCGTCTTCTTCAATATGGGTTGATTATTTTAACTCGGCCAAACCACCAGTGAACCTCTTAGTCCAGGACTTTCCCATTATGGGCTCTTTTTAGTCCATACATATGCTCCATTCACACATTTGGCCTGGGTAACCTCACCGGACAACCAAGACTTCAGAAAGCCTCACACAGCATGGAGAGCCACATGGAGAGCCACATGGAGAGCCACATGGAGAGCCACACGGAGAGCCACACGGAGAGCCACACGGAGAGCCACACGGAGAGCCACACGGAGAGCCACACGGAGAGCCACACGGAGAGCCACACGGAGAGCCACACAGCACATCAGTGTCCATGATGGCCGAAGAGCCACAACCAACAACACAACAACCAACAACCAACAACAACCAACAACAACCAACAACCAACAACAACACAACCAACAACACAACAACCAACAACCAACAACAACACAACAACCAACAACAACACAACCAACAACACAACAACCAACCAACAACCAACAACAACCAACAACAACCAACAACCAACAACAACACAACCAACAACACAACAACCAACAACCAACAACAACCAACAACCAACAACAACCAACAACCAACAACAACACAACAACCAACAACAACACAACCAACAACACAACAACCAACAACAACCAACAACAACACAACCAACAACACAACAACCAACCAACAACCAACAACAACACAACCAACAACACAACCAACAACACAACGACACAAACAACAAACAAACAACAAACAACCAACAACACAACAACTGTTTGGAAGGACCAAAATAAAATGTTCACTTGTTTTACATGGTTTGTTATTAAAGTACCATGATGCAGTATGAACAGGTCTAAAAACAGAGACAACTTGGATATTTACAACCTTTTTTTTTTCTTCCAGAAACTCAGCAGGCTGATTGAAGTAAGAACAACGGTCCTGTTGTCTGTGCGTACTCTGAAATCGAATGGTGGCGCTGCCACTGGTCCTCTAAGCTCGGCTGAGTTTAGAAAAGCGTTCAGGCGCACAGCCGAAGTAATTCAAAAGTCGTGCTGCTGTAAAGAACAGAATGAAAAAGTTCTGTCTTCTCATCAGCTGCAAACAGAACTGCTTCATTTCCTGCTAAAACTCATAGATAAAGATTCAATCAATTACCTGAGCAAACCAGTCAGCAGCTGAGAGGGCTACCTTTACATTAGAACGAGTCACATGAAGAAAACACTGAACTCAGTAGGTCACTGTCATCAGAATGGCCTGAATGAATAAGAAACAGTGATTGGTGCATTTTCTATTCCCCTGGAAACTCTGTGACGTTCTCCAACCTCTTCAGAATCTCTCACATTCTCAATGGAACAGAACATCAGTCAGCCTTGACGTGTTTTTCCACCTTGAGATTTCCTTCAGTTACTCGTGCAGTAGTAGTAGTAGACTAAGACTGGGTCGTATTACACTTTGCCAACTATGTGTTAAATGAAAACGTGGTTCTTTTCCTTCCTCTATAAGTGTTCTGAGCAGTGGAGGAGTAAAGTAGAAAACTGTACTTGTAATTTCGGTTCAATTCAGGTTGTTCATATTGTGTGATCTAATGAGGTGTGGTGCTGTGAGAGGAAATGAAGGTGGGCTCACATGTTCCTCCCAGCTGCCGGCGCTGAAGTGATTGATTGGCTGACACTAGCTGAAGCCGGCCCCAGGAAAGGTGGGGTCATACATAAACATGTTCCCACTGCAGCTCCCAAAGCAGCAGGGTTATTAAAGTCTCCATCACTGCCTCACATGACTCTGTCCTCTCCTTCTGTGCTTCACAGGCAACGTGTTTGTGGTGAGCCTGGCCTTCGCCGACTTGGTAGTTGCTTTCTATCCCTACCCTCTGGTGTTGTACGCCATCTTCCACGACGGCTGGTCACTGGGGGAGACCCAGTGCAAGGTGAGCTGTTCGATCTCTGAACATTCTGGAATGGAAAGGGAACTTTTTTTATTTTTATTTAATTTGGCAGTATCAAAACATCATAGAAACAAAAGGCTGAAAGAGTATTTCTCAACATAATTAAGGTTCATTTGTACTCATACATATGCATGAAAACTAATGTGAACTAAAGTAATGTGTTACTGCCCTTTTTCTTCCATTTGTCCTTTACATTGACACGGACATTAAGCTATAGCTCCTGAATAATGCTTTGTTATATTGCAACGTGAAAGCTGGTTAAATGCACTGGCTTAATCCGGTCTATTATTTTGCCACTTTAAAACACATTTGCATGGGAGTAATTCAGATGCAGGTTTGTTGGTATTCATTACTGAACCTTCCTTTTGACAGCTGCCTGGGAGACAAAACAACAGCATGATCGTCCGTGAAAGCAGTTGATGATGGGTAGATTAGTAGAACATGAAATGCACGGTGCACTTCCTGTGGTGCAGCAAGAAAGCAGCTGGGGTGCAAACAGTGGGCGTTGTGTGGTGTACCAGGGAGGGTTTCCACAGCAACAGTTTGTGAAATCAGCTTCCCAGGTGGAACTTTCTGGAAATGCTTGTGCTCCGTCGTTGCAGAAACGGGCTGAATGACTGTTTCTGGAGATATTCTGGCTCCATCTCTGAATCCACAGTTAAAGTAGAGTTTGTCATGCTAACTAGATCGTTTTCAGCGTTTCTGTCACTTCCCTACAAACAGATTTGCTTTTCAGAATGTTGCCATGTAAACGCAAAACTATTCTGAAGCAAAAGCTGAAAAAACGATGACTTTTCACTTCAAACGCCGTCATGTTAACAGGACTTCATTAGCGGTGCATTGATTTAAACAGGTTTTCCTGTAATCCTCTCCAGAGTGTTTGTGAAAACCTTCTCCAGAGGACACCGAACATCTCCTGAAGGCTCATAAAAGGAGATATATTAGGTTTTACAAGTTTGATAGACTTTAGTAGACTTTGGGTTTTGGGATTTTTTTTCAATTACTAGTAGTGTTGGTTTTTGTTTTTTTAAATAATAGTGCACCAATAAAATAATTATCTGCATAATGAGAAAAACAAGTTCAAGTGGTGGAAGAATCCCATGGATAGCAACGGTATAAAGACTCCCAATGGTCCCTTCTTCTTGCTGCTGTTGATGGCTAACATGTATCTGGGAGCTTTGGTGATGTGAAAACAAAAACAGAATTCTCATCTTCGGGCCTAGAAATCATGAACTACAATATTGAACTTCAGCCGAGTTTTTCTTGCAGAGATTTTCTCCAGATTCTCTGATCAGTATCATTTAATGTCACAGTTACTAGAAAAGCCATAAAACTGTATGGTTGAATCTATAAAGCTACGAGGAACAAGTTTATTTTCAATCACAGCGAGTTTATTGTTGGGATGCAGCCGATACCAGTATCCAGTATCGGATGTTAGGTATCGGGTCCAATACTGCATAGAATACTTGTACAAACTTCCACGTACTATGCAAAAGAGCACCAGCGGTGTCAGCAGTTTGGAGATTCTTTAATATTAATGAGAATAGCAAAAATCAGAGAGACTGTAAATAATGTTCTGACAAATTATCAAGAGCACGGAATTCTGAGCTGTGCTACATGCTACATGCTACATGCTAAAGAGTTCGGGGCTTACACTAACCCCAGCGATGCTACTTGCTACACATGATTAAAGTATGACTGATACACTCATTAAGAGTAAGCTGAGCCTGCCGTGGTACACCCTAGGTCTACGGTATGCATAGTGCAGCGTGCAGATAGATTCTACGCACTGCGCTACGCGTACTGTAGATGCAGTCGTGTACCGTTGTCTTCATCGCTGTTGGGGGTACGAGGTGAAGCTGTGCGGAGGTGGTTCATAGCGAATCATAGCCTTTACATATCATTTCCATACGGAGTATGAATTAGGCTTTATGGCATTGAAAAAGTATCTCCAGGTAGGTTAAGGTTAGTACTCGAACGCGTTCCGTAAAAAAGATAGTATCGGTGCATACCCAGTTCATTGTAACCACAAACAACAACAGGAATATACGTGCTTGACTTCAGGCTATGCAGGCCTGCGTTTCTGTAGATTGGAGAACCTTAACTGGCTTTACTTCTGTGAGATTATATTAATATACTACATCATAAAACTGACCTATTGTCAATGATCCTAATAGGTTGAGAAATGCTCCTCAGGCTTTTTTGGATTTACTTGATTTGCCTTTTGTTGCTCTGCAGATGTCTTGATTTGAAATTGTGATGTTTTTTCTTTGACTTGTACCTCCTGGGATTATTTGTTGCCTTTGTCTGATCTGCCTCTCTGCCACAGGTGAGCGGCTTCCTGATGGGCTTGAGCGTCATCGGCTCCATCTTCAATATAACGGGCATCGCCATCAACCGGTACTGCTACATCTGCCACAGCTTCAGCTACGACAAATTATACAGCTACCGCAACACGCTGCTGCTGGTGGCGCTCATCTGGCTGCTGACGGTCATCGCCATCGTGCCCAACTTCTTCGTCGGCTCCCTGCAGTACGACCCGCGGGTCTACTCATGCACGTTTGCGCAGACAGTCAGCACGTCGTACACCATCACCGTGGTGGTCATCCACTTCTTCGTGCCCATCGCCGTGGTCACCTTCTGCTACCTGCGCATCTGGATCCTGGTCATCCAGGTGAGGCGGAGGGTGAAGACCGAGGTGCGTCCTCGCATCAAGCCAAGTGACCTGAGAAATTTCATCACCATGTTCGTGGTGTTTGTGCTCTTTGCAATTTGCTGGGCGCCGCTCAACTTCATCGGGCTTGCCGTCGCTATCAACCCAGAGGCCGTGGCCCCGCGCATCCCCGAGTGGCTCTTTGTGGTCAGCTACTTCATGGCTTACTTCAACAGTTGCCTTAACGCCATCATTTATGGCCTGCTCAACCAGAACTTCCGCAGGGAGTACAAGCGGATCATCACGTCCGTGTGGATGCCGCACCTCTTCTTCCAGGAGACGTCGCGAGGGGGAACTGAAGGCATGAAGAGCAAACCCTCCCCGGGACTGAACAACAACGAGCAAGTGAAAGGAGAGACTCTGTGATGCTCTTTCTTCTCTTCTTTCATTTCCTCATCCCCCTCTAGCCGTCCTCCTCGTCTTCTGTGCTCACTTGTGCGGTGCCATTGATCATATGTGCCAAAGCAATGAACTCCAGACAGCCAGAGTGAGTGAGGCTTTAAGGGGAAAAAAAGCTTAAAAATGCTTATAGACACAATTTGCCGTGGTATAATTTTTATAGTGTGCCATTCACAAAGTCTGAGGCTCATCAATTTTGGTTTGGTTTCACATTTAGTTCTGTGTTTCTTTTACTGGCAGAAACAAGTTTCTACTAAGATGGGATCAAAATTCAGGATAAAGTTGTCAAAAATGTGCAGAACATTTATAGTATGGAAGAATTTCCTTCTTCATGCATACACAATACTTCTCGGGTAATGTTAAGATGTACATTACGTCACATTTCAAATCGGATAGGGTCAGAGGGAAACATTAGAAAGACCCTTTCAGATCCTCGTGGTCAGGGTGGGAACATGGGAAAAACAGGAACTCTGAACGTCCTGAGACTCATGCATCTCATCTACATGACAAATTGGATTTATTTTATTTGGACCTCACCCGTTCTCACAGGAAGTGAAGGGAATCACGTTTAGAAGTCTCAATTATAAACATTAGTGACATTTATTTATCTGAAGGTTTTTTTTTTTCTTACAGCTGGAATCAGACATCAAGATTTTGCAGCCAAGGAACAAATATAAACTCATAAAAGCAGAGAAAGTAAAGAAACGATGCCTTATTGTCAGCGTTGATTTGAAGCACCAGCCTCTTACTGAGTAACTGAAACCTGGAGTCTGTCCAGTCGTGTGACAGTTAGAAAAAAACACTTGAAAGATAGACGTGAATGTTGTTTTTTTAAATGCTTTTTTGTAACAGAACTTTTTAAAGTCAGACACTGACTGATATCTACGTACCAGTTTACTCGACAGCGTTTCAAGTGAAAAAGCAGCTATGATGCTCCTGTGCAGCAGCAGCGCTTCCACCGTCTTCTCCGGACGGAGCTGGAACCTTTCCAGGACGTCTCGTTTTCATCTGTGTTCAAAAAACTCACATTGAGAGCTGTTCTTCCAAAAAAGTTGCATTTCCAGTGGCTCCAAGCACAGTTGTCATGTGAACAGACGTCCAAAAAGTCGTTGCCGTGAAACGAGACTCATCAAGCAAGGTCTTTGTTTGTACGTACGAAGTGAGAAGCTGCAGAGGAATGTCTTTGACCTTCCTGCTCAGCAGAGGCTGGTCTGTCCTCTGGAGAGCAGCTCTGTTACCATTTCACTTAAATCCTCCTTACTGTGGATTGACCCTCGTCATTACTCCTGCACCTGATTTATTCCCTCTGACAGCTGCATGAAAGACAACAGACTCTAAGTAACTCTGACGTTTGGCTTCATCCACAGGACTGTTAGACCGACCGAAGTGAAGTAAACACTTCATGAGTCGACAAGGACTTTCTCAAGTTAATGAAGTTATTTGTAGGATCTTGATGATGTAATCATTACACTCAGGTCTATCGAAGCAGGGCAGTGACCCTCCAGAACCAGGATTGGTTTAGTAATCCATAACATTACGAGAGAAACGTAAGTGTCAAGCTTTCTAAGTTTTGACTTCTTGCAGATTGTGAGTCACTCTTATAAGATCCCAATATGAGAAAACATTGAAGAAGTAATCTAACAATTTGGATTTGGATCACATAAGAATCTGAAGTAGACCAGTTGGACGCTCTCGTTTTAGTGCATCCTATATTCTCTGTCTGGTTCTGGGATTGCTTCTTTACATCCAGTACCAAAGTATGAAATAGAGTCACATGAAGGTCAGGGTGGTGAGTTAGTGTAATGGGATTGCAGAAAAGGCCATTGCCCGACTTCTGGCAGCAATATATAGGCAGGAGTCGAGTCCTGGTTCTGGACGGGACCATGTCCTGCAGGTTTTACATTGTCTCTGTGCCAGCGGTCTACAGGAGCCGGTTTTCAGGCTTTCTGCAGAGCCAGATAAATCTATAGAGAAGCTGAAAATATGTGTGTCAGTGGAATTCAGACCTCGGTCAGAGAACAGTTCCTCAAAAGTCAGTTTTCAAAAGGTTCTGAAGACTTTTAGAAGAAGAGGTGCAGTTAACACGCCGACCTTCAGAGACCTTAAGCTCTGTAGCATTTCATTCCTGCTGGAAATTGATTTTCACTTCATTTTCATTCTGAACTTCCATTCAAAGCCAAAATTGATGAGCCCTTAACAAGTATTGTATGTTATTCAGTGTTCTGCTTTGTACACCTCAGGGTGCCTACCTCCTCTGCTGTTTGGGAAATGTGTGTTTGAAAGCAGGGGGCACCAAACGATTCGGTGTTTTACATCAAGGGGTACATGGCGGTCGCGTGAAGGTCTGCATAGCAGCCTGGTCATACTGCGGGAGTTCTGTACTGTATTAGTAATGTACTACTGTGCTGGATGTAATGGTGTGCCACAGATTTTCAATGGTACTCTGCATACCAGTAGCAGCCAATTCCTTTTTATCAATTTAGTTTCTTTTTCTTTTTTCATACTTTCTTATGAGATCTGTGGAGAAACGCACCACAACACAACGACTCCCTGACAGATGTCTTTCACTTTGTTACTGGTGGTTGCCTCAAATTTCTAATGGGCATTTTCAAGGATTGTCAATAAGGTGCCTGTTTATTGCTCATCGCCTCAAATATAAAGTATTTACCAAAAAACAAAAAAAGAAATGGAAAAAAAATCAACTGTACTGATGGGTTAGGTTCCAGGTATATTGTTACGGACATAACTCATCAGCTTATAGAGTCAAGGTGTGTTCACCCTGAACAGGAAGCATATTTTACAATTCGCATCGGTACGTAGAAAGAAAAGGTTCGAGTGAGCAAAGTCACTTTTATTTTTTTATAAATCAAACTCCTTTCAAGGGTCAAATGTAAAGCAGATCTTTTTTTTTTTTCATTCTCTGATATTGTAAATACCCAACTTCTACAGTACTACATCAATGATACACATAATCAGTTTCAAAGATCTAATCAGAGTTTTCCACAGTAACGGACACCTCTAAACTGCTTATATACATTTTCTTAAAATGATTTCCTTTGAGCCATAATTTGGTAAATATGTTACTCTGAGCCAACTAGTTTAGAGGTTGATGATATTTAATGAGATAGAACGAATCCCCAGTATCTACTACTAACACTTCAAAGTGTGTTTAGCAAACTAAGACTCTTTTTTTAAAGCCTTCATGTCCCAGAAAATGCAAGCTTGTTAATTTATACACGTCTAGTCACGTATGAAGTTTGATGCCAATCCAAGAAAAAAAACATATCCTCATACCCACAGAGAGAAATACTGCTCAGGAGTGTTGAAATGTTGAAATGGACTATATTTTGGATGGATATATAGAAAGAAAAGCATTAATGTGACTCAACTAGAAAAAGCTGCTTTTCAGCGTTTCCACGGAGACAGTGTCGGGGTGTTTTCAAAAAGTTCCACCTCGTGAGCCATTTTCAAAAAGTAGGCATTTCCAGTGGCTCCCAGCAGCATTGTTGTGTAAACAAACACCCAAAACCTGATGGAAGTTTCACATTTTCACCTGAAATACTTGTTGTGTAACCGAAGCCTTAAAGCTTCAGAACGAAGGTCCTGAATCCTGCGTGAGAAGAACTGATGTAATAGGAGTTGTAACACATCTGACTCAGTGATTACTGGGTTTCATTTTGGTATGAGGATAAGTTTGAAATACTTCTATATCACAACAAGAGTTACAGCATTTTTATAGAGAACGATCAGCTTCCATAAAGCCGCTCCTCCCTTCAGTGGGACTATAAAACAGCGACTGTAAAAAGCTGTTAAATTTGTGTTGGATAAAATAAAAGAGCTTCTGGGTTCTGTCTGAACACACCTTTAAACAACAAACTGTTGCAGAACTATTAACCCTGGTTTGTATGTCCAATTCTTAGTAATTTTTAGATATATAAGCTTCATATAAATCCTGACGGTATATAAAAGCACAACTATCTCTGAAGCCCGGACGACAGTGTACTTATGCAGTTTACAGGTTAAAATCTTAGTAAAGTCTTGATCTTAGTAATGAAGAAACTCACCACTTTTCTATGCATTTCATGATTCATGTCACTCCCAGAGAACATGACAGCAAGAGACTCTATTCTGCTCAATGTGAATAATGCTACCGTTTCTATCCAAGTCGATCTTAGTAAAAAAAACAACAATAAAAAAAGGAGTGAATGAGTTGTGCTGCTGTGCAGGTGTGTCCTGTACAGGTGTGTAACGTACAGGTGTGTCCTGTACAGGTGTGTCCTGTACAGGTGTGTAATGTACAGGTGTGTTCTGTACAGGTGTGTCCTGTACAGGTGTGTGCTGTGCAGGTGTGTTCTGTACAGGTGTGTAATGTACAGGTGTGTAATGTACAGGTGTGTCCTGTGCAGGTGTGTAATGTACAGGTGTGTCCTGTACAGGTGTGTCCTGTACAGGTGTGTAATGTACAGGTGTGTCCTGTGCAGGTATGTAATGTACAGGTGTGTCCTCTACAGGTGTGTACTGAGCAGGTGTGTCCTGTACAGGTGTGTAATGTACAGGTGTGTACTGAGCAGGTGTATCCTGTACACGCTGGTGAAAACTGTGCATGAGGTTATGACTGATCTGTTACGTTTGACTTCTTCTCTAGTACATCTAGTACTTCTTCACATCGGGTTTGGAAAACTGTGAAAAATGAAGGTAAATCAGATTATGTGTCACAGGATGAAAAGGACTTTGCACTATTTTCAAAGAAGCACTAAGCGATGTTTCAAATATACAGTGCCTGTAATTATATTATTCACCTCCATGGATGTTTTCTGCTTTCGTTGCTTCAACAAACAGAATCAAGGTCGATTCGTTTGGCTTCTACGACACAAATCTACAAAAAAAAACCTCAAGGCAACAATTTTTCAACAAGATATTATTGAATGAATGAAGATTTGGTTGTAAACTAAGTATTCACAGTAACGTTAATTCACTTCAATTCAATTCTTTACAAAGCGCCGTCAGACAGTGATTCTCCAGATTGTTCGTTATTACGATTTCTGTGCCGCTTTACGAAGCTTCAGGTCTTCGCTGAAAAATAAATCTTCCAAGCTGAAGTTCCCTTGCAGATTAAGTGAGGGTGTCTTTCAGGACCTTTCAGGACCTTTCAGGACCTCCAGGTCTCTCATAGCTTTCTGTGAAGAACCGCATGAAGGCAGCAGTAGAGTGTGATGCTGCCACCACCATGCTCCATAGTGGAGATTGGGTGAGACGCAGTAATAGTTGGAATCTATTCTAATCTCATTAGACCAAAGAACATTCTACCTTGAAGTTCCCCACATGACTGAACACACTGTGAGGTTTAGATTGTATTCATTTCTTCCCCCCTGAAGCAGTTGTCTATAGAATTGGTAAATGTCTGAGATGCTGAATCTTTAAATGAAACTCTTTGTTGCACGGCGGCTCAGTTCTTCAGGACTATAAGTACCTTTACTGAAGTTATTTAAGCCCCTGTTTACTGTATTTTTGGGATTTGTTTCACAAAAGTTTCATATTGAGACAAACAACTTTTTGAAAGTATTTGCCATAGTGAACACCAGGGACGAGGCCACTAGCTTTTGTAAAGCGGCACAGTTTAAAGCTCCAAGCTCCTTCTAGATTTTTCTTTAATGTTCCAGTGACTAGAACTAGATTCTAGTCAGTATCTGGTGAAGAGGGTTTTTCTAGGTTAAGGTTCCAAAGCCACGTTTGACCAGGATTCCATTTATAAAAGCAATAAAAGAGGAGAACATGCAGGGGAGGAATATCTTTACTGGACATGTATGTTTGCTTTAACATTACCTTCTGAAATATGTCAAAACCTGCAGTGCAACACTGTACTGCAGTACAACGCTGTACTGCAGTACAACGCTGTACTGCAGTACAGCGCTGTACTGCAGTACAACGCTGTACTGCAGTACAACGCTGTACTGCAGTACAACGCTGTACTGCAGCACGGGAGACCAACAGCACTGAGGAACCGGTTCTAAAACAACCTGGAAGAAGCGGGAACCTTTTCTTGCTCTCAGCTGCAGAAGGGACCAAGTCTTTCTTTCTACACTTCTTCATATCTGGATTATTTCTGATGTTTCAGCAGGTTTTTATCATTTGTTTATTTTTTTATGCAAACTAAGCACTTCCTAACTCGACCTTGTTCCTTCTTCCTAACTGCTCCTTGCTGTGCTTCAGGAACACCACCCGCTACTGACGGTGGAACGTTGAATTGGATGTCAACTGGACATTTGATGATTTTCTTCCCAGTAGAAATCAATGATGATAAACTGATAAACTACTGATCAACTGCAAACAGGAAGCCTTTTCTTCATGTGTAATTAAGGCCACAGGTTCTGTTACAGCCCACATATTTTACTGCTAAAATCTCATGAAAAACCCAGAGGAGATGAGGAACGCATCATAGAACTAAACCATCAGTGGAGGGATACGCCCACAATCTTTATCCTGTAATTATATCTTCTGTTCTAATAGGGGATTAAACACGAGGACAGTAATTGTGTCCTTGCTTTAAAAAGTTTGTTCTGACTGCAGTTTGGATCAGGTATTCTGGAGCAGGACATGGACGGACGCCTTGTGGGAGGTTCTGCTGTCATCCAAGGACAAACTACAACTTTATCAAGAATTCTAAGAATATCACACGGAGATGTTGGTGGATCAAACAACTGTGGCTGATTCTCACTAAGAATAAATCCCCTGAACAAAACAATGTTTCCCACTGGGACTCTTCATCCCGTCACACACTTCATTCCTCCTTTCCCTCACATTCACACTGCAGCTGCTTTTATATTTTGACGGATGACATTTTAGGAATTAATAGTGAGTTTGAGCAGCTGTCCTTGTGAGGACGTTAAACAGACGTTAAAGAATCAGACCCAAATCCCGGCCTGACCCTGAAAGTCTCACGTGATGTTGGGACGCCCCTCCTTCACTTTCCATCTGGTGTCCAGGAGGTTTTGGTGACGGAGACTCACTGAGTGAGGGACAATTTCAGATCGTCCCAATGTCCAGGATATTTCTGAGCGAGACACGGGAACGCCGTCCAAACATGTCAAAGTTTATGTTGTAACCAACTTGCCTGAAAAGAAGACAACAAATTACTGATGAACAAACTGGAAGAATGTGAAATTAATCATAATAATAATTAAAGTAATCTGCAGAGAGGACTTTACCCAAGGTAGTACAACTGAGGAGACATATTTTGTCTTGTTGTTTTATGCAAATACTTTTCCAGCTGGTCGCTCCATGTAGACTGGATCTACTTTCTGTTCCGGTCTTTGCATCATGTTGGTGAAATGATCCACAAAGACCCGTTTTGTTACACCTTTGATCTGAGCTGATGATAGTTGTTTTTTCTTTAAAATATTCTTAGTACTGCTTTACACGGAGTTTAAAATAAAGCCTGCTCCCCTGAGTGTACTGTGCAAAGGTTTCAGGGACTGTCGTTGTAATACCAGCTTCCTTTGAGTTATTCTGTTCTGAAATGAAGAATAGATAATAAAAGTAAAGCCATGTATATATGATGTCGTTGTGTGTTTAGTCCCTGTGGGCTGGACTGCAGGATGGTAGTGACTGGCTGTGATACCACCACATTTAAAACATACGATCCCTGAGCAGATCAGTCCGTCAGTCGTTTAGTAGAATCAGTCCTTGTTTAGACTAAATGATGTAGAGTGAAAGGAGAAAGGCTCCGAGGGAACAAGGAAGCTGGAAATAAGAATCAGAACCTGTTTGAGTCCCATCATGGTCGTTTTCTTCGACGAAGGAGATTCGGAGCAAATCGTCTGAAATATTTGCGCAGTACCACAAAGTGAAGTTTATTTCAATTCACAAGATGCTGCTCATCCCACAAATGCATATCCTGTCAAATAAACCGATTTATTCAGAGGTACAGCAAAGAAAGTTTCTCATTAGTCTTATTTCCTACCTTTACACTTCGATCAATCTTAACTTGTCTGAATGAGGCGAGGGCCTTGTGACGTGCCGTTGTTATTTTGTACTGTGCTTTGGTTTTTGGTAAAAGTACAGGAAGCAACAGCTCCGACTTCTTCTCTTCTCCTTTGGCCTGCTGGATTTTTAAAACCTCACCAAAGTTCTCACCAACGTTCCGACTCACTCTGAGTCTGGAACCTTTTCAGCCTTCAGTCACTTCCCGTCTCACTAAACACTCCTGACATCTGGATTCCTCCCAGTTCAACTTCTGGCCTCACAAATCGCTCAGCGGTCCTTAGAAGTGGAGAGAAAGGAAACAGAAGGACGCTGTGTTGTTTTACTGATTTTAAAATCCTGATTGAAACATTATTTATAAGTTCACCGTTGTAAATGTGTTTGCCACTGTAAAAAGGTAAAACATCAATAAAAACACTTTATTTTTCATTTTCTTAACTTTGTTTTTGGTTTTTGTGGTTTCCACTGATTAAAGTTCATTTATTTCATTTGATTCTTTTCTGACACACAGAACCAGTTGATCTGGTGTTTTCAGTCTTTATCTTCTTCTGTCACTTGAATGTTAAAACATCCTCTTGTCTCCCGTCTCCTCAGACATGTTCCCTCGTTCTGTGGGTTAGGGTTCCCCCTAACAGCAGTCCATACCAAGAACTAGGCCTATCCTGCCACTAACTTAGTGAATTGGGTCTATGTGACCTGCAGAACAAGGCGGGAAAAGAGTTCTGCCGGTTTCGATGGCGTTGGTGACGGAGGATCTTTGGCCACAAGTGTCACATTGAAGTGTCCGTCTGTCGAACGCTTCGCCAGGTTCCTCTCTGAGTGTGACGCGGCTGACAGACGCCTTTCACCAGAACATACCTGCGTTTAATACATATGTATATTTTTGTCCTTACAACATATAAATTCAAAATAAAGCGAGAATCCCCACAGGTTGAAGCTTCCAGTTTCTTGCTCCTTTATTGTTTCTCTCATCATGTGACCTACGTCGCCTCCACCTCCAACACAGCGTCTCTTTACATGCATGCTCCAGGGCACAGCGTTCAGGAAGTAAAGCAGTGGAGATACTGACATTTTCAAAGTAATACGCTACATTACTTCATTACCCACAAAAGTAATGAGAGTATAGTAACCCATTCGTTTGTAATCTGATGCCCCAACACTGCACAGCACCACCTAGTGGTTGTAATAGCAAGCTGCAGCGTTTTGGTCATTTCGGGTATTTCCATGTGAAGAACTTTTCTTTTCAAAATCTCTATTGTGTTAGAAAATCTTTTATATAAAACCAAAATGCAATTGGCATGGAAATAGAGAATAAAGTCTTAGTTAGAAACCTGAGCTGCGTCTTGCCTGGAGCCCCGGAGCGTTCCCAACGGGCGACTCCATGGCTCAGTTTGCTCGCACACGTCTTACAGTAACTCTCCACCAACGGTGTCGCGGCTCGGACAGAGTAACGTCGGTACGAGGACTGGACGGTCGTGTACAGACGATATGATGTCAGGTTCTTCTGTATAAGATTTGCATGCTCTTCCTGCTCTTGTTTTTTCCACGACCCCCAAAGACACGCTGGATGTTGGCGACCATTAACTGTATGGAACTGTGGTGAAACTCTGCCTCGAGCTCAAAGTAGGACTCTTGTCATTGATAATGTACTCTGTGCATGTGAGGAATAATAAAGGCTGTATTTTTACAATTTTCTCTCTTTATTGATCATGTTCATGCTGTGATTCATGTGTTCTGTCGTTGTAGACTTTCTTCCTCTGTCATCCATTCCTTTCAGAGCCATTCGTCTTATTGCTCATGCAGCAGCTCAGCTGTCGGCCCCCTCTGTGAGCGGCGCCCGAGGCATGATGGGAGATTAATGCATACAAATTGCCTCTGTCGGCCCAAACATTACTTAAGTTCCAGGGTGGCCGTCATCCTGGCGGAGGAGTCGAATAACCGCTGACAGGAGCGGCAGTGGCTACAGGCATGAAGAGATGGCTGAATATTGATTTCCCCTGAAACCTGTGCATCCTGCCATGACAGCAGTGCCTCAGCAATTCAGACTGGAACTCGCCGTCCGGCTCTTATTGTGCACACCTTGCATGTCTAGACACATATTAGCAGGGAAAATGTCCTTGATTCAAAGTCAGCGGTGGAGCGCAGTCATACCTGGAGCGGCGGGGACAATCAGGACTTCGGCATTGAGACATCAGCCCCCCGCCATCAGTCCATCACAAACAAGGACATGTGGCTGACGGGGCTCTCCACATGGAACCACGACTCAGATAAACAGAGACAAATGGGCTTTGTGTTTGGGCGGCTGGGACAGGCTGGGACACGTCAAGTCCTTTATCTGACGTCCTACGTTTGTGAGCCAGATTGTGTTTTCAGACAGTTTGGGAATCTGCAGCTCTGAGCAGGCCGAGCCGCTGGGTTCCGTTTTAAAGAAAGTCTGAAACCTTGTCTGAAGGTTCTTTGTTCCGTTTATCACAGGTCGGTTTGGAGCAGTAAGGTCATCCGTCCTCTACTTGTCCATCAGGAGACGCTTTGGTGTTCTGACTTTGTTTTGTAATTAAAGCAAATTGTCAGCAGGGGTTTTGTAAATGTGTTGAACAGTCCTACCTTATATCTGATGTTTCACTCCGTCAACGTTCAGCAGCCACGTACCGCTTCTTACCCTCGTCCTCTAGAGTCTGGTCAGAAAGACGGTGGTGAGCGGCGGGCTTCCCTCCTTTCACCTTTTCACCATTCTGGAGAGAAGCTGGAAGGAAAACACTGGAATCATAAAGGATGGAGAAACATTAGTAGAGATGAAGTTAAGATGTGCTACATGGAGGACTCACTGTCCTGATTCTGAGGATCGGACCTTCAGGAAACTTCTGAAAACCGGTTGAATCCAGATGTGAGTAGATGTTCTGAGAATTCTGTTTCTGTTCCACAAACACATCTGGAGATAAAGTCCCTGCGAATGTCTGAGGTCCTGCTGACACCACGTCTCAAGTGAAAACAATTTCAGAAAACATTCTGTGTTTACGCTGCAATGTTCTGAAAACGATGTCAGTTTTCCTGTTCGGTCATTAGGGGGCGCTGTTGTTTGTTCATGTAATGAAAACACATGCACACAGTCAGCAATACAATCTAAACTTTAACAACGAGAGTACACGTAAGGACGGATAAGAGACGGGCCCAAGTGTCTCCAGACAGTCTTGGTCTTCCTCTGAGGACAAGCTGTTTTCTAAAAGTTCCACCCTGGTAGCAGTTTAAAATCTTCAGTGGCTCCGTTGTCGTGTAAACGTAACAAACATGCAAAGAAAGGTTTTGGTTTCCACATGAAATCGTCGTAAAGAGAGTGGAGCGCTGGTTCTGACCTGACTGGATGGAGGAGCTGCAGCCTGGAGAGCAGAACAGGAGGGGCGGGGCTAAACGTACTGCAGGGAGAGGGGCGGAGCTAAACGTTCTGCAGGGGAGAGGGGCGGAGCTAAACGTTCTGCAGGGAGAGGGGTGGAGCGCAACGTTCTGCAGGGAGAGGGGCGGAGCTAAACGTTCTGCAGGGAGAGGGGCGGAGCTAAACGTTCTGCAGGGAGAGGGGTGGGGCTAAACGTTCTGCAGGGAGAGGGGCGGAGCTAAACGTACTGCAGGGAGAGGGGTGGAGCTAAACGTTCTGCAGGGAGAGGGGTGGAGCTTCTTCATCAGCTGAGGAACTTTATAGCATCATAAAATGGAGAGGTAGAGTCCTTGCAGTTTGTCCTCATCATTCCACACTCATTAAACATTCAGCGAGCTGCAGAAGAAAAGAAGGAATAACCTGGAGCGGCTGATCCAGCTGCTCGTCACATCTGCTGAACAGAACGTCTTCAAGTCAACCCAGAACCCGAGCAAGTCTGCTGAGAACGTTCCTCATCCTCTCGGTTGGATTCTGACGGAATCACTGCCCGAGTTTCTCCAAAGTAATTCTTGAGTAGATTTACTTCCAGATTAGGATTTATATTATGAGTATCATGGAACATTGAGGAATTCAATTTCCCTCCTTGATGGGAAGTGTTTTGGGCTGTGAAGCAGCCAAACCGATGATGCTCCCTCCACCGTGCTTCATTCCGGTGATGCTCAAGTGTTACTGCTACTCCGTCAATAGTACCCTTCTTTACAGAGTATTTGCCCCGAGGTTCATCAGTTCGTTCACAATTCCAGTTCGGTTTGTAGACTGTGGGATTACCTGTGATTTCCTGAGGAAACTGTAAAATTCCAGAGGTTTACACGAAGTCCTTTGTGTCCCTGTGTGCATTCCTCAATGTCTTTAGGTCGTTCATCCAAAAGAATGTGTGAAACACCACATGGGAACAAACAGATGAAATGTCTCTCGTCAAAGGGAACGCGGCTGTTGGCATTTGTTAGCTGACATATTTATAAAGAAAAGTATCACTCAGCTTCTTTAGAGGCTCTCCCTGTTTCTGCAGGTGTGATAAAGTACTACCGTGAGTACTTCCCTATATATGGAAGCAAGCGTACGTGATGGATGACTAACTGCCGGAACATTGACACAGACTGTTTGGGGTCATTCGGATCTTCACAACTTACAATTCCATTCCTCCACGCTGCGCACACGTTTCCCTTCCTACGAACTCCTGGGTTCTGAAGTCCCGTCATAGAACTCTGTGAAAGCACATCTTGATCCGGGTTATTTTACATTTGAAAAAGATTCTGAAGCTTGTTAGTTTGTATTCGATTCAGTTTTATGAATGAATTCTAGAACAGCAGGTTCCTTTCAGGTGGAGCCGGAACGTCCTGAGTCTCGTTTGTACGCCGACGATTTCTAGTGAAAATGCAACGGATTTTAGGCACTTTTGGGAAATGGCTCCCAGGGTGGAAGTTTTTGAAAATGAACCCAATATGTCTTCTTAGAAACTGTAGAAAACACAACTTTTTGAAAGACAGATGGATGGATGGATGGATGGATGGATGGATGGATGGATGGATGGATGGATGGATGGATGGATGGATAGATGGATGGATAGATGATGGATGGATGGATGGATGGATGGATAGATGATGGATGGATGGATGGATGGATGGATAGATGATGGATGGATGGATGGATGGATGGATGGATGGATGGATGGATGGATAGATGGATGGATAGATGATGGATGGATGGATGGATGGATGGATAGATGATGGATGGATGGATGGATGGATGGATAGATGATGGATGGATTGACTTAAGCAACAGAAAAAGATTCAGAGTTGAGAGTCGAGTCTTTTTAGAAAGTCGAGGCATCAGTATTAGGATGTATCAGGATACGTTGAAATATAAAAACCATTTAGGCCACGAATACAAACTGTCACTGCTTTTCTGATTATTTTAGAAGAAAACTAATCAAATTATATCTGATTTCATTCATCACATCTTCCTTTTTCCTTCACCATTCACAGAGAAAAGCCTTCATTCATTAAGAAATAGGAAGACAGGCTGAGCAGCAGGGATGAAGCGCTGATGCTGCAGTGCCCCCTGGTGGCTGGAAGCCTGTGGTGCTCCTACAAATTGATTTCTAAAGCACCATTCAGACACAAGTCATAATGCTTTACAAAGAAATACAATAAAACAAAGCCATAAAGAAAGGCATGAAAAGGGTGATAAACAAAGTAAAAACTCTATTAAGATAAAGGCAATCAAATAAGTAAAATGTGTTTAATGGAAAGCCTGAGGCAATAATAGTGATTTAAGGTCTGATTTAATAATGTTTAAATCTTTTCATTTTATTTTTCATTTATTGTTTATTTAATTCATTTAAAACAAACAAACTGACTCTGAGAAAACTTCCTGAGGTCTGGAGGTTTCATATTCTACAGATATGAGAAGTTTTCAGTGTTTTGATGTTTAGGTTTTCTTTAAATAATTTCCTGTTTGTGTTTTACATTTGATTCTTTCATCCAACCTTAATTGTCTTTATTTTTTTACATCACATGTTAAGTAGACTTAAGATTTCTGTCTTCATCATGTTGACACACGCAGGTGGACAAGAGAGCTGGAGCAATGTCCACAGCCTGGAGAGTTTTTAATATTTATGAGACAAACTGTAAATAATTTTCTGCAAAAATACCAGGAGGAGGTGAAAGATGAAGAGTGACTGATCCCCTCCTAACCAGCAGGCTGCAGCATGTGGTGGCACACAGTCAGCTTCGTCCTCAGGACTCCGGATCAGCACCGTATCCAGGTAAAGGCTGCTGGTATCGCTGCAGCAACACTTCAGATCCATCAACTAAAATAAGATCGTTTGAAACTCAAAGAGTGTAAAAGAATATTACAGCATATCACAACCAAAGCATTAAGAAAATAAAAGACGGACAACAGGACTTTGCTTAATTAGCTGCATTTTAATCAAAAACAGAATCTTCATTGACTTCAGCCTTTTTTAACAGACTGAACTGTGATTCCTTTGAATCCATATGAAATAAGTTTAATGTCTACTGAGAAGTACTTTATGTTTCTCATGTGACTCGTGTTTCTGCATCGTACCTATTTCAGTCTGCACATGCAAACAGAGTCTGTGGGTTGAATTAAGGATGAACTTAAAAACGAGTTGTCCTGCTTTTGTGTCTCGATCCTCCAGAATCACCGGATCAAACCGGTCTGCGGCTTCGTTTGGTTTAAAAGTGCTTCATAAATAAAGTCATCTGATGACAACAAAGAAAAAGTCTTCAGAAGCTTCGAATCGTTCATAAACAGAGAGATTTACAAAAAAACCACAGCAAAGAAAGAGTGTGAACATACAACATGCTGCTGCAGGAGGTGCAGCTCCTGCAGCTGCAGCTCCTGCAGCTCCGTGCTCCTTTTCTCAGGCCCCATTTACACGACAACAATTTCAAGTGGAATTCCAAAACGTAGTTTGTGTCTGACCACGCGACGCTGCTCGGAGCCACTGAAAACAACGTTTTGAAAAGGAGTTTTCAGAACTTTACTGTGGAAACACAAAAGTTTTCCGAAGCGAAAAAGCAAAAACGTTGAAACGTTGTTGTGTAAACGGGGCGTCGGTCTGGAGCGCTACGATGAGCACAGCCCAGATCAGTCCGTCCTCCACATGGAATGAAAAGAAAACAACGCAAAGAAAGAAAGAAAAGTGAGGAAATCATTTTATACATCATAACTGTGAAAGTTAACAAAGAGAAATGAAAACAGGTCCAGATGTTGTTTGAATTGTCTGTAGAAGTGAACTTCTTCCTCGGGTCAGTAGGACCTCCGGATTTCATAAGGCGACCACGAGCTGACCGCGTCCTCCTTCACCCAGGACGGGTGGGTGTCGGCCGTGACGCCGGCGTGGCTGTCAGCCGACTCCTCCGTCACCATCTTGGACATGAGGTCGGTGACGGAGCTGCTCATGTAGGGGGGGCAGGTGAAGGAGGAGGAGGAGGAGGCGGGGGCGGCGGGGTAGGAGCTGCTGCTGGTTAAAGAGTGGTAGTGGGCGTCCTCCAGGGGGTGCAGGGTGTAGGGCTGCCCGCTGGACACGGGGCACATGGACGAGCCCCGGCTGGGGGAGCGGTACTGGGACGGACTCTCGGGGGCCTCTGGGCTGGGCATGGAGGGCGGCATGGTGATGGGGGCCAGGCTGTCCGTACAGAGGGCGTCCCCCTGGTGGACTGGCTCAGGAACTGTCTGCTCCCACGGATCCCTCTGAGGACAACAGGGACAGGAAGGAATTCATTGATTTCTATTGGGTGTGAAGCAGGAGGACGGAGGGGACACTGCTTCTGTCCCACTGCAATACTACAATACTACCAATACTCGCAATACTACCAATACACCAGAAAATACCAAACAAAGAGTCTGGAGCATTTCAGCCTGTTAACGACCTGAGCCCCTTTGGAAAAATGTATAGCTAATTAATGATTGATTGATTGATTGATTTTCTTTAATATTATTAATGTTATATCGTGCTATTTTCATTATTGTGTGTTCTAGATTTTTATTTCTATTCTTTCATCTCATAGATGCACACTATACTCTGAATAATTGTTGTGTCTGACGAATAAAGGACTTGATTTGACTTGATGTAAAAAAGTACGGATGCACCGATATTGATACTGCATGGAGTACTCGTACTTGTGAAAGCTCCCCGATACCACCCAGTGAGTACTCCATGACGTCATCCGTCAGCAACGGGTAGCCAAGAGACCACAAGGGATTTGGAGATTAATTAATATTATCAATAAACAACAAGCTCAGCCTGCGGCCTGTAAATACTAGATAAACCCGTCCTGTGCCGACTGCAGGCTGCAGGGCTGGTGGAGGAGTGTAGCCTGGGTGCAGGGCTGGTGGAGGAGTGTGGTCTGGGTACAGGGCTGGTGGAGGAGTGTAGCCTGGGTACAGGGCTGATGGAGGAGTGTGGTCTGGGTACAGGGCTGGTGGAGGAGTGTAGCCTGGGTACAGGGCTGGTGGAGGAGTGTGGCCTGGCTGCAGGGCTGATGGAGGAGTGTGGTCTGGGTACAGGGCTGGTGGAGGAGTGTGGCCTGGCTGCAGGGCTGATGGAGGAGTGTGGTCTGGGTACAGGGCTGATGGAGGAGTGTGGTCTGGGTACAGGGCTGGTGGAGGAGTGTAGCCTGGGTACAGGGCTGGTGGAGGAGTGTGGTCTGGGTACAGGGCTGATGGAGGAGTGTGGTCTGGGTACAGGGCTGGTGGAGGAGTGTAGCCTGGGTACAGGGCTGGTGGAGGAGTGTAGCCTGGGTACAGGGCTGGTGGAGGAGTGTGGTCTGGGTACAGGGCTGGTGGAGGAGTGTAGCCTGGGTACAGGGCTGGTGGAGGAGTGTGGTCTGGGTACAGGGCTGATGGAGGAGTGTGGTCTGGGTACAGGGCTGGTGGAGGAGTGTAGCCTGGGTGCAGGGCTGATGGAGGAGTGTGGTCTGGCTGCAGGGCTGGTGGAGGAGTGTAGCCTGGGTACAGGGCTGGTGGAGGAGTGTAGCCTGGGTACAGGGCTGGTGGAGGTGGTTTGTGGTAAAGCAGAGCCTTGGCATATTGCTTGGATATGGAATTAATTTAGGCTTCATGGAATTGAAGTAAATAAGTAATCGACAAGTAGCTAAAGGTTAGTACTCGTCCTTTATAAAATAAAATATTGTTGGTATCGTTGAATCCCTTTAAACAGTAAGTATGGAACAGAGTGGGCATGTGTTTTTTTCTGTTGATTTACTTTATGAACAGGGATGAGCCACTAGTAGTAGTAGTTTGTATTCTTAGTACTTGGAAAGCTGAAAGAGTGACGTGTCTCCATCTCAGGCCAGAGCACATCTCTAGTAATAACCTGCGGTGAGGAAAGATCCAGAAAAGCTGTCCTGAAAGAATACATATTGCCAAAATATAATACACACAGTCCTGTATATTATACTTCTGTCCATGCATTCATTTCTAACCATCGTTTCACCCGACATGTCCTCATGTCCATGGTTCCTGATTGATGACTGAGGTCTTTGGAGTCCATCAGGAATGTTAAATACTGTGATTGTGAAACTCACCAGAAACAAGTGGGACGACTCTCCGCTGAAGGGCGGCAGCAGAGACGACAGGGCGGAGGAGGGCAGGAAGGATCCCGCCGAGGACGAGAAGGCGGCGGCGCTGCGGTAGTCGCCGAAGGTTTCCGGGTAGTAGCTGTCGATGAGGGAGGAGTAGCTGCTCATGGAGGAGGGGTCGCAGGCCAGAGCTTTACCCCCCAGGGAGGAGGAGTAGACGTCAGGAGAGAACTGCTTGGAGGACGAGCAGAAGTCCGAGTCGGAGATGAACGGACGTCTCATGCCGTAATACCCGGGCAGCATGTGGGACCCTGGAAGGACACGTCAGTCAGATCTATAGGACCTATAGGACCTATAGGAACTATAGGACCTATAGGATCTATATGATCTATAGGATCTATAGGATCTATAGGACCCATAGTATCTATAGGACCTATAGGATCTATAGGATCTTTAGGACCTATAGGACCTATAGGACCTATAGGATCTATAGGATCTATATGAACTATAGGATCTATATGACCTATAGGATCTATAGGACCTATAGGATCTATAGGACCTATAGGATCTATAGGACCTATAGGACCTATAGGATCTATAGGATCTATAGGAAATATAGGATCTATATGACCTATAGGATCTATAGGACCTATAGGAACTATAGGATCTATATGATCTATAGGATCTATAGGATCTATAGGACCTACAGGATCTATAGGAACTATAGGACCTACAGGATCTATAGGAACTATAGGACCTATCGGATCTATAGGATCTATAGGACCTATAGGACCTATAGGACCTATAGGATCTATAGGATCTACAGGATCTATAGGAACTATAGGATCTATAGGACCTATAGGACAGCTCTCCACCAAACTGGGGATTATCTTTAGAGTGTCACATGATTCCTTACATATTCTGTACAATCCGGTCAAACACAGTGTACTCTCACTAACAACAGTGACATGAGGTCAAACAGCTAGAGAAAACACTTATGGAGAGCTGTTAATATATTTATTCAACGTACGGCGTTGCACTGATTGTCGAATATTAAAATGGATCACAGATAAATTCAATATTAAATATGTGTAAAGTTTTGCTTGGAAAAGGCCTGAGCTGCGTTTTACACCTGGAACCACCAATAATGTAACAGTCCACACACACACAATAGTGAACATACTAATAATGTAATAAGTTTGTTAATTAGTTTAAATGTAATAAAACTAATATCATAACAACATTTAGAATATCATTGGTTGAAATAGAAAAGCAAAAGAAATCTAGATAATGTGATGAATCCAAACAACAATGTAATAATACATAAATAAAAAACAGCATTTCTTGGAAATAGTTTAGAGCACATGGTTTTTAAAAATAAGTCAAATGGATGACACAGTTGTCGTGTTCATTCGCTGAGTGCAGTACTCTCAATTACAGTTGTAAAAAAAGTTAGAATATTCGAGGATTATTCAGTTTGAATTGGACAGATTTAGCAGTCATGGCCTGGTGTCCCTCAGGGCACACTCTGAGAACCACTGAGGTTACAGCAGGAGAACGAGGCTCTATAATCGAGGTGTTAGAGAAGCTTTATGTTGCTCCTGCATCAGACGAAGATAACGTTTACTGGGAGTTATAAAGAGTTTGGAAGCGGTGCAGACAGACGGAACTGTCTTTCTTCTATATGTGAGTGTGAAAGTGTTGACCAGTAGGAGGCAGCAGAGAGCGGAGCGTTGAGTCTCACCAGGCATCTGCACGTATGCAGGTGGGCTGGAGGATCCCCCCTGTGGACAGACACGAGACGTCCCTTTACTCACTGAGCTTCAACAGCAGAGGACAACAACAACAACAACAACAATAACAACAACAACAACAACAACAACAACAACTCAGCCCAACGTTGGAGATACAAACATTTTAATACAAGTTTAATCTGACGTTTGTAAATGATGTTCTGATCAAGAGGAGGTGAAAGAGACATTGGTCATTTATGGAGAACTGAAACTGAAACACTGAGGTTGTCAAAACTGCATTATTTACTATTTACTGATAATAATTTGAAGTAGCTTTGCTTTTCTTGTAAGTGTGTACATTTACCCCCCACCCCCCCTCCCCTCCCCTCCCCCCCTCCCCTCCCCCCCTCCCCTCCTGCTGGCGTGGCTTCACAAGATGAAGGAAGCTGCGGCGATAAGAAGAAGCAGAGGAGGCGTGTGACAGGAAGAAGTGGAACGTTTCAGCAGAAGATCTGCAGAGGTGCAGTGGTTTACACTGCAGCCTCACATTCAACAATGTCATGGTTCACTTCCAGAGTTTTGCATGTTGTGTGTGTGTGTGTGTGTGTGTGTGTGTGTGTGTGTGTGTGTGTGTGTGTGTGTGTGTGTGTGTGTGTGTGTGTGTGTGTGTGTGTGTGTGTGTGTGTGTGTGTGTGTGTGTCTGGTTTCCTCCCACAGGCCAATGACAGTGGTTTTCTCTTCTGTTGTCTTTATATTTTATACTTTGATGTAAAAACACTCCACATATGTTTGATGTATTTTCTGGATAAACTCTAAACACAGCAGATATGATCAATATTTGTCTTTTTACTTTCATTAGATTACATTTCAAATCGTAGCGTTGCTCTTTAGTAGTTGTTTTTTATCATATTAGAAAGAAAAATCATTCCTACTAAAAACTACTATTCTTATTTTGAATATATTCCACATTGAGTATAATTGTTTTGTAACTATTGATTTGAATTCACAGAGAAAGACGGACTGAAGATTATTAAAAGCCACAGTCACTCACATTATCAGACCTAATGATACCGTGTGTCGTGTCGATGTAAAGTCTGAGGCTTTTATAAACGTTTGTCACAGAAAATAAGTCACCGTTAATAATAAATAATACAACTTCATGGTCCATAAGAAAAACCAACCGAAGGGCTTCGTCAAGAAAAGAAGAAAAGAAAGAGAAGAAAAGAAAAGAAAAGAAGAAAAGAAAGAGAAGAAAAGAAAGAGAAGAGACCAGTAGCAGTTCAACCTCTTTCCTCAGTGTGTTTCCTCCTGATCATCATCAATACATTTCCTCGTGTACTGGGTACTCTTCATAGTATTAATAATAACAGTGTCTGAGACAACAGAGTCTGTTTTCAGGTTGTTTAAAGTTTAAACTTACTGATCTGCACTCATGTGTGATAAAATCATTGAAAGTAATGAAACAGAATTCCTTTACAACAAATTGAATTAACTGTAATTCCTGTAAAATATTACTTCTGTCCCACTGAGAAATGAATGATTTGGCTTAAATAGAACTTCTTAGACACACGACGTGTGTGTAGGATCAACTTTACTGTTTCTGGTCTGGAAGAAACAGGAAGTGTAAAAGGTTTAAAAGTATTTGTGGTTCAAACATGATTCACGACGTTCCTTTTACCTGCCGTGGCCTCATGGTGGAGTTCAGCTTCTAGTTAACAAGGAGCCCATTGGTGCAGGTCACACACACACACACACACACACACACACACACACACACACACACACACACACACACACACACACACACACACACACACACACACACACAGCAGGGCTGGTTTTGCATATTGCTAACATGAAGAAGTCGATATTAAGCCCACGCTGGCTGGGGAACAAGCAAATTTTGAGGCTTGGATTTGAATGTGATTTGCCCGAGCCAAGACTTCCTGGTGCGGCCCGGGTACGGCCCGGTGCATCTCTGAAGGCTGCGTATGGAAATCAGCTCGCTCAGGCTCAGACCGTCGCACACTGAACGTGTGTGTTGTGTTTGTAGTGTGTGTTTTTAGTGTGTGTTTGAGAGTGTGTGTTTGTAGTGTGTGTTTGAGAGTGTGTTTGAGAGTGTGTGTTTGAGAGTGTGTGTTTGAGAGTGTGTGTTTTTAGTGTGTGTTTGTAGTGTGTGTTTGAGATTGTGTGTTTTTAGTGTGTGTTTGTAGTGTGTGTTTGAGAGTGTGTTTGAGAGTGTGTGTTTGAGAGTGTGTGTTTGTAGTGTGTGTTTGAGAGAGCAGGCTCATGATGACAGATTCATTTCAACTTATTCCTCCTTTCTGGCACAAGAGCTGCGTTTCTGTCCTGGAACGACTCGTCACCCGTCCCTGTTTCCCCCGGTTCATTCCCAGGATTGGTCTTTAAATATCTCAGACTTTAGGTTTACAATATGTTTTGTAACTTGTAGGTTCGACTCTTAAAAACTCTCTTCAGACTCACACACTGTCAGGATCTGGAATCTATCACACACACACACACACACACACACACACACACACACACACACACACACACACACACACACACACACACACACACACACACACACACACACACACACACACACACACACACACACCTGAGTTCATTTACGGAATGGCAGCATGTCCGGGCAAACCACCCAGAGTGAGAGAAGCGGCGCTGCAGCGGCGAGATGACATAAGATCTTTGTGTTTCCACGGCGGCCGTCCGTGTTGCAGCCTGAGGAGGACCGGCTCTGTGGTCAGGAGTCACTCTTCTCTCTCTAAGCTCCTTTTTATTCCCGGGATAAAGGCCAGCATGAGCCAACAGAAGGACCTGGACGCTGTTAGTTACTCTGTGCACATTAAGTTGAACACAATAGGATTTACTAACATGCAGGTTTGTTTTGAGGGACCAGACGTCCTCCTCTGCCCCGACACGTTCGCCCCGTCGGCCCGTCGACATCATGACATTTAATGTGAAATCGCATAACTTCTGCAGCTTTGTGCCCGAAAAGTCTCACGTTGACAAAGCAATGTTCTGAAAATGAGTTTACAGGTAATTACAGAAACACTGACGATGATGTAGTGAGCATGTCGGGCCACTAGTGGGCGCTGCTGTTTGTTTTTTGTAATTAAACTACACACACTTCAACAATAACAAAGGGAGAACGCAGACATTCGTGTGGACGGATGATGAAGTTGGATTGTTGTTTCAGTGACTGTCAACAACAACACGACCAAGTCCAGGAGAACATGGAGTCGTGACACTCTGGAGGAAAACGTTGTTATTGTCGTCTACTGAGCATGTGCAGAAGAGCTATTAGCTAGTGCCGTGGTGCGCATGCGCAGTAGCAGCGTTTCCGTCGCCAACAAGGGGAAGGCGTCGTTTTCTCCCGACAACACGATGATGGGAGTTGGATCGATTCCAAAATGTAGCGTTTGTTTCCACAGAAAGCGAGAGTTTTCAAAAAGTTCCACCTGGAGAGGAATTATTCAAAAACCTGCATTTTCAGCGGCTCTGAGCACCGTTGCCGTGGAAACACTCAAAACGCAACCACAGTTTTGCTTTTTCACTTGAAACCACTGTGGCGTCTCCAGCCCCAAAGTCTCCAAACTCCTATTGTGCAACAAACAGCTGAAACTAGAATATATAAACAACATCATTCTCTAATCTTCCACATAAAGCCAAAGCAACAATTAAACAATTAAGGGTATTTCACCATTACAGAGGAGATATACAAAACAGTTTTGGGGATGTTGTATAAATATTCTGACAAAACTAACAATTGTTCTGAGGATCATCCATATGTTTGTTTATTTTCCTGTAAAACTTGAAAAATGATTATTTTGTTGTATTTTGATCGGTAAAAATGTTATTTCAGGCATAAAAAACTAATTTGGTCACATTCTGTTTCATAAGGGGATTTTCTATCAATTCAACATGAGACATGGAGAGAAACTGTAGTGAGAGTAATGAAATGGAATAAATCCAACAATGTAGAACATATATGTGCCAACATTGTAATAACATCCATCCATCCATCCATCCACCCATCCATCCACCCATCCATCCATCCATCCATCCATCCACCCATCCATCCATCCATCCATCCATCCATCCATCCATCCATCCATCCCTCCATCTCCTCCCTCTTATCTGTTCCCGGGTGGTGGTGGTGTCAGTCTGAGCACCGTCACCCAGAGCACATTGACCCATTAAGAACCTTCCTGCAGGTGGAGAGCCCACAGGAAGGTGGAGAGCCCACAGGAAGGTGGAGAGCCTACAGGAAGGTGGAGAGCCCACAGGAAGGTGGAGAGGCTACAGGAAGGTGGAGAGCCCACAGGAAAGTGGAGAGCCCACAGGAAGGTGGAGAGCCCACAGGAAGGTGGAGAGCCCACAGGAAGGTGGAGAGGCTACAGGAAGGTGGAGAGCCCACAGGAAAGTGGAGAGCCCACAGGAAGGTGGAGAGCCCACAGGAAGGTGGAGAGCCCACAGGAAGGTGGAGAGGCTACAGGAAGGTGGAGAGCCCACAGGAAAGTGGAGAGCCCACAGGAAGGTGGAGAGCCCACAGGAAGGTGGAGAGCCCACAGGAAGGTGGAGAGCCCACAGGAAAGTGGAGAGCCCACAGGAAGGTGGAGAGCCCACAGGAAGGTGGAGAGCCCACAGGAAGGTGGAGAGGCTACAGGAAGGTGGAGAGGCTACAGGAAGGTGGAGAGCCCACAGGAAGGTGGAGAGCCTACAGGAAGGTGGAGAGCCCACAGGAAGGTGGAGAGCCCACAGGAAGGTGGAGAGCCCACAGGAAGGTGGAGAGCCCTCAGGAAGGTGGAGAGCCTACAGGAAGGTGGAGAGCCCACAGGAAGGTGGAGAGCCCACAGGAAGGTGGAGAGCCCTCAGGAAGGTGGAGAGCCTACAGGAAGGTGGAGAGCCCACAGGAAGGTGGAGAGCCCACAGGAAGGTGGAGAGCCTACAGGAAGGTGGAGAGCCCACAGGAAGGTGGAGAGCCTACAGGAAGGTGGAGAGCCCACAGGAAGGTGGAGAGCCTACAGGAAGGTAATAACATTCTGGCACTTTGTTAATGAAGCAGAATTTAAAACATCATTAAAATGTAATAACGGTGGAACAAAACTCACTCAGGAGTTCATTTCATTTGCAGTTTTTATCTGAGATTTAGAGCCGAGGTCTGCAACCTTTACCACCTAAAGAGACGGTTTCAAGATTTTACCCTCAATAAAATGTGTCTGGAGCCGCAAAATATGTTAATTATCTGAAATTAAGAAAATACTGAACAAAAACAACAAACAATTGATATTCATATAAAAAAATCTGTCTGCATTCACAAAGTGTCTTTGGTCCAATTTGAATGTAATGAGATTTTTAAAGGTTTATTTTGAAGGATTGTTCTACTTATCTATTTTAACCTCCTTATTGATTAATAGCTGGTTTGTTTCCTGGTCGTTACAGCAGTTTTATCCTAATAATTTCTTTTTCTCTTTTAAATCCCATTTTTTGTTTTTTCCCCTTTCTTCTTCTTCTTTTGACGTTTTGTCGTTATTATTCTCCCTTTTAACTTTTTTTTCTTTAACTCGTAGCTGTTCTGGCTGTTTTAGGTGTTTTACCGTATTTATCTCTTATCAGCAAAACTTAAAACAATTTTATTTTATTTATACTGCATGATATGTATTATCCTCTGTGCTGTTTGTAACTTATACACATAAAGTTCATATAATATTATTCTGAAAGCTTCGTGGGCTCCAGAGCCGCAGGTTGAACACGCGTCTTTCTTTCATTGAGGATAAAAACTGTACAGCAGTTTAAAAATATATATATTTTATCATTTACGCTATTAGTTGTTGTGTTATTGCCTGTATTCCATGTAAAGAAGAAGACTATAATACTATTGTAACATTGGTTGGTAAAAGGCTTCTTAAACACAATTCCAGTGTGATTTAATGATTTTAAGGCTCTTATTAAAATAGATTAGTGTAAAGATCTGTTACTAACCATTCCTGACAGATAAAACCTCTCAGAACCAAACAGCTCAGCGGACTGGAACACGTGAAGCAATAGAATCTGTGATTTAATCTCTTTGTTGTTCCACAGCAAAGAACGTGGATTTATTATTGAAGTCAAACTGAATCTCAACAACATAACTTAACTCGACTTGTTTAACCTGGAAAATGTCCTGGAATGTAACTGTCTTCCAGTATTTCTCCTTGAACCCAAACCAACTCGTGCCGGGGACCTTCACACTCGTTTAAAGTCAAAATATAAAACGTCGCTAGTTTTTGGTGTTCAGAGTTTTTAAAAATGAAACTTGAAAACACTTTGGGCTCCGTCGCTGCTGCTGCTGCTGCTACTGCTACTACTACTACTACTACTACTACTACTACTACTACTGCTGCTGCTGCTGCTGCTGCTGCTGCTGCTGCTACTACTGCTGCTGCTGCTGCTGCTGCTGCTGCTGCTGCTGCTACTGCTGCTGCTGCTGCTGCTGCTACTGCTGCTGCTGCTGCTGCTGCTGCTGCTGCTGCTACTACTACTACTACTACTGCTACTGCTGCTGCTGCTGCTGCTGCTGCTGCTGCTGCTGCTGCTGCTGCTGCTGCTGCTGCTGCTGCTGCTGCTACTGCTACTGCTACTGCTACTGCTACTACTACTACTACTACTACTACTACTGCTGCTGCTGCTGCTGCTGCTGCTGCTGCTGCTGCTGCTGCTACTATTACTACTACTACTGCTGCTGCTGCTGCTGCTGCTGCCGCTGCTGCTGCTGCTGCTACTGCTGCTGCTACTACTACTACTGCTGCTGCTGCCTGGTATCTGCTACTGCTGCTGCTGCTGCTGCTGCTGCTGCTGCTCACACCCACCAAGGCCGTAATAAAGAATTACTCTGCACATGCTCAGTAGATGGACAATAACAACAGGGGGTCGTGACTCCCCGTCCTTCTTCTCCTGGACTTGGTAGTTTTATAGTTGAGAGTCTCTCAGAATAACAAGTCATCTTGGTCGTTTGTCCATACGAGTGTTTGTGTTCTTCCATTGTTAATGTTTAGAACCTTTGTGCTCCGCTGGCATGTGTGTGTGGTTTCATTCCAAAAACAAATAACAGCACCCACTAGTGGCCCAACGTGGAAACTGTCACGGCTCAGGATCGGACCGACTGCTGAGTCATGCACAGAAAGTAAAAGTTCATTGAGTTGATTTCTAAGTCTGTCAGGAAGCAGGCCAGGGTATTCCAGGAACAATCCAGAAGCAGGTGAAGTGAAGTGACTCTCCACAACACGAGTCGATCACAAGGAGGAAATACTCAGAGAAACTCGGGTGTCGTGAGATAAAAGCTGGTCTGGCAGCAGAAACACAAAGGAGAAGGACAGGGAGACAGGAAGGACATGGAGACAGGAAGGACATGGAGACAGGACAGACATGGAGACTGGAGACAGGAAGGACATGGAGACAGGAAGGACATGGAGGCAGGAAGGACATGGAGACAGAAAGGACATGGAGACTGGAGACAGGAAGGACATGGAGACAGGACAGACATGGAGACTGGAGACAGGAAGGACATGGAGACAGGAAGGACATGGAGGCAGGAAGGACATGGAGACAGGAAGGACATGGAGACAGAAAGGACATGGAGACTGGAGACAGGAAGGACATGGAGGCAGGAAGGACATGGAGACAGAAAGGACATGGAGACTGGAGACAGGAAGGACATGGAGACAGGAAGGACATGGAGGCAGGAAGGACATGGAGACAGGAAGGACATGGAGACAGAAAGGACATGGAGACTGGAGACAGGAAGGACATGGAGACAGGAAGGACATGGAGGCAGGAGACAGAAAGGACATGGAGACTGGAGACAGGAAGGACATGGAGACAGGAAGGACATGGAGGCAGGAAGGACATGGAGACAGGAGGGACATGGAGACAGGAAGGACATGGAGACAGAAAGGACACGTGACACTGACAGTGACATCACAAGGGATTCAGAATAAGACAGGAGGAGAAGCAGCAGGAACTCTGACAGAACTCCACATCGTTTTCAGAACGTTGCCATGGAAACGTGAACTTTATCTGAAATGAAAGTGAAGCTTGTGTGAGCGGGTTCTGTGACTCAGCAGATGTTTTCTATCGAGTTCTGCTGGAAGTTTCTCTCCTCAATACTTTATCAAGCAGTCACTGAAATACTTCTTCAGTAGTTTGGTTCTTTTTCCTCCATTAGAGGCTACAGGTAGTCTCACATTCTGAATTAAAACAGAATACATGCCAAGCATATTTATTCAAAACTTGTGTCGCCTGCAAAACTGCGTACAAGTCCGATCTCATGACGTTTAGAAATCGGATGAAAAAAATGTAGTTTTTTTTACTGGAGTTCCAAAGAAAACTTTGGCGGTCTGGATGTCTTGTCCTCTACTCTACTCTACTCTACTCTACTCTACTCTACTCTACTCTACTCGGTACCAGAGTCATACAAGATGGAATTCTACTGTTGTGTTTTGACATTGTCAATAACTTCTAAGGAAACGTTTTTAAGAAAGAAAATTAGGAGTAATGGCCATTTTATAGTGACTTGTTTAATAGTTGAAAGAGTTTTTAAGTTTATTTTAATCAAATGTCAAGTGGTGTGAGATTACTTTGTTTTAACTGGCCTTAAATAAATACATATAGAGAAGGTAATTATGCAATAGTTACATAAGGTATTTTCGAGCATCAGGCAAAATTATTTTTTTGAATATTCAACATAGTTTTGTCCAAGACGGATGACATGTTGGTCTTTTTGCTCCATCACTCTGTTTTTACAAAAATACTTTCAGCCAATGAATGACGCAACAAGAAAAACACAAACCAACATTTGATTATTCTAAAGGTCAGCTGTTCCACTGGATATTCATCGTTCTTACTTTAAACAATTTGACTGTGTGGCTCCATGAAGAATAAAGAGTATTTGAGTCTTGTTGAGACGATGCAGTCAGTAGAAGTTCTTTCAGCAGCAGAGCAGCACTGAAGGCAGAGCGTCCCTCCTGATCTGTGGACAATCATTGTCTGGTCTGTTGGTTCCACTCCACTGGAGATGGAAATCCCAACTGATTGTTCTCAAACACTTGTAGTAGTTTTAAAAAACAACTTTAGTGTTTAATATCCAGCTGGTACAAATGGTAGTCAAACTGAAATAATGCTTTTGTCAGCAGATATGTGGAACTGTAGGTTTAATTCCTGAATATTCACTAAACCAGAGGCTCTTCTCTTTAGATTTTTTTGGTCTTTTGACTATTTCTTGGTAAAAGTTTCACGTTTCCACTTCCTGGACGTTGCTTCATGTTGGTAGTCACCACACACACACCAGTTGTTTGGGAAAAAGCTCTTTTGTTTTTTGGGGAAATTTGAAGTAAAGCATCAGTTTGATTCTAGGAAGATAAAACTCCACCCCGTCAGGAACCAAACTAACAACTCTTCATGGGAGAACATTTTCTAGTGCAGCTGCTCTGGGTTTAGACTGCTGGGAGAGCGACACCGAACCTTTCCTGGTCCTCTCTCTGTATATTAATATGCCGAACACTCATGTAGGCTGTGCTCTCTCTTCTCATATTTTACCTTCCTGCAGATCCTCAGCAGAGCAGAGCAGAGCTGAGCTGAGCAGAGCAGAGCAGAGCAGAGCAGAGCAGAGCAGAGCAGAGAGAGGATGAGCAGAGCAGAACAGAGAGAGGATGAGCAGAGCAGAGCAGAGAGAGGATGAGCTGAGCAGAGAGAGCAGAGCAGAGCAGACAGAGGATGAGCAGAGCAGAGCAGAGAGAGGATGAGCAGAGCAGAGCAGAGCAGAGCAGACAGAGGATGAGCAGAGCAGAGCAGAGAGAGGATGAGCAGAGCAGAGCAGAGCAGAGCTGAGCAGAGCAGAGCAGAGAGAGGATGAGCAGAGCAGAGCTGAGCTGAGCAGAGCAGAGCAGAGAGAGGATGAGCAGAGCAGAGCAGAGCTGAGCTGAGCAGAGCAGAGCAGAGAGAGGATGAGCAGAGCAGAGCAGAGCTGAGCAGAGCAGAGCAGAGAGAGGATGAGCAGAGCAGAGCAGAGCAGAGCAGAGCAGAACTGAGCAGAGCAGAGCAGAGCAGAGCAGACAGAGGAGCAGCTTGTCCTCTCCTCTGCTGTCCTCTAACCTCCAACAGGAAGAGTGAAGACTCTTCTTCTCTCAATCTGCTTCTGCAAAACTCCTTCTGGTTTCTAATTGAACAATTTGCAGAGCTGCTTCACTCCCTGCTGCTCTACTTGTAAATACTTCTCGGTTGAGTATATTTTAATGTTTTAATATTTAGATCTTCTCTCTGTATTTTATTTGTCTGCTAATGTGTGTTTCTCTATTGCTGTCTTAACATTTCACTGCTGCTAACGCTGTTTTAACATTGATAGAGAGTGACAACAAACGAGTTCTATTCTACTCTACTCTACTCTACTCTACTCTATTCTATTCTACTCTACTCTATTCTATTCTATTCTACTCTACTCTATTCCAATCCTGCATTGTGACTGACAGCTGATTGACCCAGGATAAATGAAGAATAGTGAGAAAACATCTTTGGTTCAGTTTTAAAATGCTTCCCAATGATTTTTAAAGAAAGTTTTTAATGCACAGAAAAAAGTAGAGATTGTCTCCACTAGTTTTACCAAGTTGGCTGACATGATCAAATCCTAGCTTTAACATGACCCCGGAGGGACATACAGGTCTGGATTATCAGTAAAATGCGGGGTTCAACATCGTGCAGCTCACATACAGAATAAGATTAAGGGAGTTGTGAGAGATTATTAAATGTTCAAGGTCTAAATTAAAACCAAGTGACTTTAGTTTACATTCATGGTGGACGGCTGGCTGAATTCACATGATGGGAACGAGAATAAAAAGACTGAGATTCTTCTAACACGATGTTGTGACCAGGCTTCTGTACCGGGACAGACAAAGGAGACATTTGGGACTTAAGGCTCATTTACATCATTTCAAGTGAAGTTTAAAAACTATGTGTGCATGTGCCCCATGTCGGTAGGTAGCCCTCCTGCACATGCTCAGTAGATGGACAATAACAATGTTTTCCTCCGTGGTGTGATGACCCCCGGTCCAGATTCTACCCGACTACGTACTGTTATAGTTGAGATTCGTCCGTAATTCCAATGCAAATCCGTCCTCCGTCCATACGAATGTCCGTGTTCTCTTCCTGTTCGTAGCGTATTGTTCTCTGTAAGTGTGGTTTCATTACAAGAACAACCAACCTGCACGCTATCAGAATCGTTTACCTCATTTCTATGTAAAGTGAAACTCATTCGCACGATGTTTCCGTGAAGACTTGAAACTTTCCTGAAATGAAAATGACAAAATTCTGCATTTTCACTCTAAAACGCTGGCGTGTGAGACGAGACCTGCGGCTCTCTGGCGAATGTCTTCTCCACCCTTTGCATAAAAAGTCAGTTTGGCCTCTGCTCATGTTGAATAGTTGAGTTTTCCACGAGGAAGTGAAGCTGGATTGACTGACTGCAGGACTGGACCCCTCTCTGGATGCCCCCCCCCCCCCCCCCCCCCCCCCCCGAGTCATCAGCAGCCTGCATATCTCTAGAGTGGACATGCCGACGCTACACAGCAAACACAAAGTGAATACAGTCCGGAGGAAGAAAGGCCCTCTGACAGGTGGTTAGTGGTGATGAAAAGCCGGTCGTGCTCGTGCATGCAGACGTCGGCGGCGGCGCTGCGGCTTCTGCTTGTTGCGTGCGTTTCTAAGACAACAATGGGAGGTTTGTGTGCGGCAGCGAAACGCCGCATGTGAGCGTGGACAATGTGAGCGGGCAGGTGTGCACGGCTGGGAAAGGAAAAAAAAAGTTTGCATGGACAGCCTGCAGTGTACGGCCGACCTCTCCCTACACTACCTGTCCCTCCACCTCCATCCTCCCGCCCCTCCCCCTCCCCCGCCACCGCGGTGGAGAGCTAACCCTTTGTGAGGTCAGGTTAGCTTTGTGTCCTCCATATTTACCGACGGGCTTTACGAGCGCTGGAGGCGAGTACAGGTGGTCAATGGATGGACGCTGGATTGTTTGCACACAAAACCCAACCGAGTGTAAATAAAGGAGATTTTCTTGGGACGGATTGTCCCACTAACAGAATGTTGTTTTGCAGACGGAGCTGTTTGGTTTGGGGGAGGGGACGGACGGGATCCACTCACGCTGTATCTGGGCCCGCTGGTCTGTCGGGATCGCTTCTCCGCCAGCAGGTCTTTGACCGTGTGCTTGACCCGGACGCCCTGGTACACCCTCTTGGAGTATTCTGGACCAAACACAAGCAGAGAAGAGCTCGGACTCCAGAGAACGTTTTGACTTGTAACACATCGTCATACAAATTTTCATCCATTCCCACAAATGTGTGTTGATTTGAATGCTTCACAGTTTTAGTGACTGTCTGGGATCGCTGTGTAAATGTCATGGAAATCACCTCTGGTGTGGTCAATGCAAATGGACGGCTAAAAACGAGGCAATTAACTACATTACTGCTGAAACCTCACGGTGGGCGAATACTGCAGATTGTACTACCATGAAAAGGCAGATCCAACAACATGTCAGAATAGACTTTTATTTGTGACTTTGCTGCTCATCTTTGATTCCTCTGAAACTTTAACGAGCCGATATTATATATTTGGACACACACTGACTCGTTAGACTAACCTGAAAAAAGGAATTATTAAAATTCTGGAAATACATTTTCGGCAGAGTAAAAATAAAAGAGAACTTTTTCTTGTCTATGGGGTCCGGTAATCTCTCATACAAACATATGGGTCCGGTAATCTCTCATACAAACATTTGCTGGAAAATCCTGCTCCGATGAAAAACCTTGAGAAAAGTTTAAGGCATTCCAGAATAATATGAATTATAATTATATCATTTGTTTTATTGTTTGAGGTATTTTCTTGTGGAGTCTGAGTTTGCATGAAAACTTTTTAAGTGAAAACGCATCGCTTTTGCTTTTTCGTTTCAGAAAAGTTTAGTGTTGACAGAAATGTTCTGAAAACTTCTACAGAAACAACAGAAACGCTGAAAATGAGTTTAGTGTTTGTGTGTTGAAACCACACACACATGCACTGGGAAGGTCACGCAGCATCACTTAACATGGCTGCACATTTACATTAGAGGTGTTGTATCTGGTGCTAAAAGCTAAAAGCTAAAAGCTACGAGCCGTTTAGCTTCAGACGTGTTGGTTGTGTTTGACGTCCAGGAATTCTCCCCGCCTGGATCGGGGAATTTTCCAACTGGAACTTCACAACTGCAGCAGAACGTGAAGCCATTTCTTTTTAAGCTCCTTTTCTCCATGTTCTCTAAATCTGTTGATGTTTCTTTACCAAATGTACCTGACAACGGTTCAAAGAGCAAACAATGCTCATGCTAAGCTAACTGCTACCACCTGGAATATTTTCATGTTACTAAATTATTTAAACAATTAATTAATTAGCCTGACTTTAGATTGTAATGTTGTCTTGTGATTACATTGCACTGATAAAGGATGAGTACAAGTACAAGTACTCACTCTGAGCTACTTGCTGATACCGAGTACCAACACAAGTACTAACTGCCATCAAGCCCAATTCTAACTTAGACAGTATGTGAAGACGCTGCGCTGCCATGACCCTCCTGCTCACAGCCTCTGGGTCGCCGTACGGATCAGTCAGGCTCTAATCAGGTTTAGCATGTAGCATGTAGCATGTAGCACCGCTGCGGTTTGAGCCCTGACACTCTTTAGCATGTAGCATGTAGCATGTAGCACCACTGCGGTTTGAGCCCTGACACTCTTTAGCATGTAGCATGTAGCATGTAGCACCACTGCGGTTTGAGCCCTGACACTCTTTAGCATGTAGCATGTAGCACCGCTGCGGTTTGAGCCCTGACACTCTTTAGCATGTAGCATATAGCACCACTGCGGTTTGAGCCCTGACACTCTTTAGCATGTAGCATGTAGCATGTAGCATGTAGCATGTAGCACGGCTCGGGGTGTAATCCCCCTGGATCCACAGAGCAGCTAAACTAATGAGCGACGTCGGGCTACAACTCCGCTGGTCCAAATGTCTCGAGCGATTAAGTTGCGGTCTTTCGTCTCTTCTTGATATTTCGTCTGTCTTCCTTTCGTCCGTCTCGTTAATATTAAAGAATCTCCTACCGGCTGACATCTCGACCTGAAGGTCTACGTGCTGACAGATGTACGTCCTGTAGTACTCGTCAGGTTGAATAAGAGTATGAGTACTCTATTCAGTATTGGACCCGATACCCAATCCTGGTATTGGTGCTTCCCTGTTTAGAAGTTTAAAATATTTGAGACCCCGTGATGCAGAGTAGAGTCGTGTGAAGTAGAAATATGTGAAACTGTGGTCAAGTTAAAGTTTTATATTGAAACTTGAAAAGCTTCAGCTACTTATTTTTGTTGTTATTTTGTTTAATAATGTATCATGTAATAAATTAGTCTGAATAAAATGTAGGGAAATATTAAAAGCCGTTAACCAACAATTTAAATTTAGCATCACAGAGGAATTAAAATGAAAAGATTCTTTAGTTTCGGCTTCTGGAGCTTAAATTCATCATAACAATGTTATAATGATTAATGGGAAGTATCATGGGGAGGCTTTACCAAGCAGTGACAAAGCCTTTATTGTTTTCATTTAAGCTTTTACATATTAGTATGTGAGAAATAATCATAATTTCAAATTGAAAAAGTAGGAAAAAAAAAAATACAAAAAGTTTAAATATTATATAGTCGTTGCTGTCTAATTCCTCTTAATTCTTAACTTATTGTATTTAATCTTTTTATTCTTCTTTACTTCCGAAACTACTAAATTTAATACGGTTTCTTCCCCTAATGAAGAGGCATTCAACTATGTTGTTGTATATTTCATATACAATTATAATAAAGGCTTTCAATTTCTTTATCCATCTATATAATAAATAAGTTCTTGTATGTACGTTGAATAATATGTACGCCTGACAGACATTTGAGGAATTGGATGAAACATTGGATCAAGTTTGACATAAAAAAATGACAACAAATACTGTGACGTCGTTATAAAAGTAAAACATGTAAAGAACAAAACTGTAAAATCACAAAACGAAACCATAAAGACCAAAGTTAAAAAGTTTAGCCACATTTCTTCAGTCTGTATATGAATGTTCTTACCTGAGTCCATGATGCTGCTGAACAATGTGACACACACACACTGACACACACACACCTCTCTCTCTCTCTCTCTCTCTCTCTCTCTCTCTCTCTCTCTCTCTCTCTCTCTCTCTCTCTCTCTCTCTCTCTCTCTCTCTCTCTCTCTCTCTCTCTCTCTCTCTCTCTCTCTCTCTCTCTCTCTCTCTCTCTCTCTCTCTCTCTCTCTCTCTCTCTCTCTCTCTCTAAAAATGACCTTTATCATTTGTTTAAATGCAAATGTTTGGTGGAGTACGTTGTTCTCCATATTTGCATCGGGAGTAGAGATGAGGGGAACGAAGAGCAGCTCCTCCTCCTCCACTCTGCTCCTCATCATCCTCATTTAAATAGGATTATATAGTTTCTATAGTTTTGATTTAGAACGTGAGGAAATCCAAACCACCACAAAGTTGTGGTTTACGTGTGCAGGTTGATAAAAGGTGATAAGAATATTCCCTTTCCTGAGGACAGAACTGCCACCAGGATTTCATTAAAATGCTAAATGCAAACGTGTCACCTTAAGTCCTATAACATCAGTAATCATTTTATTATATTGCACTTTTCACAGATCGACATCAAAGTATTTCACAAGCGTTAAACACTAAGTTAATTAAACTGCCTTCTGCTGCTTTTTAAAACCAGTATAAAGAGTTACAGTCCAGAAGATAGAAAGTGGGGAGTTTCATCTCAACCTCAGTTTATGAGAAACTCCTCCTATAAGAAGAGTTCAGGGCCAGATGCTCAGGAGACGCTCACCTCATTGATGGACCTGCAGATTAATGTAGAATGTACAATGAAAAGCTTTTTTGATGGTCCCCCAACCTATAATTAAACTATACGTTAAAACGTAGGTACAGAGTAAGTTCAGATAAATAACATGATAAATATGTAATCAAACGTTAATGTTTAGTCTGATGTCTGGGATCAACTTGTCTCAGCGAACATCAACGTTTCACTTTTCATTTTTGTTCCACTGAAGGACAATGTTGTTCCTCCTTTGCTTGATTTATGTCCATTTTTATAAATGAGACAATTTATGAAATTAAGCTTCACATCTGGATGTCGTCAGCATAGACAGTCGAATTATTTCACATCTACGTCGTTACATCAGTGTGTAACAATCAATATTGTAATTATGGCCCAGTACAGATCAATATTTTGCCATTATGGATGAAATAAAGCACAAAATGTAATAAAATAGTAAAGTCTGTTGACTTAATGAATGAATGTGATGACTGTACCTATTTTAGATTTATCATTATCATTTAGTATATTAATGGCTGCAGGTATTATGTCTGGTACAGTTTTTCTAAAGCCACTTCAATCATGTGTTTTCACAGAAATGGATCAAGGTTTTATTACCCTGTTGGCAGGTTCTGACAGTACGGACCTTATTATATCTAAAAAGTCCAACATATTCCAATCTTGGTTGTAACATCTCTAACATGCTGTCTCCTAGATTTAGCTTTTCCCACTTTGACTTTGTGAGGGATTATATTGCATTTAGAGTTGTTGGGTTTTTTTTTTACAACCAAATTCAGATTTATTTTCTTTAATGTTTCAATATGTTTGATATCTTCCACAGAAATATTAAGCTCAAAAGTATCACATGTTATTTTCCATGCAATGATGCACACAAAGCCTTTACTTTATTAATACTCGTGTTACTACCTGATCAATCACAAGCTACGTGAAGCTCTGTACTCACCTGAGCTTGTGATTGATCAGCTTTTTTTACAGCTTCTTAGTGAAGCAGACTGACAGACTGCCGCATCCTCCGCTGGCATGTGGCAGGGGAGTGGCCGCCGGCGAGCCGGAGCATCATATTATTTGGTAAATAAAGGCCGGCGCTGCTGCAGGCTGGGTTGCGGTTGATCCCGCCTCCCTACCTGTCCACAGGTAAGCAGCTACCGCCTGACAATAGAGCCAGCTTATACAAGTTCATTCAGCAGGAGACACTCGTGAAAACCTTTTGTCCTGCACACAAAAGACTGTCCTCAGTACGTTGCTCCGCAGAAACAAAATGGGATATGGGGGTGAAGGAGGGATGTGTGTACAACTCAGCTTCCAAAACACAACACGAGTCAGGAGAAGGAAGACTGAGGACTGTTGAGGAGCGATAATCCTTCAACAAAAGCCACAGGGATGAGGCACAGCAGCAAACCTGGCACAGAGCCAGCTCTTTTGGAGACGTGTCACCGTCATGAAGATAACAATCGGGCATTAAATTACACAAACATGTCAATTTATCTCTTAAAGAAACAACATAAGCTGAATATTTTCAACTGTGGGTGAAATCAGGTCACACAAGTCGCAGGGCAAACACGTCCACACCCTGGGGCAATTCAGGCCCAGTTTCCATGGCAACGGTTCGTCGATTTAGCATTTACAAGACGATGTTTGACAAAAGATATCCGTCCAAACCGTTCAAATCCGTGCAGTGCAAACCACTGCACCAGCAAAAGTAGAGAATTTCATTCAAAAAGGGGAAAACTGCTAAATACTATTTACAGAAGAACAAGGAAGCAAATAAAATGGCTAAAAACAATAGAAAAACATTTAAGGGAAAAACTAAACACACTCACACACTCACACACTCACACACTCACACACTCACACACTCACACACTCACACACTCACCTAGTGGTGATTAAGTTCACCAATTAACCTCTCAGCCATGTTTCCAGACTGAAACCAGAGAAGCCGGAGTAAACGAGTAGAAACCAAGAAGAATTAAACTCTAAACATGAAGGTGTTTGAACCCCCGACGTCTCGCTGTGAGGCGACAGAGCTGACCACTGCTCCACCATGCAGCCGCTTACATTGATCAAGAGTAAATGATGATATATATCCATGAAAACTGAATACTGACGTCCAGATTGCTCAAAATACTTTGAATGTTGAGCTCATAGAAAACTCATGAAAGTGTCCTGGACGGCACAAACAAAAATAAGAAATCAACGTGATTTAAAACATCTGAATTGTTTTATTGTGCTTCCAGGACGTTTCCCGCCGGCGCCACATGACCTAAACCTCTTTTTCCTTTTTTCTCCCAAGCTTTAGGTGTGTGATCCGTCCTCTGCCACTGGGATGTTCTGCTCTTTATTCGGGGATCGTCGCTGTAAGAATCTAATCTACCGACACAATTCTTAACCGCAGGGGCGTCGTGCACGCAACACACATCGCAGTCGAGAGCCTGTAAAACATGAAATTAGCATTAATAACATTTGCATGAGCTTTGAAGAGGACGGAATGTAATTTATACTGCATGTCTGGAAATTGAAGGGGTTTTCACAGCTGTTGTACTCGAATCGGACCGGACACTTTCAGTGAAATACAGCCGCTGACTTCCTTGTGGAGTGCCTGCAGGCACTCTTCTCACCGGTCACCTTATCTGTGCCGGCTTCTGTGCTGACTTTTTTTTTTATCAGTTAATTACTCAGAGATAAGAGGGACACAACCGACACCTGCTGCAGAAGAGGAAGGAGGAGATCCACTCCGTCAGACTCCACCTCCCCACCAGATGTTGTGGCTGTGCAGCCAGTGGGACCTTCATGTTTCTGCTTTCTCCTGTTTAATCTAAAGGAAGGACGACTGTTAAAAACAGTCACAATTAAAACATTGTGCACGTTTAGATGCACGTTGCAGGTTAGCATGTAGCCTCCCTGCCTGCTAAGAACTCCAGGATCATGCCGACTCTGCTAAGCAGACAATTTTTATTTGATCTTAAGGATCCGATTTAATTGCATATTGAAGGATTTCGTTTGTCAATAGCTTAAGATTTCTTAGCAATAAAGTACATTTCAGACACTTTCACGTTAGAAGTTCTGTGTGTTGTCGATAGCCGATCGTCTCACATTCAGGCTCCGTTTACTAAATGGTTCGAGGGAAAACACATCGTTTTTTCTTGGTGTTTGAAAATGAGGAGAGTTTACACAGTAAAACAATGCAGTTCCCATGTTGGGCCACTAGTGGGTGCCGTTGTTTGTTTCTGGCATGAAATCACACACGTGTGCAGAGAACAATATGCTACATTAACAACGGGAGAACCCAAACATATGAACTATAAAACTACCAAGTCGATCATGTGAACTTCCAACATTGATCCACTTGGATCTGGAACTGCTGACATCCTGCACTGCGATTCGTCTTGATCCTGGTTTCATTTCAGGCTTTTTTTCAAGTTTTCATGTTCTACAAATAAACTCAAAGAGAAAATAATGGACTGCCGGGTCAGGAAACGTCTTTCTAAGAGGACATGACATATTTGTTTTCTCTACAATCCTTATAAATTCCATTACTATACCAATTATATTAACTTTTGAAAGAGCTTGATGATGACAACAGAGGTTATATTGGACTTTTATATTCACTGTTGTTACTGTAATGCTAATAAAAAAAAGAAAAAAACTGTTATATTTAGAAAGAAAACTGTGTGAAGTACTGAGTACAGGACTACTCTACCAACCCAGCCTCGGTTTTCTACTCTTTCAATCAGATTTAGAACAGTTTCTCTGTTTTGAAAGGGGGAAAATACTTTTTCAGTTTTGGTTCCAAAATACAGTTTTTGGTTAAACGTGTGGGATTTGGGATTTTGCTCTAGAGCAAAGTTGGCGATGCCTCTTTACTCTAATGTTACATAAACTTTCCATTCCAGTCCTGAGTTGTGTGTCTGTCAGCTGACCTCCAGTGGAGTCCTCCAGTCATCACATGGAGCCCTCAGCAGGAACTCCACCAGAGGGCAATAACAGACAGGTGGAAAGAGTAACAGGCCCCACGCAGACATAGCAGAGCCCGCCAGGTGAAGGACACAGTTTAAACACATTGGATGGAAAGATGAAATCAAGAAGACACCAAAGGAATTTCAGACATCCAAGGATACACAGAGTAAACAGAGCATGAGCTCAGGTGGGCGGGGCGCCGATCCAGTCTCTCTCATCCCTCTGTCATCCCGGGGCTTGTTCAAACAGCTTTTGCTTATCATGCTATACTGCTGAGTCATGGTTTATCACAGGCTGTGTCTGATCACACATCTCCTCTGCTTGCTTCCAGTCTCCACTGTCAACAAAGAACAGACTGTGCTCGGGTCAGGCTGATGTAGCAGCGTTTTATTGGAAACTGGATTTCAGCCAGTCGCCGTCAACAAACAGCTTTTAGCGCCGATGTTGCTATACTGCTAAAAACTCCAACCATCACCGTCTCTCCTCCCAAACTGCCCGTCTCCTGGAAACTACTCTCATGTGTTGCCTAAAAGGACAAGTGGTTGTTCTCCACTGTGGTCGTTTATGTTGTAGATTCTTTTAGGAAGAAGTATGTAAACAACATCCTAAATGTCTAAATCTCAACGCTACGGTCCAGTCGATGAGCGAAATATCAAGCAGCTTCAAAACAACACACACTATCGCTTTAGTGTAGAGATGGGCAACTCTGGTCATTATGAGGGCCACAATATTATGAGCAAGCTCTTATAGTGCAACGATTCATAGGAATTATGGCAAAATTTAATGAAAACGACGTGTGAAATGTTTTTCTCGAGGCTCGATACACCAAAGATCCCCAATACAACCCGACGAGTACTACGTGACAACATGCGTCAGCAACGTCGCTCGCAGGACAGCAGTCTTGAGATTCTTTAAAAATGAATGAGAATGACAAACGTAAGACGGACTGTAAATCATGTTTTGTAAAAATATCAAGAGGAGGTGAAAACCAGGTCCTCCAACAGCAGCAACTTAATCATTAGAGACCTTCGAACCAGCAGAGGTACTCGATGTCGCTCATTAGTTTAACTGCTCAGTAACTCAGGAGAATTTAACTCTGTGTCATGCTACATGCTATGTGCTAAAGCGTTTCAGAACTCATAGTCACACACCAGCGATGCTACATGCTATGTGCTAAAGAGTTTCAGAACTCATAGTCACACACCAGCGATGCTACATGCTAAACCTAAAGTATGACGAATTGAGTCATTAACACCAAATAGGAGCGTGTGGCGGCAGACAGCGTGCTTGGTCACTCGGTCTGCTTGATAGACGATATAGTGATGTACGATATAATGATGTACGATATAGTGATGTACGATGTAGTGATGTACGATGTAGTGATGTACGATATAGTGATGTACGATGTAGTGATGTACGATGTAGTGATGTACAATGTAGTGATGTACGATATAGTGATGTACAATGTAGTGATGTACGATATAGTGATAGACTGTATACGCAGCAGTGTACTGCACCTTTCACACTGATGTTCGCATTCATGAGCCGAGGTTCCACCGCCATCCGAGCCGGAGCGGGGCGGAGCAGTAGGGTACAGTACGGCAAAGCGCACACAGGCCCAACTTTGTCTCGCAGTCCCACCAGAGAGTACGGTTAAAATGTAGGCGAGGTTGTGAACGATGCAGAGATACATCGAGCGAAGAAAGCGGCAGCGGCAGCGGCCGGCGGCAGCCAGCAACTCCACGGCCGTCCGAGTCGTTCTCTGTGACACAGTGAAAACTTTCTCCTTGTGAACAGCAGCGTCCAGCTCCTGCTGAAGCTCCGCCTCCAGTTACTGAGAGGAGGAGCTCCTGCTGAAGCTCCGCCTCCTGTTACTGAGAGGAGGAGCTCCTGCTGAAGCTCCGTCTCCTGCCAAAGCTCCTCCTCCTGTTACTGAGAGGAGGAGCTCCTGCTGAAGCTCGGCCTCCCGCTTAAGCTCCGCCTTCTATTACTGAGAGGAGCGTCTGCACCTCGTTGAAAGACGCCATGTTGTGCCGCGTGCCAACGCTTCAATCAAGCCAGTTAAGAAAACAACCAGTGAGCAAAGCAGCGTATGTAAACAACAACGGAGGGTTTACTGCGATGAAATATTGAAATACTGCGGGCAAGTCAAAAGTGACTATCGTCACTGACCAATCAGCAGACGGCTGCGTTGTCCCTCCTCCTCACAGACCAGCGTTAGGTACCTCAACGGAGAGGTGATGGAAAATCGTAGCTGGTGGTCGTGTTTTTTTGTACCATCCACAACTTTTTCAGTGGAGCCACGTGAAAACCCACCCTGCCCCGCCCCGACACAAACGATGGGACCACGGCTTTACATTGCTTTTGTGTATGAAGTATAGATTAGGCTTAATGGCATTTAATTGGTACATTAATAAGTATTGTTTCAGTAGCTAAAGGTTAGTACTCCTATTGTATTCATCCTTTCAAAAAATGGTATCGGTGCATCCCTTTCCATATGTCCATGTTATCATGATACTTTTTGTGCTTGTAGGCGCTGAACGCTCTGTCCAATCATCTCACAACAAACTCAAACCCTCCTTTGATTACTGCCGTTTGCAGGTGATGTTACTCGTGTTATTCTTAGTTGATCTCCTGAAAGATGCACCCAGACTGAAGGTGCAGTCTATTTGCATACAACTCAGCAGGATGAGTGAATCACACCCTTTGTGTTAAAGCCTGCAGAGCGAGAATAAGATATAGAACCTAGGATATAGAACCTAGGATATAGAACCTAGGATATAGAACCTAGGATATAGAACCTAGGATATAGAACATAGGATATAGAACCTAGGATATAGAACCTAGGATATAGTCAGGCTTATTTCCTGATATCCCAGTACATTTGTCTGCATATTGGAGGTTGTTGTAGTGAAAATGTATAATAACTGCTTCAACTACAAGAATATGAATTCATTTCTTTTCTGCGTTGACAGACCAGAAACATTTCTTTTTTTCTCTCTCTTTTTCCAATCTTAAAATAATCGTGTCGGCTTCCCAGAGCACTAGACTGTCTACATTCTTGACTCCCTTGTTAGAAAGCGATGCTCCTCAGGGCGTCCTCCCTTTTCCACTGCTATCACTTACATAAGACTGAGTAACGAGATGTTGAGGAACAGCAGTTTACCCGTCTGCCTTTCATCCCAACAGTTCTGACATCTTCTTGAAATCAAATCCTGATTTTCAACAATGCTTAGAGCAAAGATTTCAAGTTTAAAGCACTTTTTTTCTTTCCCTGCTCCTGGAACCAATATCCAAGACAACACCTGACCAAATGTGATCTGCGGTGTGCAGCCTGTTTGGAGTCTTTGACCCGACAGCTGAGTCAAATACGCGGGTAAACAAAACCTTCTTGCTATTTCAAGAAAAAGCCCAAATTGTTATTTTCTTCATGAGAGTCGGGGGAATTGTCAGAGGACATGATCTTGGACTGCTGCAGTGGAATTTTCCACAGGATGGAGCAATCACGTCTCGGACGAAGCTGTGTCAAAGAGGATCCTTGGTGGCTTCCTTGTGTGTTTCATGCATATATAGGGATTATCTTCATAAAACAAGATTCCTGCTTGTAAAGCTTTGGTGTTTGCCGGAGCTCAGGCCATTTGCTCTTTCTTGGAATTAAAAAGAAAAAAAAAGGTGCTTCGTCACACTCAAGAGGAATACTTTAGATTCTTCTGAGAGCCTGGAAGATGTATTTTGCTGAGTGGGGTAATATAAATGTTTATTCGAGCGCTGCCTGCACAGATGCTGGCTCTGCTTTGGCCCATGGAGGACACCTCACGTGACACTTGTCCTGAACTGATCTTGGGGCACGTTATTATTTCCACCATTCAGTATTTCACAATGTGCCTCATGCCCTTGATATGCGTTTTAAAAGGGGAAAAAGCACTTTCACCAAATATGGCCCAGAGCATGGTTTTAATTATGAGGAGGAATCCCCTGCAGTAGAAATTCAACACACCAAGGGCCGGCTTTTCTGAGCTCCGGTAGAAAGTGTACCGGACTGCAAGCTTCTGCAGATAGATTGCGTTTTGGTTTGCCTGCCTTTTCCAGGAAAGCAACCGAAAGTAATACAATGAGGGACAGCATGTGCATACAAAAGGTTTCAAATGAGTGGATTAGACTGTGTTTACAAGAGAGATGGTGTAACTTCTGTTATCTTGTGCTCGAGTTTGCTATGGAGTGAATAGTCTGGCCAGAACGCACAGGTAAAGCTGGATGTGGGATTGTGCAGTGCAAAGCATTATGGGATTGATCCACAAACTGAATAGGATGTTATTCTTGATGCACTTGGTCACAATATTATAGCTGATTATCACAAGACTTTGTCTATACATAAACTTTGTCATTTCTGCACTGAAAGAACTGGAAGCATTCTCACCACGCCTACAAAAGATCCATCAAAACTGCAGTTGAAGTTCCCTTTATGAGTGTAATTACGAGAGTATTCTTCATAAGTGTTATTGCCTGTAGGAACAATATCTGTAGCCCTCTGAAAGCAGCAGGTCCTGTACGTCGTGCGTCATCCAGGACCTATTGTCATTTTACGGTCATGAAATGCTAAACCAATAAATCACTGCAAGCAAAGACAGCGAGCGTGCTGTTACATTCAGGCGCTATGTCACAGTACCCAGTTCCTGGACCAGTGCATGGAAACATACTACAGTGAAGGGAATCGAATCCTTTTCTGCAGCACTTTATAAACAATTTGTCTTTTTTAATCCGTGGGAGTGAGAGTGAGCAGGACATGTTATTTAGGAGTCATCTCGAGATGATGAAGCAAGAGATGGAAATATGAGGTAAACTTAGAACGCGCTCCTCGCGGCTTGATGACGTAAGGCAGCAGCGATAAAGTCGTGCCGTTCATGTTAGAATGATTACGTGGTGGGAGGTGAGAATTAAGTCACCTCTCCTGCTTCGTGTCTCGGCCTGTTTGTGGTGATGTCTCCCTGGAGGAAGCTGCTGTGTTGAGATGTGCAGGCGCAGCAAGCAGAGTAGTTTAATCACCCCAGGCAGTGAGCGGAGGTCCGATCGGGCCAACTCAGCTGTGCTCCGAGTGCAGGTGCAGTGGTGAAATTAAAAAAACACAAGGATTTCCTTCGTCGTGACGAAGAGTCTGGACCATGATGCAGACATACCCAATGTCATTCAATCTAATATGATCCAGCTTCACGCTGGTGTTTTCCGGAGTTCTTCAGCTCCTGTTGTTTCATGGTGATGTGCTGACAAAGCTCCGCTCCGTCAGAGGAATGACGCCAACCAACAATGCTCTGCTGGAGGTTTGGGCGGAGAAAAGCAGGTGCAAACCTAATTGTGCACGCACAGACATGTGATGTTTCATGTTGAAGAATACTTCGCTTACGCATTTTCGGTTCAGAAATGTTAACAAGGCAACTTTCTGAAAACGACGTCCATTTACACAGCAGCAGCAGAAACACTGAACATGATGTAGTTAGCATGTCGGGCCACTAGTTGGCGATGGTGTTTGTTTTAGTAATGAAACCACATATACAAATGCGCAGAGAACAATTGGCTATAAACATTAACAATGGCAACGACACTACCTGCACATTTGTATGAACAGATGACCAAGTTGTCATTAAAGGGAGAGTCGACTGGGCGTCTCACACTGGAGGCGGCCATTGTTGTTATTGTCCATCGACTCGTACATGAGCAGAAGAACTATTCACTACAGCCGTGGTGCACATGCACAGTGGCAGTGCTTCCACCATCTACTCAGGACAGAGCATTTCCAGAAAGTGTTGGTTTCACCATTTACAAGACAGCGGGGTCTGAGCGTTTTCAAAAAGTTCCACCTTTTCCATCCAAAAGGTAATGTGGGAAAAAATGCATTTTAACTTGTTTTCAGAAAGTTGCACACGTGGAGTAGAAGCATTTCCTCCATTTCCAAGAAGACAGAGCAATTTCAAAAAGTTGGAACTTGGGAGCCATTTCCAAATTCATAGCTTTCCATAACTTTGGTCATTGAGTATATTTCTCCTCCACCTAAACGGGCTAATTAACCTCCATCCACTCTGTAGCAAAGTTACTTAAAGCCATGAATTTGGAATTGTACCAACAGGTCTTATTGTTCTAAAAAGTGCGTCACAGAAACGTTTCCTTTAATTAATTTAATTTAATTCATTTACACGTCACAATAAAAAGCCTGTGTTCTTAAGAAAAAGTTACAGGAATGTTAAAGCATTTTATTGTTTATTGTTTATAGAGTATTCTCTGTGTGCATGTGTGTGTGGTTTCATTAGAAGAACAAACGGTGGTGCCCCGTCCCCTAAACCCATCCTGGTGTATCATCACTGGACAGAGAGCTCTGGAGATTTAGAACTGCAGGACGTTGTGGGTGACGGAGACATTATTAGATCATGAGAATATAAAGGTTTTTCATTCTGAAACAGAAGGTTAGCTTTAGGTCTGAATACTAAAACAAGCCGTTTTAGTTCCAGCCACCCTCAGTCTGGAACCAACCGTCACTTTTTCTTTTCCAGCTCAAGCTCATGAACATTCCTGCCGCCAGACAAGGTCATCAGATTCTCATCCACACACTTTGGCCCAATTAAAGGATTAAGAGCAGAAGCAAACATTTACGTTCACCTCATGACTGGGCTCTGGATCCCACTGGACTGCGGTACCAGCCGGGCCGCCACAGACTCAGACAGATGCTGCCCTCAGTTCACAGACAGGCCAACGTGCTGTCCGACCCGAGGGGTCGGCATGCGGTGCAGCAAGACGTCAGCGGGCACGACAGGTTCAGCAGAAACACCCCCGAATTAATGGAAGAACTGCAGGAATGTGTGTGTGTGTGTGTGTGTGTGTGTGTGTGTGTGTGTGTGTGTGTGTGTGTGTGTGTGTAACAACAAGACGACAGGGGCATGCAGGAGGCACAGACAGAGGAAGATTTGCACGGTAGATATTTCACCTCTTTCACCTAGTTTCTGTGGTAAAGCTGTCCTGACAGCTTCGGTCAGCCCCTCCCCCCCCCCGAGGGGCTTTGTAGAGCTGCGAGGTCAGACGGTGGCGTGAATTGTGGGCGCAATAATCCGCCAGGCCACCCAGAGTCCAGTGTTTTAGGAGACCCTGCAAGTGAAGCCAAATGGGCTGAGTTAAACCAGGGCTTGTTTCCACTCAGACGGTGGAAAAGCCGTGAGGCGGCGCGGGAGAAGCTGCATTAATGAGCTGATCACAAGATCTTTGTCAAACTGGAACACAAGCAGCAGCTCAGCGAGTCCTGCAAACTTCTCATGGATGGAATCTTTATGAGCCGATCAGACGATGTGACAAATAAAATTTGCACATGAATCTGCGGCACAAAATAAGTGAAAAGCAAGAGAACTCCGGCCCGTTTACACCACAACCATTTCCAGGGAAAATGAAAACAATTTTGAAAACAGCTCTCAATGTGGAACTTTTTAAAAGTGATCCAACTGTGGCTTTCTGGAAATGCTCAGGCTCAGTCCTGGGTAGAGGGTGCGCACCATGGCTGCAGCAAGTAGTTCCTCTACACATGTGGGAGTAGATGAACGATAAGAAGAACGTTTGAGTGTCGTGACTCCAGATCCTCCTCAGACTTTAGCTTTACAGCTGAGACTCACTGTAATAATAATCCAACCTGGTCGTCTGTCCCTACCAACGTCTGTGTGCTCGCCATTGTTAATGTTTATAGCGTCTTCTCTGCGGGCAAGTGTGTGGTTTCATGACAAAAACAGCCAACAGCGCCCACTAGTGGCCTGGTGTGCCCACATCGCGGTCAGTGTTTCTCATGTTGCCGTGTTTTCAGAACGTTGCACAGAAAAACGATGCGTGTTCACTTGACACGTTGTCATGTGAACGAGGTCTTCATGCTGAGGCGTCTGGACTCCCCAGGAACCTTCATCCATCTGGAGGAAGTTCCTCCTGCTGAACAGGCTCGTCTCCATCAGTCCATCAAGCTCCTCAGATCTGCAGACGACGCCACTGTCATAGGACTCATGTCTGGTGAGGACTTTACAGGATCTGTGGTCCTTCTACTTCCTGGATACCAACATGGTGAACACGAGCTCCATCATCAAGGAGGCCGTGCAGAGGACGTACTCCCTGCCAGAGCCTCTGACTGTGAAGCATCACCATCATCGAGTCCATCCTCACCTCCTCCATCACCGCCTGGTATCATCCACTTAGCGGTGAAGGTGATTGGCTGCAGTCTTCCTCGCTCCTGGACCTGAACGTCTCCAGGACAGGAGTGCAGGAAAAGACTGTGGCGAGTAATTAATAAAAGACTTCCTGCAGCACGTTTGCTTTCAGTTCTAATCAAGAGGCACATGAATAAAGGACAATATTATCAGCATAAAGACTTTAATTTTTGCATATTTTTCTTGTTTCTATTCATCCCAAACTAATTTCTGTAGAGTCACAAAGCCCTGAGACTCCGGCTCAGTTTACACAACATTACCAGTGAAATAGATCACTTCTGATTTATCATGTCAGAAAAGTTTTGCTTTCACACAGTAATGTTCTGAAAATAATGTCCCTCCACAGGTCAACAGCAGAAACACTGAAAACGATGTAGTGAGCATGCCAGGCCACAAGTCGGCGCTATTGTTTCCTTTTGTAATGAAACTACACACATATGCATGCAAAAAACTGTATATTATAAACATTAATAATGTGAGTAAATGGACATTCGTATGGACAGACGAGCAAGTTGTATTGTTATTAAAGTGACTCGGCTATAAAACCACCAAGTCCCAGGAGAACATGGACTGGGAGTCCTGACACTCTGGAGGAAAGTATTGTTCTTACTCTTCATCTTCTCGCTCATGTGCTGTGGCAGCATTTCGGTGGTCTACACTGGACGGAGCCCAACCTTTCCCAGAAAGTTTTGTTTTGGTCCGATTACACGAGGATGGAGTCAAAGCATTTTCAGAAAGTTCCACCTCGGGAGCAGTTTTATAAAATTGTGTTTTCAGTGGCTCTGAGCAGAGCTGTCGTGTACACGGACACTGACAACGCTACAGATGTTTGGTGTTTTCACTTGAAATGGCTGCTGTGAAAAGCATCTCTACCCTTGTGTTTTCAACAAGAAAAGCAATATTTGAGCAAAATCAACAAACGTTCAGCGTTTGAAATCCCCGGTGAAGTATTGATGATATGAACATGATTGTTATTGAAGGGAGTCATCTCATCTCGCTGTGCTGTCCAGGAAGATCTGTGCTCAAAGTGAAGTCTAACAGTGATGCTTCAGCAGCTGAGCTCTGCAGAACAGCTGGCCGGGACACAAGTCGAGCCCAGAAGGCTGTGACGTAGGAAATGAGGCCCGCAAAATTGAAAATGAGTATGTCCAAACCAAAAGGAGGAAGAACGTGTGGTCCATTTGAAAACCTCCTGGCCGTGGGCACCCTGAGGCCTGATGTTGGAGGAGCTGATTTCCAGATGTGTCTTATGTAAGGTGAGCAGCCTGCACAGTGGGAGCAGGCCGGAGCTGTCTGCTCTCTTGATTGAAGGAGTCCTAATGTTGACTCTGTCTCCAAACAGGACACTGGCTATGTCTCTTTTCACTGTCGCAGGCATCATTAACCCCCTCATTCATTCTCCCCGCAGCCCGGGACTGGACGGCCGAGCACACCGTCTGTTTACTTTCCAGGCTGACCTCATGAGTGAAAACATATCAGCCCAGAATGGCTGCATTTCATAGCGAGGCTGACGACTCCAATTCATTTGTCGTGCAAAAGTAGTGAAAGGTGGGCCTGTCAATCGGCCGCGCTCTCCGTGTGAGTCGACATGAAGGATTAAAAGAAACCAGAGGGCGATGACAGAATCACTCCTTTATGTTCGAGCACTATGAGATGTGTTTGGTTTCCTCACCTGTGTGGACCTGCTGGGGCTCCTCAACAGGTGCTCCTGTGGTCCCAGGCTGTGTGTGTGTGTGTGTGTGTGTGTGTGTGTGTGTGTGTGTGTGTGTGTCATCTTTTCTACAGATGCTACCAATACGTCAGTGAGAGTGGATGAACCATCACTACGCAGGAGTCTCCCTTGATCAAAAGCAAGTTTATTGAAGATTTTCTTAAATAATAAAACTTTAATAATAAAACTTAAATAATAAAACTTTAATAATAACGTCAGTATAAAACACGAGAAGCTCCTTGATGAAAAGCGACATGTTGTTTTATTGGAGCTTTTTCATTCCTCCTGTTAAACCTTCTAATATCAACATGTTGCCTCAGAGTGATGCTGAACACTGAGTCCATGTTCAGACCTTTAACTTTCCTTTCCTCTGAAGCTGAAGCTTCCCGCTGGCTCAAGTCAACCTGGAACAGTTTCTCAGGCTCCGTTTACACGACCATGTTTTAATTGGAAACGGAACATTTTTGGTGTTTTTGTTCCAGAAAAGTTTCAAGTTTGCACGGCAACGGCAGAAACACTGAAAAGGAAGCCAGGCCAGGAGTTCCTGCCTCCATCAAGTCTGCAGCGAGATGATTGCTGCACAATCTGATCTCAACTTTGTTCATTAGTTGCTCTCTGTCCGGGGTTTTGCTCTCCGACAACCAACAAACCAATCCAGACAGAAAGGAGACGCTTTTAGGGCCTGTGGAGACGACAACATGTTCAAGTGACAACTGTAAACTTCGGTTGTGTTTTGGCTGTTTGCTGCCACACACTGCCAGCCTCTCAAAGGTTCACATTTCAAATTCCAAATTCCAGAATTCAACCTTGTAAAAATGCGATTCTACATTCTACAGTTGGAGTCTGAGGTTCTGACTGTTTGAAAATGTTGCAACGTGGCCTGAACTGGAAGCTTGATTAAATAGAAAAGTCTTAACCTTCAAAGTAGAGACTGTCAGCCTCCCTGACTGAAACTGGAAGCTGGTTCCTCATGAGGAGCCTGAGAGCTGAAAGCTCTGCCTCCTGTTCTACGTTTAGAAAACCTAGGAACCTCCAGGGGGCAGCACTGAGAACAAAGTGTTCTTCTGGGTAATATGGGACTGACAGCTCTTTAAGACGTGATGGAGACTTTTTGCCAGGAGCTTTATGTGACTGTTCCTCCTCCAGCTTTTCTTCTTCCCATGATGCATCCTGGCACCATGTGTTCCCATGTAACTCCCCAACACAGACGCTCTGTCGTCCAGTTCTGATGCTTGTTGGTGGACAGGACTGAACATAGTCTGGTCTGCAGCTTTGCAGCTTTGCAGCTTTGCAGCCTCAAACACAACAAACTCAGCTCCCCTGTGTGTCCCCACACATTTCTACCAGAACCAACATTAAGTTCTGCAGCTGTCTGAGCTACAATAGATCATCTGTTGGGTCGGACAGCACAGTACAGCCTTAACCTACACCAGAGAGAATTAACCGTCCGTAACTCAGCTTTTCCTTCCTTGGACGTCTTTCAATAGAAACGGTCCACTGCAGACTGGGAACAGCCCACAGGAGGTGCAGTTTTGGACATGCTCTGACCCAGTTGTCCCCATTGTTACCCTTCTAATGCATGGACTTTACCCATCATGGACAGGTGATTTAGTGCAGGGATTCTGAGCTTCATGACCTTTTTCACCTGTGACTCCAGCGAGTCCCACACCTTCACTGAGCCTTTTACCCCACTGCTTCAGTCTTTGCCACAGTTGTGACACTGGCCCCATTTACCCAACGTTTTTAAGTGTAGACGCAAAACGTTCGTTGTGTTTTGGCTGTCTGTTTAGAGAACAACGTTGCTCAGAGCCCCTGAAAATGCTAATTTTTGGAACTAGATCTGAAATTGAACTTTGTGAAAACACTCGGGCTTCGTCTCCTTGGAGAAGGCAGGAGTGCTGCTACTGCACATGCTCATCGTGGCCTGAGTGAAGAGTTCTCTTGCACATGTGTGAGTAGATGGGCAATAACAACAATGGCGCCCCATAATAGCAGTAAAACTTGGTCGTCTGTCCATACTAATGTCGGTGTACTCGCCATTGTTAATATCTATAGTGTATTGTCCTCTGCACGCACGTGTGAGGCCACAGCAGGATTACTGTTGTAATCATCAGTAGGGTAAAACTAACCTGTCTCACGACGGTCCAACCCGAGCCCACGTTCCCCAATAGTGGGTTTCATTACAAAAACAATCAACAGCGCCAACTTGTGGCCTGGCAAGCATGTGTAAAGGAAGATGGCTGTGTAAATGTAAAACAAAAACACTGAAATGATGCCTTAGATAGATAGATCGATAGATAGATAGATAGATAGATAGATAGATAGATAGATAGATAGATAGATAGATAGATAGATAGATCGATAGATCGATAGATAGCTGATAAACCAAGCTCCTCATAGTGACCAACTTTGCATCACCTATTAAGTCCTGGTATCAGTTCAAACCTCCTCTTTGTTTCTGCATTGCTTCCTGTCATAATTCATTCAGCCACTAGAGGGTGCCACAACTTTGCACACTAACAGTTGGAGAAAGATTCATTGCAGCTGCAGAAAGCCCCAAGCTGTTCTCCAAACACAGCACGCCGACGAGTTGGGTTTTTTTCATGGCAGAGAGGAATAAACATGTCGGTGATTCTTTCCAGAGAAAACTGCTCTCAGTGTCAGTGGAAAGTGTTTATTCAGCTCAGGTTGATCTCTGGCGCTGGAGGACATTCTGGAGAAGGCATCTCTCCATCTCAGAAAGCAGAGGTCAAAGAAAATCTCAAGAGGCTGGAAGTGCACATGGAAAACTGAAAGCTGTGAACGATCAGTTCCTGAACTTTGCCACATTGACCACGAGATGTTTGAATAGATGAATGAATGAATGAATGAATGAATGAATGAGCCTATCATGCAGTGTGTTGGTGTTTACCTGAGCAAGCAGTCTGTCATTATTCAACACTGTACAACGCCGACAACCTGCTCTCTGTTTTTATTATAAACTGGCTGTTTTCAGTCCAAGGCCACTCCTGACGTCAGCACTTTGGAGAGGAACACACATGCATTCCTGAGATGAGGAGGGATCCAGACCCGGACTCACCCACACACTCCATCTCCCACCCTGCACCACCAGCAGAATCCCTGCAGCCGAGCGGCTGATTGATCAGTCTGAGCAGACCTTCTGCTTTCTTTACACTCCAGACTAATCAAACCTGACTCAGTGCTACAGCTAATCTCACTGTTCAGAACTCCAATCTGACGCCACGTTTCTTCATGGGAAAACACTGCTTTTCTTTTTTTTGATGAGGTCCACCTGCTGACACAGAAACCCAGGTACAAACAGGCTGGATTCTGACTCGTGTGTGCAGCAGCGAACGATCTGGAATATGGAACGCTTTCATAATGACTCGATTATGTAAAGAATTTGCACCGAGTGTATTCCAGACAGCTGTACTGGCAAGAGTACGCAACTCAATAAAAGAAGAAAATCTCTCTTTTCATTCTTTTCTAGCAGTTTTCAGTCTTGATATACCGTGGCTGAAACCACATTTCATTGCATCTTCCACCTTTCTGCCACAAATCATTTAGACGGGTTCACTAAAGGCAGCACACAGCTCAGTGTGCTGCACGGCTGCATCACTGCCCAACACTTTCCAAACTGCCTTTTGGGACATAAACTTTAATTGTGCTCATTACAGGACCTGTAAATCTCCTAGTAAATACTTTGGGTAAGCACCTTGAACATACCTCTTCCGTCTCTGAGAACGAGGGAACACATGTTCTGCTGTACCGTGGCTGCAGACTCACATACGTTAATTTATCTGATAATTCATGAGGATTACAGAAGTAAACACAGGAGGGGGAAAAAATCTGAATATGATAATGGAAAACAAAATACAGAAAGCACAGCCAAACTGAGAAAATACAACAATATATCAACAAATCAAGGGGAAAAATCTGAAAATACTGGAAACATACTGAAAATAAAATGGCAAGAAAATACAGAAAAAAGGATCGTAAAAAGCATAAATGACACTGAAAACCAAAAATACTGAAAAAGTCATCTAATGAATAAAAAAAGACTAAAAAAAACAACTAATCTTAATAAATCTCTTCCCTTTTTATTATACTTTTCTTCATTATTTGTTTTAATGTGTCTTTCGTTTCTTCTAAAGCTTTAATGTATTTCTTTAATTTCTTTGTAAAGCACTGTGTTTGAATGGTGCTCAATAAATAAATTTTCCTTGCCTTGCCTTGCCTTGCCTTCATAACCACAAACTGAAAAAGCAACAAAGTAGGGCAACTTAATGAAAACCAAACAAAATAATTATTATGTAAAATTAAAAGAAGCACGAAACCAAATGAAAAATGAAGCAAATTTTTCAACAAAAATCTTCAACCAAATACTGAGAAACTAGTCGACTGCATAAAACTGCATTTTGAAACTTCAATGAAAAATGAGAACGACTAAAACAACCGTGACACTTAACGAAGAGAAACTCAGAAAAGGTGACGCATTCTGAAACATCCTCAATTTCAGGCAACAGTGAGAAAAGATTAAATATATATATATATATATGTAGTAAATACTTCTGCAGGTGAGCAGACGGACAATAACAAGAGGGTCATGACTCCAGATTCTCCTGGGACTTGGTGGTTTTTTGTTCTGAGAGTCAAACGTAATAATAATCCAGCTTGGTGGTTTGTTCATACGAACGTCTGTTAATGATGTTTATAGCCTATTGTTCTCTGCACACTTGTGTGTGGCCACCATTGTGTTTATCCTCCATCTACTTGCATGCAGACGTACATTTGATGTGATTCGGTGTCGGTGTGCAGCAGCAGCAGCATCTCTGCCGTCGGCAAGGAGACGAGTCTCGTTTTACTGGAGACGGCGGCTGCGAGCACATGGTCATACCCCGGCCTGATGTTTGACACCCCTGTACTAATATATTGTAATCATAGGGGGCGCTGTGTATCAAGTCTTCCAGTTGTGAGGTTGCAGGTTTACTCCCCAGCCACATGTCCTTGAGCAAGACACTGAACCTAGAATTCCAGCCCTCTGTGCTCGTGTATATATGGATGTATTGTTTATGTTCTCACTTTTACTTCTGCTCACAGATTTCTGTATTTTTGCAATGAAAAAAAAAGAAACTCCTGATGAAGCCATGTTTGCACTTCCAGGTTGTAGAATAGGATCAGGGGTGTTTGTGAAGCTTCTGTAAGAGTAAAAAAGAATGAATGAAGTGAATGTGGCTGCGTCCCATGCAGCACTCCACAGTCACCACTTTGTTCTGAGTGACTCCTCACACGTCCTCAGTGACTTATCAACAAGCGGAACGTGTTTCCTTAGACTCATGCGGAGGTTCCTGGCTTCCACCAAATTGGCCACATGCGCTGGCTGACAGCAGGACCACTGGAAAATGTCACAGGTGTCGCAGGCGTTTTACTGTCACTGCTGTCAGGTCGGCTTTTCCATGACTTCCCCGAAATGCAATGGAAAGACTCTGCCAGTGTAAGAATGGAAAAAGCGCTCCAGAACCCCCCCCCAGCCCCTCTTCTCCTCACTGCTCTTCAGCTGCTGCTTTTCTTTGTGGAAATCACAGCATCACTTGAAGAATTCCCTCGTCTGCTCCCAACGTTGGTCCTGTTGGTGTGATAGAAGTTTCAACCTTCAGCCATGGCGGGCGGCGGCTAATGTGGGAAACAGTGAAAGCATGCTTTGGGGAGCGGCGTCGGCTCGTGCCTCGCGTCACACATCTGTCATCTTAAGAGACTCTCTTCACCAGGAGCAGGCTGGAGTCGGTGTGAGTCCCGGTGATGCTGCTTGGCTCCGGGGAGATCTCCGGGAGGACGGCTGCTCTGCTTGACGTCAAAACCAAGATGAGGAGCCGCACACGGCGTTGTCACGGGAATAACAGATTCCTGGAAAGGAACTGGAATAACGGTTTTACCAGTCATCAATCAACCCCCCCCAACGCCGATCACAAAGAGACGGTCGTTCACTGCAGGTTCCAGGCAAAGGAACGAGGTCGTCGTAGGTTTTCGTGTCCTTTATCAAAGGCTCACAACTCGGGATGGTCCGATACTGCACGGAGTACTCGTACACATATTACATACAAGTACTACACGACGTCATCCATACGCAAAAGAGCACAAGCACTGTTGGTGATTGACTGGAGATGTTCTGCTAAAATATGAAGAGGAGGAGAAAGATAGTCGCGATCAAAACTAGAAACTTAATCACTAAAGGCATTTGGACCAGCAGAGTTGAATAGATGAAACTGTCCAGTAGATCCAGGAAGATTTTACTCCGAGCCATGCTACATGCTACATGCTACATGCTACAGAGTTTTGTGGATCACACACCAGTGATGCCACATGTTAAAGATGATTAAAGTTTGGTGTACGGTACGTAACAATGAGGTGAGCGGACACGACACTAGAGGCTGTGTGGAAGTAGTTTGTGGCATCGCATAGCCTTCGCATAGCGTTCGCATAGCCTTCGCATAGCATTCGCATAGCGTTCGCATAGCGTTCGCATAGCGTTCGCATAGCCTTCGTATAGCGTTCGCATAGCCTTCGCATAGCGTTCGCATAAGGAGTATAAATTAGGCTTTATTGCCTTTAATAAGTACCCCTATCGGAACTCAGCATCAGCAAGTCACTTAAAATTAGAACTTGCACGAGTACTTAAAAGTGATATCAGTGCACCCCTACTCACAACAGCTGATTATATTGTCAGACTGAAGATTCTCACCCAAGATGTTTTTAAACCTTCATCTTCTGCTGAACTCAGGAATAGAAGATATAAGGGGGAACGGCTGCGTCTCCTCACCAGTGTTACACAACTTCTTTAACATTAGAACTTGATTACATCTCCTTTTTACTCCGTAGTTAGTAGAGTGGCTTAGTAATTACTGAAGACTGCTGCTCATTAAGATAGAATCAAACTTTATTGATCCTTTACAGGACAATGCACAGAGACGGCTCCGTAGTCCTGCAGACCCCAGCTTGGTTAGTTTCCTCCCACAGGCTGACACAAAGCTCTACTCAGGATTGGATTTGCCATGAAACGACTCGGAGCACAAGCACTGGGGGCCTCAAAGGCACAACTTGAACAAAGACACAATATTTATCCTGGAATCTAGAAATCAGGTCAGATCAATCCGGTCACAGACAGACTGGAAAACAAATCTAAAGTACAAAAACGTGTAAGACATGAAAGAATCCAAGAGGAGAGCGAGAAAAAAGCAAACACTTACGTAGGTTATGAGGATGACACGCTTGGAAATGACACAGGAAAACCAGACACAGGCTGAACACTTGCTTCAGAGCACAGGGTTTTATACACAGGAGGTAAATACAGGTGAAACACATTAGGGAGGAGCAAAGAGAATGAGGCACAGGTGATAACACTCAAAGGTAATTATGGGACGTGAGAGAGCACAGATGAGAAACAGGCTTACTAAGACTTCAGTTGCTATAGCTACCACAATGAAACACAAAAATAAGACAATGATTCCCAATAAACACACAATGACAGGGGCGTGCAAAATGACCTCAACCAAGCCAGTGAAAGACACGCAGTAACAGAGCCTATAGTTCAGAAATACCACAAGATACTATGATCTTATACTAAATGATCACAAACCGACCAGACAAAAACCAACTTCATTTTCATGTCTTATTCATTTATCTGGACCCAATCCGCATCAACATTATCACAAACATTGTCCAAAGCAAAAGGTTTGCACTGGAAACGTTATAAACAGCATCTTAATTCAACTTTTGGACTTCAAGGACAAAGGTACATCCGGGTACAAACTCCACACTGCACTTCATACTGAGAAAACCATCCCGAGGTGAAGCACGGTGGTGGCAGCATCATGATGTGGGGATTGTTTTCAACAGCAGAGACTGTGTATAAAGCAGCTGTCCCTTAATTCTTACAGAGATACAGTCGAAGGAAACTCCTGAGTCTGTATGAGACTGGGGTGATTTGAATCTTTGAGCTGCTAAAGCAAACTCCCAGAGGAGACAGCTCCGTCTTATGAACAGTCCAGACCTCAGTCATAGTGAAGGTCTGTGGTAGGATTTTAGACGCTCGGGGCTGTGGCCTTGGTAATTTACTACTCTTGTTCCTTGAGAGCCAAACTCTGGGAAATATGCTGCTTTTGATAAAAGCTTCTGCTAAATGTACCTGTGCTGCTGCAGGTGTATCGGCTCAAGGTCTCCCGGCGGGACAATGTCCAGATGGACAATCACTGTCGACCACCACTGATCTTCTACCACAACACACACCTGCAGTTACCATGAACGGTAGAGTTCTGTCACACACTGTGTATCTATAAATATCCTTGTGTCGGCACATTTTTATTCTTATGAAAGTAGAGCTTTTAGAACTTACCCTGAATATGACTATGTCCGACTCTGAGGGTTGGGTTGGTTCAGGGATCGAGACCGTCTGGTAATGATAACCAACACTTTTCCAAACAGTGTCGTGAAGCTGTTGAGTTCATGTGAGCTGAAACGTAAGGCAGGTAGTTTTTATTACAGGATTTAAAGAAACGTACAAACCTTTCAGCTTTGCTCGCTCTGTGTTTTTATACCCGTTGTGACGCTCCCTGTGTACTCCGCTGTACTTCTTCACAGTTTGAATGCAACATCAATCACAACATTAGATTCGTGAATCTGTCTCCAGCACTTTTGACAGTTGTTGTGACTGGACATTCTAAGATTATTCAGATTCTGGAAAAATACATGTGGATTCCACATTATTAACCGGCGCTGCCTCCGCCGACCACAGGTCTGAATGAAGCCATTTATTGGACACGCCTACGACGGGCGCACCAGGTGATGACCACCAGTTGATAGATCTTTACTAGGAATACACTAATACCACTTTCTTTAAAGGACGAGTAAAAGTATGAGTACTAACCTTTAGCTACTTGTGCGTTCTGTTGACTGTGGAGCCGATTCTGATATTGGGGTCGCCACATCCCTAAATCTTTCCACAAATGAAGAAGTTCTGGCAGCATCTTCATTCCTCGGTAACGTAGCTTTGACTTCAACAAAAATAAAATAAATATCTAAAGCTGACGTGTTGGATTAAAGCTGGATTGAATATTGGATTATTTGTAGATCTATGCAGCTGCATTGTGAAAAGTCAGAATTATGTACATGTTGAATCTGTTGATCCAGTTCAGTGGTTGAGATGAGATGGATTGACAACAAAAGAAAAAGAAAAATCCCCAAAAGTCTAAAGAGACAAAGTTAAGTCAGTTTAATGAAAGATGAAAAGAAAAAACATGTTTGTGGAAAAAACCTGCAGAACCAGACTCAGAGGAGGAGGAACCTGCAGAACCAGAGTTGTCTGCTGTTCCGGCTGTGGTTAGAGGACAGAGTGAGAGAACAGGATAGAACCGACAGGTTGTGAGGAGGAATTCAGAAGTCATGTGGATCTAAAGCAAAAGCGATTCATTGAAGGTATTTAAGTTTTAGTGAAATTTACTTATCAAACATTTACGTTCATCAACTACGATAGACTCTCAAGGTTTCAGCATTATTTTGCAGACAATTATTAAAATAAAAATACATGTTTGTTCTGAAAATCGAGAGAAGTGACACTTTCTCTTGTGAGGACTAGGATTTTACCAGAAAACAAAAATAAAAATATTGGAAATCTCAACAGTTGGTCAAGGAAAGTGAGCTGGCTGGTCAGTGGTGGTCAGCAGAGCAAACCTGCACAGGAAGACGTTTCAGACTTCACATTGTCCTCGATGGTCCTCCATACCTCACAGCCTTTCCTCCTCAGATTATGTAACTTGATGTTATTTTGCCACCAACTCACACCCTCGGAAAGTTGCTCCTCTTACAGTGAAAACAAGAAGCCACAACTGATGAAAGCTTTCATTTCCTTTGATTTTCAGGCTCGAACTTCGTTTTGCATCAGGAGACACGGCTCCTGGCAGACCGGTGAAAATGATCAGTTACTGAATTAGTTTCTCACACTTCTCCAGAGCTTGGCCGGAGCCAGGAGCAAATCAAATTCTTTTGAATGTTGTCTGCATTGCAAACATGTGACTGAATCCTGAGCTTGGTGCTCACATGTGTAGACACATGCCAGATATCCTTTGAAGTGAAAACATCTGATTCATTCCCTCCTAAACACGCTGTTATGTTTCAGCCTTGTCCGCTAGTCGATGTCAAAATAAAAGTGCTGCATGTGTGAGTGTGTCTGCTCTTCACGTGCTCGCTCGTTCTCCAGGGAATGTATTAATGCAACATGTATTCTACAACCTGGACCTGAATCTGACCTCTCCACCGCTGGGATGGGAACAGACTTCTTTATCTCACATGGCGATAAAAGCAAATGTTCGTCCAACGTCTTATTACACGAGCCACACTTTCCTTCAGAAGTTGTAAGAGTTATGGTGAGATGTTTCTCCGTCCCGGTTCTGACAGAAGGCGCACACGTTTAGGATGTCTCCATTTGAGAACAGGCATCATGGAGCGATCAGCCATCCTAGGACAACAAAGACCGATTCAAAACCCCTGCCTACATATGGCGCAATATGGCGGGCGTACTGGATGTGACCGTTTGAAGAGTCAGAATCATTGAATCAGTACGTTAAATCTAAAAATGATGCAGGGCTACAAACACGAGCAAAAACTTATATTCCAGACAATTTGAGCAGCAAAGGTATTCAGATTATCTAGACTGTCAGGCCTCGTTTGCACGACGTGAGAACGTCTCGCTTTAGCGTTTACAAGGCAACGTTCTGAAAACAACGTTTGTTTCTACGGCAACAGCAGAAGAACTGAAAACAATTTAGCTACAGCAAGTTGGCGCTGTTGGTTGTTTTTGTCATGAAACCACACACACATGCACACAGAGAACAATATGCTATGAAATAACAAAGGGAGAACACGGACATTCGTATGGACTGAAGACCAAGTTGGACTGTTATTACAGAGAACCTCCAAGTCCCAGGAGAAGAGGGACGGGGAGTCGTGACACTCTGTTTGTCACCTCGTGTGCAGAACAACCATCTATACAGCCGTGTTGCCTACGTGCAATAGCAGTTCCCACCGTCTACAAGGTGACTGGCCGTTTTCAGCAAGTATCGTTTTGTACCCATTTAAATGGAGTCGGGGAGTTTTCAAAAAGTTCCACCTTGGGAGCCATGTTCATAAAGTTGTGTTTTCAGTGACTCTAAGTCCCGTTGTGGTGGAGACTAAACAGTTTTACATTTTCACTTGAAAACTTCTCTAACTTGTACCGGACCCTTCCCAAAGAGATTCGACAGAAATTTAACATTTAATAAAATAAAAGCATTAAATACCTCCTTGTTTGCCTCGTGCAAGGACTGGATAGGCCTTTTTCACCAACTGGTGATGTTCTGTGTCAGAAGTGTGATCAGCACGTTTAACAAATACTGAACAAGTGGTCAACGCTTGACAGGGTCTTGGACCTCAAACGCTCACTGATGAATGGAGGCACCACCTCACCACTTACATGTTGGTACCAAATACCACAATAAGGTTTAGAGGTCTACTGTTGTTGGTGCCTCAAGCGTTTTGGGAGAAAACAGAGTGACCTCCTCACAATTAGGCAAAGTGTTCATAATGTTATGGCTCATCAGGGTCAAATATGGAACGTTCTGTGGAGTATGAAAAGTCCTAACCAGTGCAAAGAGAGTAAAGTACATCTGGGGAATGAATGAATCAACGTAGCTTCTATTTCATTTTGTGTTTATTGTGAACTTTAACATCAATCCACAAATCAGACGTGACGGACGTGTCTCCAACAGAAGCTCTTAGTCAGCTGATCTACATTGCTGGGACTTTTGGCGAGGGTGCATTTGCACACGAGCGCTCATAAATCCTCTGCCAGCGCCTCCTCAGGCCTGCAGGATCACTCTAACTCTCCTTATGAGGAGGCGATTTGGCAAACGCAAAGTGACACTTGTTCCAGTGAACAGAGCGTCGCCTCAGTGCGGCGTTGCCGAGCTGACGGTGTGCAGGCGTCTAGAACGACACCTGACAGGTTGGTGATGTCATGCCGCGGCGTGCCGACGCTTTAGTCTTCATGTCGACGCTCCTCGACTGTGCAAACTGGCTGAATGCGGAGCGTACGGAGAAGAATTGGACCGCCGACCTGCTGATGAGCGACCATATAAGGCCGCAGGCTGTGGGAACACACTGCAGTGGAACTCTGCCGGTGAGCAAAGAGACCGTCCATACGTCTGAGGTTTGGCTGATGGCACCACTCAGAACACTGGGGCTAAAGTCAAAGGCCAAGTCTCTGTACAAAGTGACCCAACAGAAGGAGAATGCTGGCGTTCTGAGTGCCTCCATAATAAATCAAGCATACGTAAGCAGCCAGGAGTGTTAGAGAGCCTTATACAGCAAACTTTACTCTACGATGTAAGAACATCCCTGTAATGTTCCCAACAAGTCGGAGTTTTAGGAGTCAAGAGCCAAACAGCTGCGGAAAGAAAGAAAGAAAAACAGCTCTATCTACGTGCAGTGCATCATCCCAAGGTGAAATCCCGCTGTCGCTGCACTCAGGACGGAGCTGGAATGGAAAAGAACAGGAGAAAGAACACTCCAGCCATTTTGATCTGCCACAGTCTTCCCTACACTTCAGCAAGGCAAGTAGGAAGAGTTGTTGGGTTTAGGGTCGTCGTTTACTCTGTGGATGAGTGGAGTCTTTCCATCCTCTGATTCTTCTTCTTCTCATTATGTCACGGCAGCGTTCTCAGTTATGTGTGTTCATTTGTCTTTACAGACGCAGGAGTCTTGCTCGGCTGAGCGGACTGTGGTGGTTCAGGTGGAAGTCAGCAGGTTTGGTTTCCTCCCGGTGCACCGGACCAGCACCCTGGAAACAGGAAATACCTTTAGGGACCTATGAAGTGGTGATGCGTCTGTTTACAGACTGTAGACACTGTGCTGGAGGATTTCTGATAAAGCAGCACTGTGAGGGAGTCTCCTCATCCACACTGGACTTGGTTCTGGAAATGGTTTGGGCCACATACACACTGAATGGGGACAGCCACAGCAGAAGTGTGCATGTTGTTCTTTAAAGGGCTACTGAATACTCTCTGTTTAGAAAGAGAGGTTGACACCATCTGCTTATTTAACTCAAGGCATGAGCCAAAGAGTGAAATCATCAACCTCAGATCCCACCAATCAGCCATAACATTGTGACCACCAGTCAAACATTGAGTAGGTTGTTGAGTCTAACAACACAATAAAAACTGTAATACGTCGTCTCGACTGGCAACATTTTGATCGGAACCATCAACAACTTCCACAAACGTTTGAGCTGGAGTGGCTCATCTGTTGGATCGGACCAACCTTCATGTATCTACGATTGAATTTACACTGCTTTTATCCCGTTAAAGGTCCCCGGGTGCTGGAGCCACAGAGCTAAACATGGGCTGGGACCCTGCAGGTCTCCAGGGTATCACAGGATGACCACACACATGTTTGCTGGTCAATAATTAGCAAACGTAGTAAAGACAGTACAACTATACCCAAGAGCACACAAGCTCAAAAAGCTTCATCTGAGTACTTTCATTCGCCTTGAATGCTTATTGGAACTTTTCACTGACCTCAGTCATTCCAGGCTGGTCCTCCTGTATAGAGATGCACCCATGCCAGAACTTACTGGAGTACTAACCTTTAGCTACTTGCAGATACCACGTACAGATAGAAGCACTTAGTGAACGCCATTAAGCCTAATTCATACTTCATATACAAACTATATGTAAAGGTTCCACATTGCCATGAACCACCTCTGCATAGCCTCACACACGTCCAACAGGCCAGAAGGCTCTGGTATACTACTGCGTCTACAGTACGCATAGGGCAGGGTGTAATACTACAGGTTGTATCGAGGAGCTTTCATGAGTACAAGTACTCTATGCAGTATCGGACCTGATTCAGGTATCGGTGTCTCCCTACCACAGTCATAATGTCTACATGTCCTGTCATTTCAAAATATCGGATTTATTGAGCAGCTCCAGACCAGCTCAGCTGGTAGAGCATCAGACTCTCAGTCTCAAGGTAGAGGGTTCATGTCCCACGCCGGGCACCACCTTCCTGTGGGCTCTCCACCTTTCTGTGGGCTCTCCACCTTCCTGTAGGCTCTCCACCTTCCTGTGGGCTCTCCACCTTCCTGTGGGCTCTCCACCTTCCTGTGGGCTCTCCACCTTCCTGTAGGCTCTCCACCTTCCTGTGGGCTCTCCACCTTCCTGTAGGTTCACCACCTTCCTGTGGGCTCTCCACCTTCCTGTAGGCTCTCCACCTGCAGGAAGGTTCTTAATGGGTCAATGTGATCTGGGTGACGGTGCTCAGACTGACACCACCACCACCCGGGAACGGAGAAGAGGGAGGAGATGGAGGGATGGATGGATGATTTATTGAGCCTCGAAAGTCTTTTGTTTATAAAAGAATCTTTTCCACTCTGCTTTCTTGTTCTAGTTCTTGTACTTATTTGAGCGTCTGTCACTGAGATACTTTGCTTCTGGTTTCTGAGAATTGCACTTTTTTTGAATATTCCTGTAAATTGTCTAACCACCACAAAGTGCAGGATTACAATTGAAGACTAACTGCTCCTGTCTGTAGAAACTGTAAAAGAAAAGAAAAACAAACCCTGGAACACATGGAACTATTTTCTTGAAGAAACAAGAGTCAGATCCAGAGAGGCAGGCGAAGACGTTCAGCCCGAGTCAATTACTGCGACCGGGGCAGCTCCAGAGACATTCTTCTAAAACAATAAATGTGTGTCAAAGAAGTTGAAGTTTTCTGCTGTCGCTCCTTCAGTGCCTCAGATGTCTGTGTGCCATTTCAAAGAAAGTACCAGGGCAGCATCCCACCTTCCCCGAAGCTTCAGTAGGAAGTGCAGATTGCAGCTGCTGCTGTACAGTGACCGAGGTGCATCGAAGGTTGATCTGTATTATGTAACACGGGATGGCTGGCTGCAGGATCATGTGCTCCTGGCCTGCGGAGAGACAGGTGGGCGGCTGGAGTTTGGAAACAGTTGCTTCAAGTAAGATTCTTCAAGTCAAAAGTTGAAATAGTTTCCTCTGAATAAGTGTGTTTGACTCCTTACAATCACTCAGCAGTAAGTGAAGGCTTTAACACCGACGGTCCCAAATGGGATCCAGCCTTCCTCTCTCCTGTATAGAGAACCTGTTTGGTCTGTGTCTGAGCTTCTGTTTGGAATAAACAGGAGGAAATGTGGCGACAGCTCGCAGGGAAGGAGCTCCAGAAACTCCAGGAGAAGGTTCGTCCACAGTGGAACTCTGCCGCCACACAAAAAACACAGAGAATCCACAATTCATAGGATTGTAAGTTTCTATGTGGTCGAGAGCAGCGAGATGAAAAACTGAAGTCACGTTTACGGGACAATATTTCAAGTGAAAATGCTTTTCTTTTTTTTTCTTTTTGTATTTTTGTCTTCGAAAACTGTAAATTAGGTCCGGCTACTTTGGGACATATGTTCTGGAATTGTGATTTGTTAAAAAGGTTCTGGTCATTTCTCTCGTGTGCAAGAAACAAATTCTACTTTCCCCGTTTGGGTCCATTTCTAAGATTCTTCCCCCTGAAATCACCGTTTCCAAATTACGAGGGAAACACTTGCTTTTGCAGCTTTAATATCCAGGAGAACCGTTCTGCTTCAGTGGAAATGGGACAAACCCCCAACATTTAACAAGTGGATGAAGGAAACGCTCGGTTCTGCAGCTGGAGACGCTGAGACTCAGCAGAGACACGGTCCTCAGAGGGTTTGGGTGATCTGGTCTACGTTACTAATCTCAGTCTATACTTAAGCTAAGATTATTGTCTACATGATTAAAGGAGTTACATTTATTTATTTTTATTATCTCTAATATATATTCACTGTTTTGCATTTTACTTTTCTTTCCTCAGTGCTGTAGTGTATGTGTGACATGGGAGGGGGTATGTGTGAAATAAAATCGATAAATAAAGTCTTGGAAAAAAGGAAAGTTTCATGTTTACACAGCAAAACCATTAAAACAATATATGTTTACATGGAAACGGCAGAAACACGGAAATCTGTAGTTTCCATGTTGGGCCTCTAGTGGGTGCTGTTGTAATGAAACCAAACACACAACAAACATTAACTCTGGGAGAACAGGGACATTGGTATGGACACACAAACAAGTTGGATTGTTTTTATTGTGACTCACTAAAACTACCGAGTCCCAGGAGAATCTGGACGGGGAGTCATGACACCCGTTGTTGTTATTGTCCATCTATTCACACGTGCAGAAGAACTATTTACTACGGTGCATCCGTGGTCGCAGCGTCTCCGTCTTCACATGCACTGAATCTGATAAAGAAGATTAGAAGATGACTGGACTCAAATTTTAAGTGTGAAAAATGAGGAATTCTAAATATTCGAGCCACTTTGAGAGGAGAAGTTCCAGAATGGAAACACTTGTTTAAATATCCGATGGAGTCAGAATCTCAGGTCCCATGGAGGGTCCAACCTTGTAACGTGCAGAGCTTAAAGTATCTCAGGAACACCGTGGTTCCAGACACGTCAGCACGTCCGTCCACAGCAGAGACCTTCACCCACCAGGAGCTCATGTCAATACTCTCAGGTCATTCCCACCTTGAGGGGGCGCCAGAGATCGGAGGAACAGGAGTTGCTCTGAGGTTGTAAGAATGTTTGCACATGCTGAAGAAAAACATTTCACTAAAATTGCAAACTCATAAACGTGCCTACATTTGGATTCCCCCGCTTGCGTTTCCTTCTACAGAGCCGTGCTGGAGTGTTTGTGAAACATGAGGTGTTCAAGCACAAATCGATGATCCGACTACGACTCCATCATGTGTGATTGATGGGCGATACGCCGCAAACACCTCGCCGTGATGACCCAAACGCTGACATCATGGACAGAAAGCAGAGACGCTATGTAATGTGGCTCGGGGGAAACGTCTGGAACATTATGATAATGAGTCGGAGAACCTCGCTTTAATCAGGAACATGATCCTTTGAGATAGGATTGATGTCTCGGTCAACATCACGCTGACGGCTGAGGTTCTGAGAATCCAGAAGACGAAGCAAATTACCTTAACGTGAGATCCTGTCTGATGAAAATGAGACGACAGAGTTTGATCTGGCCTGTGGGATGTTGATGCAGGCCTGGGGACAGTCTGGACGATGGGAGGACGATGTGCTATCAGGCCCTGCACTGATTTCTGCTGGAGAAAGGAAATGTGGTGAGAATCAGTATCAGATCTATGGAGCTGCTGGCTCAATGCCCTGAGGACTAAACTCTCACATGTTCACCCCCCCCCCCCCCCCCCCCCCCCCCCTCCTCCTTCCCTCCACCCAAACACGGCTCTGTTGGACGTCACGTGACGCAGAGGAATTTACACTGGAACGAAGGCTGGATGTTCGACGTCTGGCTAAAATGCGGCTTCTTTCCGACACAGCGGAGTCGATTCTGAGCTGTAGTGGAAAGAATGAAACTGAGTGAAGCTCATCGCAAACGACTGGAAACTGACAGAATACAGTAGGTGGCTGAAGAGACTCTCGGCTCGCTCGCAGCTTCGCAGGCAGCTGTCATCGCTGTCCCTGGATCCTGGAAAACAATGAAAAACACTTTTTGCATAAGTGCAGCTGCAGCGTTCCGGGCCGGTAACACGACTCTGGTCCTCGGGTCACTCTCTCCGAGAGCCGCGCTCCAATGTCTAACTATTATTTTCTGCAGATCCAGAAGACTAATGAATCTGGCAAAGACGCCATTTGTGGAATATTCCATTGAATCCAACCCCTCCATTGATTGGGAATGTATGACATGTGTATTAGTCATGCAGTGTGTTTTATTTTTCCTGGCAGCCGAGCTCACCGCAGCATTATCACTCTCCTCGCAAACTGCAGGATCCAGTTTGGTCTAAATCCCGCCTCCGGGCCCTACGTGTCCAAAAGGTAAGCCCAGAATGTAAACAAGTCATAAATGCATCTGCAAACACATTTTTGGCTCCGCTGGCGAAGTTTACAAGGAACAAAGTAGGAGTCCAAGATTATGCAACAGGCCTGTCATGCAGCCAACGTATACAGATGAGCTCCAGTTCTCGTTCAACCTTTTATCTTTAATGATGACTTCTTATATGAAAGGATGGAAGATGGTACGATCACTGCTAAGAACATTTTCATCCACTTAAAAAATGAAAAATTTGCGACTAATCTTGAAGAACGAGGACGGAGGGAAGGATTTTCTCTGATGGTTGAACAATGTCCCAGGAGCCAACATCAACAATGTCCTGGCTCAGGAAGACGGAAGACAATGGCCCCAGCTCACCCGTCTTCAACCCCAAACACACAATGTCAGCCACCAAGGTTTGTGTGTTTGCTGCTGAGACCTTCCAGGGACAGAAGACTTTTTCCATAACTTCTAATTCTAATCAAATATAAAAAGATCCACCTGGTCTGGTTGAGGAATGACATGAAATACTGCGTGTCAAACCCTTCGAGTGGCCGGAGACTGAGGACAAAGGGACATGATGCTACACAAACTCACATCTTCCAGACATCTAGGCTCCATTCACACGACAACAAAACAAAGTGAAGATGCAAAGCTTCGTCCGGTGGTGTGTGGATGGAGCATAGTGCAGACAGAGTCCCATAGTAACCAGAGTTTACTGGAGAAGATGTCCAGGGAACACAAGAACCACAGGGAATCAGGACCGACAGGCGACAAGACGACAAGACGAGTCGACAAAGACAACAGAGGGACAGGGTTTAAATACAGGGAAGGGAGGACACAGGTGGAACACAACGAAGGAGAACACAGGTGGAACACAATGAAGGAGGACACAGGTGGAACACCACGAAGGAGGACACAGGTGGAACACAATGAAGGAGGACACAGGTGGAACACAACGAAGGAGGACACAGGTGGAACACAATGAAGGAGAACACAGGTGGAACACAACGAAGGAGAACACAGGTGGAACACAACGAAGGAGAACACAGGTGGAACACAATGAAGGAGGACACAGGTGGAACACAACGAAGGAGAACACAGGTGGAACACAACGAAGGAGAACACAGGTGGAACACAACGAAGGAGGACACAGGTGGAACACAATGAAGGAGGACACAGGTGGAACACAATGAAGGAGGACACAGGTGGAACACAACGAAGGAGAACACAGGTGGAACACAATGAAGGAGAACACAGGTGGAACACAATGAAGGAGAACACAGGTGGAACACAAAGAAGGAGGACACAGGTGGAACACAATGAAGGAGAACACAGGTGGAACACAACGAAGGAGGACACAGGTGGAACACAATGAAGGAGAACACAGGTGGAACACAACGAAGGAGGACACAGAGGCAGAAGATCATTGGTTAATAGGAAACATGAGGTGAGACACAGCAGCAGACGCAGAGACCTGACAAGCTTCCGTTAAGATGTGGGCGTCGGTTTACAGAACGACGCTGCAAGGAGCCTCTGAAAACGCAATGTTTTGAGAACACCTCCCAAAGTGGAACTTTTTGAAAACGCTCCGCCTCGTCCTTCTGCACATGCTCAGTGGACGGACAATAGCAGCAATGTTTTCCTCCACAGTGTCATGACTCCATGTTCTCCTGGACTTACTTGGTCTAACATTGGAATAAGAATCCAGCTTCATCGTCTGTCCACCAGAACCTCCATGTTCTCCCATTGTTGATGTTCAGCGTATTGTTCTCTGGTATTTCTGATTCTGATTACAAAACAAACAACGGCACTAAGCCAGGGACCAACATGAAACTACATCCTTCTCATTGTTTGCCTGAATCCACCAGAAAGGCTAAACGTGTCTAATCTCTTCCCACAAAACCTGAAGAATCTTCTGGACCGTCTGAGGCCTCGGTTCCATCATTTGTTTTTGGGTTTTCATTTGACAGAAGTTTGCATTTCCACAACAACACTTAGAAAACCATGTCCATTTACAACAAAACTGCTCAAACACTGAAATTGAGGTGGAGTCATCCTTTTGCATGAGATGAGATGAGATGAGATGAGATGAGATGAGATTTTATTAATTCCACTGGAGAAATTCAGTCATCACAGCAGCTCAACGTTGCACTTATACTGAAGACAGACAGGATAGTTGCATACACGAGAAAATAGTATGTATGTATAGATAGATAATAGATCATTAATTTGATAATAACAGATTATTAATAAAAGCCCTTCCCATGACTTAATGAGTAATCACTGTTGTGGCTCCGCCCACTCACCCCGTCACATTGTTCTACCTGGAGCCTCCAGTCACCACAGATTTTTCCCCGACAGGTGATTGTGCTGAGAAGTCGTCCATCCAGGTGAGGATGTGGTTCCGCCGAGTGGAGGTTCTGAAAATGTCCCATAACCAGAGGAAAACGGGGACATTCCCCTCCAGCATAAGACCTCCCGATGAGACGCTTCCTGACAGTCGAGGACTTGAGAAAGTATCATCAGCCTGTCCAACACAGAACCCAAACCGAACCGGAACCGTGGCCCAAAAAGCAAAGGTCAGGAAGAACGGTGGGGAGCCGGTCCTGCTGCTCATGGACACAATGTGAAGGTGGCTTGTTATTCCGGGAGACAGTCGACTATAAAACCACCAAGTCTCAGGAGAATCTGGAGTCACGACACGACGGTGGAAAACATTGTTATTGTCCCTCGACTCCTGCATGAGCAGAACTCTTTATGGACACGTCGTGTGTTTTAAAAAAGTTCCACCTTGGGAGCAAAGAGCTGCATTTTCAGTGACTCAGAGCACCGTTGTCATGGAAACGATCGCCCAAAATTCATTGAAAGTTTTATGTTTTCACTTGAAATTGTTGTAATAGGACCAGAGTGTGAAACGATCCCCAGAGAAGACATCAGGAAGTCCTTTTCACCTTGGACGTACGGTGACCTGCTGTTTACCTAAAGACTGAAGCTCTGACCTTCTTCCTGTCCCGCACCACGGTCTTCCTCTGGACGTCCTGCCAGCCGCCTCTGTCCTTCTGTTACCTCATCAGGTGGAGGAGCACACAACCTGCTATTTCAATTTGACCCCACAATCTATGGAAACCACTTTCATAAACAGATTATGTAACGTCTCGGTTGCCAAAGGCACACAGTGGGCGATGCTTCCTGTGTTTTCACAGACAACAGCGGCGGCTTGGGGCAGTTCTACACGGAAGACAAACAGCAGTTAGCTGTGGCGGCAGCCGTCATCAAGGCAGACGAGGAGAAACCTCAGATTTCATCAACACAAATCAAAAGGAAGAAGAAACAGATGAATGGCTCACAGGCTGCTCCCTGTGACAGCAAAGACAGATTCACGCTGCTCAGGCCCGGTTCTTTCTCCAGGGACGGACCTGCCGCGCTCCTCAGGTGCTGCAACACCATCTGTTCTTAAAGTTTAAACATCTAATTGGCTGAAACATCCTCAATGTAGCTGATATTAGCCGCCTCCTCCAAACAACTGGAAGCAACTAGTACAACCGTATTAGTGTCATTGGGTAAGAGGCTGCACCCAAAAGACAGGAAGTCTGAAGCCTGGAGCCCAAACGTCTCACATCATCGGTTCCTTCTGGTAGCAAACGTCTGGTTGGTGCACAGTCCAAAGGGACTGGACTTAAAGGGGCTGATTTCAAGTGAGAACACAAACATTTCGGGGCTCTGAACCACCGGAAACACAACTTTTTGGAAACCACCCTGAAGGTGGAACTTTTGGAAAACACTCGTGTAGACGCGCGACTTTCTGGAAATGCTCAAGCCACGACTCCTGGTCGATGGCAGAAATGCAACCTACAGCAATATGCTGTAAACCAGTGGTCCCCAAACTACGGCCCGCGGGCCGGGTACGGCCCGCCTCCACATTTGGCCCCGCCCCCTCAACAATACCAGAGACACATTAAAAATTTTTTTGCCATATTTGTAGCCGTGTGGGAAAACTGTTACCATAATCAACAACACCACCAGATGGCACTGTTTCCATTTGGACAACCTCCATTGTGGACATTGTTCTGAAGAACAGACACCAGAGAAACCCGGAAGTGAGACGCCATCCTGCTTGACCCCAACAGTTTTGTGAGTATGGTTTCCCGGACATTAAGGACGGCTTCAATGAAGGTAATATGTTGTGGCGGTGAGAAATACCAAGCGATGGACATTTAAAGTAATTTGTGACCGAATTCTGTGACCTGACATGCTTGTATTTGTTGAATGTTAATAGATGGTTAGTGCGCGTTGAAGGCGGAGATCATGGCGGCGCCCTGTCGCCATGTTGTTTTCTGATCCTGGACCGATGCACGTTAGTACCAGCTCCACACATTTACTGGAACATTTCAAGACATGTGAACGTAAAGTTGTTTACTGTGAATTTGTGGTTGTTTGTGTTCCAGGGAGGAGCTGGTAGAGAGATTGTTCTGCCGACATGTTCCCAGAGAGGTTTGCACTCGATGCTTCTGCTTATTAAGGCAGACCAGAGAAGTCTGGAGAGTCCTGGAGAAGAGTTCCAGTGCGTAGAGGCGAGTCCTCCACTGGTACTAGTTTAGTTTGGTTTCTGTAAGAATTATATAACAGCAAGTCTTCTCCTTATTTCTTATTTTATTTCTCTTATTACATTTAAATTGAACACCAATTTTTCTGTTCAGAATAAAGACCCCAACATAATATATTCTGGGTCCTGTGCCGTTCAGTTTCACCAGGCTACATATTCAGCGCCTGACAAAAATATATTTTTAGAGGGTAAATTATTTTTACGACTCGCTAAATAAAAATCAAGACTGTGTTTTTTGTTGTTATATTTTACACCTACCTACATTTATTTGCTTTCTAAGAAGGTCTGCTTTGAAAGATATCAACATTTTAGAGCTGAACTTTGACCTGTTCAGATCGTGCACCGCACAACAGAACCTCAATGTTCCATGGACTTTTTTCTGTGAAGAACCCGGAGAGGGTTACTTGGTTCTGTGTGGCTTTCTGGAAAACACTACGTTTTTACGTTGAGGTTCTGCGATCGTCAGACTTTTTCCGTTACAAACGGACCCCGGCCCCCGTCAGAGAAGGGAAAGTTAAGTGGCCCCCACAGGAAAAGGTTTGGGGACCCCCTGCTGTGAACAATAACCGAGGCGAGTCCATTTGTATGGACGGACGGCAAATTGGACTGTTATTCAGGTGACTGTCAAAATAAAACCACCAAGTCCCAGGAGAATCTGGACTGGGAGTCGTGACGCTCTCATTGTCCATCTACTGAGCGTGTGCAGAAGAAGTGATGACTGCGGCGTGGCGCGCACGCAGCTCCACGAGCCTGAGGGCTGAAAAACGTTTGTTTTTGCCCGACACTGTGGCGTTTCGGAGAGGCTCCATTTTGGGCGCCGTTCTCAAACATTTGTATTTTCTGTGGCTCCGAGCACCGTCGTCGTGGAAACGGACGCCCAAAACCCAATGGAGTGCTGCGCTTTCACTTTCACAAAGTCGTGTGAACGAGGCCTGAAGGTTGGAAGGCGGAGAATGACGCATGAAGAGTGACGGTGCAAAGTGAGATGGTGCCCGTGTAGTTCGTGGTTCTTCATCGAATTGTCAAGTTCTTTTAAAGGAACTTTAACTGTTGAGAATCTCCAACCGGGAAATCCAGATGATTTAAAGTACATTAAAAAAAATGCGGAGAAAAAAATGTAGATGCAAAATTCTAGAATATTATGAGAATAATTTGAATACTATATATTGGAATTGAAGAAGATTATCAACGCTGAAATGATCAGGAAAAATCTTGGATATATATGTATATTGGAAATAAATTCTGAGATAAAAGACAAAAACAGAAATGCTTGTGAAAAGTAAAAACATTGAGAAAAAGATCAAATCTCTTCCGACAAAATTTTAAGTATAAATCTTTACACATTTTTACAAATTTGTGCGGTGAGATAAAATGAACACCAACATTTTAAATGGTTGAAAAAAATGTAAATTCAAAGAGAATTTACAAATAAAACTTGTTGAAAAGGGTAAAAAGTAAAATGTGGAGAATAAAGACAAACTCTCAGATAAAGTGGACATATAGGAATTTTGCTGTTTTTTTCTTTTATTTACATTTGGAACTTTTACAAAAACCACTTTTTATATTTGATTTTTTCTCGTCGAGAACAGGAAGGCAAAGCCGAACACGAGCAAAGATTGAGGACAAGCTGAAAGTCTCACGTTTCGTCCTGTTTGGACCGTATCAAAGACACAAATACAACCTCCGTCCCAAAGCAGAAAGAATACGCAACAGAGCATGAGTGTATATACTGTATATTTTATATATTTATATATATGTACACACACTGCAGACAATCACAAAGTGAAGAATACCAAGCCCCTCCCCCCAGTACGCCCCCACTACGCTGTGCTATTCACATTTAACAAGAATATCCAAAGAGGCCAAGAAACAGCAACCATAGTACAAAAATCACCAAAAATATAGATATTCAATATATTTATGCCAATATGAAGAGCTACCGGTTTGTTTGTAGTTTTTTTTTTTCTCCTTAAAATTTCCTACCGTTAAATAAACCGTATGGACTGGAAAACGTATACAACATCAAGTGTACATTGAAAAAGGCTTGTCCTGTTCAGAGTCCACGTCCCAGAAAACATTGCACATAAAAAAGGAGGGAGAGAACGAACAGAAAAGAAGAGGGCATGCCGAACAACGGGCCAGAGCGGCGCCGGGCCAGGGCGGCGCCGGGCCAGAGCGTACGGAACTACACAGCCACTTTTCAAAAAGCACAGAGGACACACACACACACACACACACACACACACACACACACACACACACACACACACACACACACACACACACACACACACACACACACACACACACACACACACACACACTCTGTTAGTGGTGTTGCTGCAGCCGTTCTCTCTTCACGTCACACAATAAGAACATGCAGGTTCCCAGTGGAACCGGAGGAGCAGAACAGGAGCACGTTCATGAGGGAACCTGGTTCCTGTTTTCACAGATGGCCCGGGGCTCTGGCCTGTTCCATTCACCTTCACTCACATTTGTTTACAACAGAATCATACATTCGTTTTGTTTTTTTTCTTCTTCTCCTATATATACTCATATAGCTCTATATATATATATTTCACCATTCCAAAGACAAAAGTAAAACTTTGAAAACTACACCGGTCCATTTATTGCACACCATCGGTTCACAAAAATATTTTGGGCACTTTTGCGTTTCAACAAACAGCAGCATTTCATTATAAAAAAGTCGTTGGACTACACACACCGAACACAACAGATGAAAAGCAGGACATACAAATGTAGAATATAAAACGTCTTTTCTTTTCTTTTTCTTTTCCAACTCTGACATTGTGCAACTAGAGTTAATAGGTCCGTTTACTAAGGCGAGCCTCTTAAATGCACAACATCATACAGTGTTTTAAGGGGCAACAAGAGGACCCCTTTGCTAAATAGCATGGACCACTTAAGGATGATTATCTCTTTCTTTGAATATGTGCAATTACTGATTGCCTTGGCAAATCCCCAATAAGATAGAGAGCATTTGGTCCTGGAGGAGAAAAGCTTGATTTGAACCCCCGTAAAAAGGGGCTAAAATGGCACAACTTTGAAAAAACAAACAAATAAAAAGTGACTGGGAGGACAGGGACGAGTGGGGGGAACGGGGGACGGGTGGGGGGGGGGGACAGGGGACGAGTGGGGGGGGGGGGGGGGGCTCCGTCACTTCCTGCTGGGATCCACCACAAAACCTCTGCTGCTTCACTTTCAGGGAGAACCAGGAAAAACAAACTAAAAACAGTCACAGTCAGTAGCATTCGACTCGTGGATCACCATCACCACGAGCGTCATTATCTTCTGGAAACAGGCACGACGACGGCTCAGGTGCATCGCCCGGTCGGCAGGAGAGGGAAGTTCCACCGTCGGTTAAAGAAAAAGTGACCCCAGCTCTGCTTTGCCTCACTAGGAAGAGTCAGACTCTCTTCAGAACATTAAGTTGTTGAAATCCCCAGTTTGTGTTCAGGTCGGTGTGGAAGGAACCGAAAGTTACTCCAGAAAACTACATACATACGTGTTGTGTGTACTTCCTGGTGAGGCTCCATGTTCTTCCTGGTCACATTTGGGACCGTGTCTCTGAAGAACCTCGGAGGAACTTGGACACACGAGACATTCAGGTTCACAAGTTTCTTGTGGTTCAGCTGTTTGATATTTTTACGACGGACACACGGATACCAGGTTTTTAGAGGACGAGTATGAGTACGAGTATTAACTTGCCAACAGGGAGTACCAATACAAGTACTTGATTCATACTCCATAAGCAAACGATATGTGACGGCTGTGTGTCAGTTAAGTTGCTGGTGTTGCACATCTCCTGATGGTTTGGCAGAAAATACTTTAGTCTTCATCTTACTTGTGTCATTTTCATTACTAACAAATATTCTGTAACCACGAGCATCACTCCTGCTCTCTTGTGTACCTTGCTGACGCATGACGTCACTGTAATACTCGCCGGGTTGTATCAGGTATGTATTCAGTACTCTGTACTGAATCGGACTCGATACCGACACTGGTATCGGCGCCGCCCTAATTTTCCACACATATTTCTTCACATTCCTTCACGGAGACCCGAACTGAACACAGACTGGAGGAACCAACACGCCGCACGCTAAGAAGCAAGTTTGATTAGTTTTTTTAAATGAACTCATTTCGTCACTGAGTTTCATCATTTCAACGATTCAGCTCACAGTATTTTCATTCAGTATCACATTAACACCACAGCTTCCTCTGTGTGTGTGTGTGTGTGTGTGTGTGTGTGTTTACACACACTGGACTGCAGATACACAGTAAACCTGCCGAGCACTTTATCAGGCACGTCGCAGCCAAACCCGGGATCCCTGCTGGCCTGGAGGAACTCCAGACTCCAAACTGGTGCAGTGGAGACTTTCGTTGTCATATGTGATGATCGTTCCGGTGACATTCAGAAACTGAGTCCAGATTGAAGGTTCATGTGAAGCGATTTGGCACATTTGGCGCAGTGGCTTCATCTCGCGGCTGCCATTGGCTGTGAGCGGTGGGGGTAAATCTACCATGGCAACGGTGTTCCCAAAAAAAGTGCTCAGATGGTTTAAATGATAGTGAAGGAAACTAAATCATATTCCGTTATGACAACGTTGAAATAAGTGTCCACCCACCCCGGGAGAAAGAAAACCAAGACAGAACCCCCAGAAGGCTGTCGCGTTCAGGTCTAGTGCTTCGTTGTACCAAAGAAAAACTCTCCAACTGTCACACCAGATCCTGTAACATCCACCGTGCACTCCACCATCCCAAAGTCCGCTAACATCTCAAACACAAAACAGAAATCTCAATCAGGTGATGTTGGCCGAGCTCCAGCTGGGATGAAATGCTACATTGGCGTTTAGACCGTTTGGGACCTTGAACTGTGGCTGAGATCAAACCTTGTGGCTCCAAGTCTTAAAGGTTTTCCAGAAAGCTCCGAGCTGTTCTTGAAATGACTTGGTTTGATTTGAAATGTTTGCAGATATTAGAGTCAAAATCGCTTTGCTATTCAGACGGTTGGCCTCCTTTCGTCCAGCGATGCTGAGGACTGCTCACGTGAAGAATCTGCGTCGTATTGCTCGTTTGTGTTTCCCCGTGTGTCGCAGGCGGAGTTTCGCCTAAACAAGGGCCGACCTGGATGAGCTTGGATCCTCACCACCGCGGGGCAATATGCCAGAGCTTTAGCTTATTACATTCAAAAATGACAAAAGTTATTGGAGCGAAAGACGTCATCTCAGAAATATCGAGGATCGCCTGCTTGAAGAGGCCCAGTCCTGCAGTTCCACTTTGAACCACAGGATGGTGCCGTGAGTCACTGACGGAGTCCTCGGAGATAAAACGGTAAATTAAAACGCTGGCGTCAGCTTTTGGCATCTCTTAGCTACTTGGAGGATTCCGTGTTCCACAGCGACCCACCACCACCTGGCATTACCTAAATCGTACATATTGCACGTAAAAAAAGACCAGACGGGGTCTCAGTCACCATAGTCCTCGCTGCAATGGAAAATAATAATAATGTGCGCACTGGTGATGAACTTGTTTACGAATTCCAAGATTTGTTTTTCTATTGGAGACACAAGGTTTGTTTTCACATCAGGGTCCAATCAGAAAGAGGTCAAAACTATTCGTATAAAACTATATACTGCACAAGTGTCTTCAGGGAATACTATTTCAAAATATTTCAAGTCTGAACATTTAAAAATGAAACGTACTGTGTTCATATCAAAGAAATGCACAAACGCACACCTGACGTATCATATTTCACGACACCCAACATACACAGCATTCAAATAGTAAAAGTACAGTACAAGCTATTGCAGTAGAGATTAATATTGACATTTAACAGTTTGCTTATAGCGACGGCACTGAAGGAAATACACAGTCTCTGCCCATACGAACTAGCATTACCACTACAAATGAAACACAAGGAGGGTTTTTTTTCTTCCTTCAGCTCAGTTTGTAAAGGCTTGATTTGTCGCTGTTGGTAAAGTCAAGACGTTTCTCTTCTTCTACGCGTTTTCTTTGTTCAGATTGGAACTCTCAGGCACTTTCCAAAAGTAGAGCAAGGCTTGGATTTGACAGACCTCAAATTGGCTAAGACAAATATGATTTTCATTAGTGCTGCATTCAAGTCATATGGGAAACCACACAACCCTCCCACTCTAATAGATGTCCACTCGCGCCTGTTGGGGATGGACATACAGTGAAACCGAGGTCTTCTGACTGGTTGAATTCCCTTATCATCACTCAGAAATGTGAGCTGCTCTCATTGACTTTAGCTGGATTTGGTTTTGATGTGGAACAGATATCCAAAGAACTACGGCCGTGTGTAGAAATCCCTCGTGGAGCCGGCGGAGATCTTCAGAAAACAGCTTCACATATAGAGGAGCCAACTTGCTGCAGTCGTTCCGTTGGGCCATCAAATCCCTCCAGCAGATATTCCCATATGACAAGACGGCAAAATAAGACAAGATGGGCAAGTAGAAGACTTGAATCACTCTATGGTAATGGAAGCCACCTCCTTGGTCTGAGCATGCTGCTGCTGCTGCTCCTCTTCAAACTCCTCTGGGGAACTCCCTCCCACGCTATGGTCCATCTTGGTCTCCTCGCCCATGGCTGCTGTCTCGTCGGCGTCCATCTTGAGGGACGCCGGGGCTTCCAGGGGATCCAGGGGCTCAGGCGAAAGGAAGCCTGAGGAGCTCTCGCAGTTCTGAGTGGAGGAGGAGACCTGGGAGATGACGGGCATCTGGACTGAGGAGGAGGACGAGGCGGCATTGGTGGTGGAGGAGGTGCTGCCCGGGTAGACCGGGTGGTGTTGAGACTCCTCCAGCTCATACTGGACTCCCAGCGCCTCCTCCTCCTCCTGTACCTGGCTCAGGTAGTCGGGCACGAGGAAATCACTGCAAGGACCAAGACAACGAGTTGAGTGCACAAAGGATGTGGACCTTCACATGTAGACATTAATCACCTGGACTCTAATCAGGGAACTCAATGCAGTTGAATCCTCCTTCTTGTACCTCCCTCCTCTAACACAGACACACTTCAGTCAGCAGCCTTAAGAACAGTCCTGGAAAAAAGGCTTAAACCTCCAAAGCTCATTTAAGCTCTATGAAGAGAGATACATGCAGTATGAACAGCGTAGCTGTCACTGCGTCATTGCATTGGAATGAGCGATAACTCTAAATCCACCAGAGGGCGCTGCTCTACGTCAAAAAAACTAGCCAAATACGAAAAACAATAGAGTTCTTTATTATTATTTTTAGAAAACAGGCAGCGTCCTCTAGATCACCACCAAGCTGGTCTCAACACTGCCACTCTTGGCTGCTGGTGGTACTGCAATGTTGGTCCATAACTGGAAACTACTAGAAGAAATCTGGACGACATGAACAGAGTGCAGAAGGAAAACTTTGAGGGTATCCATTTGCTCATATTGAGCATAAATGAGCTTTTAATGTGTGAACAAGTATCCTCTACAAGTTGAAGTTGGATTCAGGGCATTCGAAAAGACATTCAGGCAATCATCTACTGAAAGAGTCTGGAAATGTCCAACAGCGTAACCACGCCATCTTTCTTGTCCGGGGAGTTATTGGACTTATTAGGGTGTTGTGTTGCTGGGTGTGCGGTCCTAAATCTAAAGGCTTTAAATTGTGTGTGGATGAAGTGATGAACTTGTGAACTATCCAGGCTCTAACCGGGGTTAGCCTCCAGGTTCTCCACTTGGATGAAATTGTCATGTAAGCTGGGGGATAAATGTTTGGATGGTTGCCTTCATGTCACTTTAAATGACCCCAAAACAACATGAACACAAACTCAAGGCTGCTGGACTACAAGTCAACTGTCTCTGGGTTCTGGACTGTGGGTTGCTTTGCAACTCTCTATACTTGTGCATCAGCATTAAACATTCCGCTCTAAATGCATTTTACATGTTAAAGAAGGTCTGTGAGAGGAGAGCAGGGTCGCCTTCAGAGGGGCTCGGGCTTTCAGTCGGTCTGCTCTCAGTTCACTTTAGCTTGTACGGCTCAAACTGTTTCTTACAGGATGGGAATGTAACGCGATCTGTAAAGGCAGGAAGTCTTTGTTTTAAGAGTATTTTGTTAAGCCTTTATTTCTCCAGCAACAAAACCTAATTTGGATTTACAGTGCTGACTCGGCACAAGATGGTCCGTGATGTAACTTTATGCACCCATTGTGAACAGAGGGGCTGATGGGTAGCAGAATCAGATATAATGGACATTAAACGACCACGAAATTATTGGATCAATTGTTATAAAACGGTATGTTTTGTCAGTGTTTTAGTAGGTTGTCTATAAAAGTTTCCTTTCAGAAACCTTTCCACGTTGATGATGTCTGTTTACGTGACATTTAGTCATTTCAAGTCTTTCAGGCAATGTAGCTGTTAAGCTAGTTAGCCTTTTTTATTTTCATTAATTATGAAGCTGATCGTCTCCTTAAAGCCGTTTGGATCATTGGAGCTGTTCCAGCTGTTTCTTTTCTTCCCATCGTTGGTGGAGTTTTAACCATTTGAGCTTTTTCCTGTAACTTTTTAAGAGAATTTGTATTTGCCATTTCAACTGTGTACCTTTTAGCATTCGAAATGTTTTAACCATTTCAGTACTTCTATTTTAAGTGTTTTTGCCAACTCATTTGTTTTAAAAAAAAACATTTTTTACACCTATGAAGTGTCTGGTAGTTATTTCTATACTGATTGTTAGTCTTAATGTTTCTTTTTTGTATTTTAATTTTCTGTACTGCCAATGTACGCTCTGATGTAGTACAATCAATCTCGTCATCCAGTTTTCTATTAAATGAAAATATCGACTATTTGGGACAAAAAATCTGATTAAATAACCAGTTTTTATATGTTGTCGATGAAATACAGCAAACTGTGCTTATGTGACTGATTTTATGTCTGCAATAAAATGTCATTACAGTGGTCATTGGAAATACCACATGCCATGTCATATTTGTGGACGATTAGCTTGCATAAGACCATTTTCCACTCTTTTTCTGTGACCTTAAAATGCATCTTGTGTTTTTATCTTATTATAAGCTGAGTGAGTCACATCCTTTGCAGACAGAGACTTGTGGTCTATAGTTTAATCAGGATAATCAAGTGTGTTTATTCAACAAATGAAAAATGGCCTCGACTCAAAGGTCTGGCGCTTTTTGTTTTGGGTTGGTGTGGAGTGAATTCTGCCATTTCTGATGAAAAATTCTGAGAATACTGAACAAAAACTATGAATGAATATAGAGAAACTGGTGCCAGTTTTTATCAGATGTGATAGATAGCGCAGATGTATGCTGCAGTTCCTCGATGTCGACTCCGTAAAGAGTCCAAGAGTGCAACATGAGTCTGGTCATGAACTACATTTTTCAGTCTGCTGTCCTGTAACTTTACCTGAATAGACTATTAAACAGCAGGAACCAGAAGTCAGCACTCACAAGGAAATAGTTTGAGCTGGAGTTGAAGTCCCCTATGAAGCTGGCTTTGAAGTAAGCAACTTCCAAGTGAAAAGACCCACAGTGCAGATAACATGTCCTTTTATGTGAAGTCTGGGGATGGGAGTTAAGAGTGCGACTGAGCGGCCAGAGAATTTTCCACACTGTTATGATCTCAGACGGAGACCCTCTACTATAAAACGTTTGAGAAGTCAATGGCCCGTTTGAGCTGTGCCGACCTGTGAGGACTTGAGTTGATTAAGAAGTGGAAAAATCTGGGAAATAAAAGCACACTTGGACTTTATGAAGACACTGTGTGCTGGCTGCAGAAAGAACAAACAGCTCGCTCCGTTTGGTTAAAAACAGGCTTTCACATAGAAAAAAAAAATATATCACACAATAAGCAAAGTAGGTGTCAGCGTGTATTCTAATGCCAGTATTAGGCCAAACTTTTACCTTCATTTTGCACAACATACACCCTGTTCTCTCTCACAGCTTTTGAAATGCAGTTGGTAAACAGCCCAAAAAGATATTGATAATGAGTGAGAAGAATAGTTTGACACTGTCATGATGCTGGAGCAAACAGATAGTTTGACTGGAAGCACAGGGAAGAAGCATGGGTGGCTTTAAACAAAAGAAAACAAACATCTTAATAAGCACCATTCTGTTTTTCAGGATCATTTGGAGGTTGGTTGGTACAGCGTTAAAAGATAGATGGATTAATTTAGTCTTCATTACAGTAAAAGGATCCAATCAGTTTTGCTTAACCACACATTTCAGTGTTTTCTGACATTAATCAGATTTTCTCAAATTAGTCGAATGAAATAAAAATTAAAAACCATTGTGCAAAGTTACCAGATTTCTCAGATTTCTCTTGGTTTCATATAGTTTTATATATATATCCACTCTGCTGTGGCTGCTCTGGCCTGTAACTCATCTGAGGGCCCGTTTTCACGTGAAAACACAAAACTTTGGTTGTATTTTGGGTGTTTGTTTTCACAACAATGGTGATCGGAGCCACTGAAACCACAGCGTTTTTTAGATCGGCTTCCAGGGTGGAACTTTTCAAAAGTGCTCCGACTCTGACGATGGGGGGGGAAAGGACACTTTCTGGAAACACTCAGGCTCAGACTGTAGAAGGCGGAAGCGCTGCCACTGCGCATGCGTTCCACAGTGGTAATAAATAGTTCTTCTGCACGTGTGAGTAGATAGACAATGACATTAATGGTGAGCCTCTAGAGTGTCATGACTCCATCTTCTCCTGGGTCTTGGTGGTTTAATAGTCCAGAGTCACTGTAATAACAATCTAACTTGATCGTCTGTCCATATAAATGTCCTCACTTCTGTTAATCTTTACAACATGTTGCTCCCTGCATGCATGTGCTGCGTTTGGTTTCATTACAAAAACAACCAACAGCACCAACTTGTGGCCCGGCATGCTAACTACATTGTTTTCAGTGTTCCTGTCTTTTCCGTAGAAACAGACAGTTTTCAAAACGCTGTCGTGTAAATAAAAACTTTTCTGAAAAAAAAAAACGCAAAAAAGATGCGTCTTCAGATGAAACTTGTAAACGGGGCCTGAATAAAGGGATTAGTGTCAAAACAGAGTTAGTGAACTTAGATTAACCAAAGGACACATTTGCTTCAGATCTTGTAGAAAAAGGATGAAATAAGGCTAAAACATTTTATTTCTGCGCCAGAATGAGAAAGCTGTAATTTTGCCAAAGACAATCTCCTGATGCTCACAGCGCTCCTCATCGCTCCGATCAGCTTGATTTGAATCAGTTATTTGAGCTGATAAAAGCTTGAAGAGATTAATTTGTTGAAGTCAGTGACCCTGAGGAGAGGACCCGGGTTGTTTATGGGGCAGAATGCTGGATTGGAGTGGTGAACTCTTCAAAAGGGAGCAGCTCAATAGATAGGTGGCGCTACAAACTGAAGAAAACACATGGAAATGTGTTCGTTGGATTCATCTACCCCCACTACATTCATGTACCATGGTTAGAAGAGTTAAATAATCCATCTTTGAATATCACGTGTTGTAAAAACAAGCAGGAAACTGGACCTCCAGAAACCCAAACTCTGGAGCTACTGATCGGTGGATTCTGTTCAGTTTATGCACATCCATGCTCAACATTTCCCCGTGCCTCCAACCTTCATTCCTACCTTCACATTTGAAAGAAACACATGCTGATGTTATTCATCTTAACCAGAAAATGTTAAAACAATGTTGAAATGAAAGACAAAAAGAAAGACAGACAACTCTCCAGCAGATACAGACAAATAGTTCATGTGATCTGAGCATTTAAAACATTTACAATCATCTCAAACACAATTCTACACAACCAAAAGAGCTTTAAGTATTAGAATCTATACGGAGGTTATGATATTCTGATCCAGGTGAGATCTGAGTAAATGATTTGGGGGTCGGCGCCCCCGGACTCCTCACCTGCTCTGGAAGTAGTTTGCTAGTTCGGATGCCTCATGGTTCAGACTCCTCAGGTGTACAATTAAATTGCCAGAGTTGGTGAACATGGCGCCGCACGTTTTGCACTCATAAATCCGCGGCTTGCGGATTATGTGTCGGGAGACCCTCATGTGGTGCTTATATTCACCGAAGGACGTGAATGTGGCGCTACAAATCTGGCACCGGAAACAGCGTTTACCTTCGTGCTTCAGCCGATGCATCTTTAGGGAGTAGGCCCGTGTGAACTTTTTCCCACAGCGGTCACACTGGAAAGGTTTAATGCCTGAAGGGAGGAGACACAACCAATGCTGCTGATCCACATGGAAACACCACACACAACGTCAGGGCTCCAAAATCTGACCTATCGGCTTAAAGCCCGGAAGATTGGAGTCGTTTACAAATTGTATTCAGAATATATGAACTGTGACGGTGATTTCTAAATACTAATGTATTCTCTTAAGCTTTTCATTTGCTTTCAGTCGGATTCCTGTGTATTTTGTCTCCTGAGGGTTTAATGAATTAATGACACAATTAGTATTGTCATTATTATTATTATTATTATTTCAAAAGCTTTAATGAATTTCTTTAATGTCTTTGTAGAGCACTGTGAATTGCCTTGTGTCTGAATATACATAAATATATACATTAATTTGCATTTTTCTTGCAAAAGTAGCTGGAAAAAGGATGTGAACTCTTTGGAATCGACTTTAAATGTGATCTGATCAACAGACAAGTCACAACATTAGACAAACAGTCTTCTTAAACTAATATTACATGTTTTCATGTTTGTACTTCACAGTGCAGGGTGGAAAACGTATTTGGGTTTACTTACAGGTGATCATGTGTTGGCAGCAAAAACCAAAACCAACTACTTCCCGTTTATTTTAAAACGTAAATTTAAGACCACGTCTATACGACGTTTCAAGAGAAAACACAGTTTTTGCATGGACGTCCGCAGACATTCATCTGGACCGACGAACAAGTTGGATCGCTATTCTGGGTGAATCAGGAGACTATGGACTGGGAGTCACGACACTCTGGAGACTAACAGTGAAACATCGGCGATGGAGTTCCAACATTCTTGAAAAGTTCCACCTTGGTAGCAGTTTTCAAAAAAGTTGCATTTTCAGTGGCGCTGAGGACCGTTGTCGTATAAACAGACACTGAAAATAGTTGTTGTGTAAAAAGGGCCTGAGTTTTCTGTAAATAAGACGCCAGGGACTCGATAAAAACTTCTACATTTACGCTTTCGAAATTTGTATAAGCTGTTAAAAGTTATTTTGAGATTTTATTTCAGTGAACACATGTCCATAAATCTCCAAACTAATAACCACAGTTTGTTTATGTTCTGGTTTTAGTTTCTGGTTTTAGTTTCTGGTTTAAGTTTCTGGTTTAAGTTTCTGGTTTAAGTTTCTGGTTTTAGTTTCTGGTTTTAGTTTCTGGTTTAAGTTTCTGGTTTAAGTTTCTGGTTTTAGTTTCTGGTTTTAGTTTCTGGTTTAAGTTTCTGGTTTTAGTTTCTGGTTTAAGTTTCTGGTTTAAGTTTCTGGTTTAAGTTTCTGGTTTAAGTCCACATTTCATGTTTACAGTGACTGCGAGCACTGATTTTGTGTAAACAGACACCAAACACGCAACCAAAGTTTTTCACTTGAAACCGTTGTCGTGTAAACAGGCTCCAAAACACACAATTATAAGTTTAACCTTTATGGCCTTTTTGAACAATTTTAGCCATTTTTGCTATTAGAGCCATTTTACCTTTAGCAATTTTGTCAAATGACAAGAGTTTATGAACCTGTGATTACCACTAAAATCATTCACATAGAGTGAACATATATGCTTTATTTGCTTATTTCGGTATATATTGTTTCTGATTTGCTCCATTGTGCTGAATAATCCCAACCGGTGAGGTGTGGAACCATGAAAACCATAAAGGTAAACCCAGCTTGTAGCGTCCATCCCACCTACCGGAGTGTATCAGCATGTGCTGCTTGAGGTTTTGAATGCGTGTGAATCTGACTCCGCAGGTGGGACACTGAAAGGGCCGGTCGGGACCGTTAGTGCCGGGCCGGGCCGACGGGCTGATGTAGAGGTGGTAGGGATACTGAATGCCTTCCAGCCTGAAGGACAAACGGAGCAGAAATCAAGGTTACACCTTTCCTCAGGACGACAACCCGAATTCTAAATCTGCAGTCTATCATGTTGCCTCGGCTAACAGCTCCGGGGGAACTGTGAGGGCATCAAACATTCACCATCCCTGAAGTCAAAACCAAGTTGATCGGTTTCCATTATTCCAAAAAACATATAAACATCAGAAATCTTTCCACACTCAAGAGGAAAGGTGAATTTCTGTTCTATCTATGTAGCATCATGATGCTCATTTCAGACTTTAGCAGCTTGTGTCTGCAGCGTTTACATTCCACTAACAACATTCATGCACAGTGGTACATTGGTCTCTGGAGGCCAGGACGCCTTCGCTCAGTCCTCTCTTGATCGTGTTATTTCAGGGTGGCTGGCACCACACGGCTAACAACACGCATCAGGCTGCGTCAGCGAGATTTCCCGTCAGAGGCCACAGACACTTTACCATATAATTCATTTGTAATGTGGGGGCCCGAGGCCTTCACAGACGTATAAACAGCACATCAATTACACATGACGTCTACATTCTCTCCCTTTAAAAAAAAACAACAGTGAGCAGGTGTGGCTGAGATGTCGTGTCTATATATTCTTTATTGCCGCCGACTTGTTCGCTACAAGTTGGGACAAATGGTGATACCTCTCATCGTCTTCTGCATGTCCTCCAGCGTTAGAAGTGCCTTGCATTGACGGCAAGCCTTCCGACACTCCCTCATCCATCGAGCCTGGAAAGAGGAAAGGAAAAAAGAAATGACTCCTCGTGGCTGTCCATGAAGAGGAAAGTAAAAAAAAAAAAAAACAGCCTTAAGCATGACATCCTGGATGTGGTTACACTCGTATACTTTAGTTCTTTGAAGGGTAATCCCCAGTTTGAGGACTGATGCTGCTGGATAACAGTGCACTGCGCTATTGTGGCAGATTGGAGGAAAAAATGACGAATGTTTCCATTTTATTTATGGTTGGGCAGAAGAGAAGAAGAAAAAAAAAAGCTTTTCAAACAGTGTTCGGGCCACCGGACAATAAAACTTTCCACTGAGACCAATACAAACAAAAATGGTGTGGGTGGGGTAGGCAGCCCTGAGAGCAGGGTGAGGCAAGTCGGACTCTGTGTCTTCTACAGCAACAAAACAGTAAATGGGTCAACGCACAACTTCTATTCTTCCCTTTCATCAGTTTCAAAGCCTCTAAAGGTCATTAAACACAGGGAGTGTATACATTTCATGTAGGGAAGACAACAGGTTCACAGAGTCAGATCTCTATCAAAAAGGAAAAAGAACTGAAAAACTCACAACTGCAATTTGGGATTATTAAAAAATTAGTGATGCACCGATGCCACTTTTTTAATGGACGAGGATGAATATTAACCTTAAGCTACTTGCCGATACCGAGTACTGGCATGAGTACTTATTAGATGAATTTCTGCAAATCATCTAAGCAGTATTGGACCCGACACCCGATACTGGTACCGGTGCATCCCGACTCCATCCACCTGTCAGTGACAATCCCCTGAGTCCACCCTGTCTGGAGGATACAGCTGGATTCCCAGCTCTGCACAGTGTATGCCTGGTTTGGATAGAATGAGGCTCCTCAGAGTGACGGTGGATAAAAACTCCACCGGAGCAGCAAGATGGCTTCTTTGTCAAGCGGCGGCACAAACAAGGTCGATAATCCCCCCGGATGTAAAGGTCGCTCTCTTTAATCTACTCTAGTGACCTAGTGATCTTTTTCCTGGTGACTACTTTCTCTGTCAACTAATGAAAAAAAAAAAAAGTTAAAACAAATAGTCTAGAAAGAGGAAAACAATCAATATTTTGTTCAATTCTAAATCAGGTTTGTTAAACTGTCTCTTAAACTTACTGTGTGCATTAAGAGCTGTTTGAAGCCTTGGATCAGTCTTCATCTACCATATCTGATCAGAAATGCTGAAGTATGAGACATACTCGGTGCAGTACTCTGAAGGTATTTTGTCTGATGGAACGTTGTATCTGGACTAAACAAATCCAACATTTGTTCTTAATGAGACGTGTCACCTTCGCTTGGCTCTGTCAAACTGAACCGTTAGTAGAACGTATCTCTGGGGTGTGTCACCTTTACAGGACATTTTCAGATTCAACAATCTTCCTGTTCACTGCATGTGATTTAAATGAGTGCTTCCTGAGGCTTTCTGCTGGGATAATCACAATTATGTTATACCATCACGCTGAAAGTACTGCTGAAGTACTTTAAACTCTCACAACAGTTAGAGGTGATTTATCTGATCTGTAAACTTTAATTATGTAGCCAGTCTTTCTTAAAGAATGCGATGATAATTGCAGCGTTTTTATGCGATTTTATGTAGGAAATTGTCAAAAACTGCAAGCCAGAACACCAAAAACCTGAATTATAGCCTTTGCAAAATGAGTCGAGTAACGACTTCTTTGAATATCATTGAACTGCTTCGCACATTCTTGCAGGGTTATTTTGTGGGTTGGTGTGAGACCTTCTGCCTTTTTCTCATCACATTTCAAATGAGAAAACATGGCTGCTGACGTAAGGGACGTAAGACAGTTGGAGTCTTACGTCCCTTTTTCACAACAATTTCAAGTGAAAATGCAAAACTTTAGTTGCGTCTGTTTACACGACAATGGTGCTCAGAGCCACGGAAAACCTAACTTTTTGAGGTCAGCTAACAAGGTGGAACTTTTCGAAAACGCCGTTGTGTAAACAGTCGAAAACATAATTTTCTGAAACTGCTCGGCCTGCATTGTTTTCATTTCAAAGTGGTAATTTGAGGAGAAGAACTGACCTATAGAGGAGGACTGTGGACTGATTAGCAGCTCCTCCTGGACCTGTTCGCTGCCGGGCACCGTCTGCTGGTCACTCATGGAGCTCTGAGAGGCACTGACTGGCTGTGATGACGCCTCCTGGACCTCTTCATCACTGAGACGTTCCACCTTCACCCTCACATCCTCCTCCTCTGCTGCCACCGGTGACGACACCGCCTTGGAGCTCTCGCACGTCAGGAAGTCACTGAGCCGCCGGGCGACGACCACCTCCGAGGTCCCCGGGGCGCCCTGCTCTAAACAGCGGGGGCTCTCCGGGAGCTTTGACTTGTCCGAGTGGAACCTGCGGTCGATGCCGAATGGGAAAGTCCAGGGAAAGGCCAGGGAGGACTCCACGGGCTGGGCTGTGCTGTCTGAAAACGACGGGGAGGGGTTGGGGATCTGAGGGGAGGTGGTGACCATCTGGGTAGTGCATTTGAGCGGGCTCTCGGGTGACGCCATTGTTACAAAGCTTTTGCGTTTCCGTCGGGATTCTCGGCAAATGGGAACGTTTCTCTCCATCACGCTACAGTCGGAGGACACGGGCGACACGCTGCCGTCCAGCGGCGTCAGGGCGCAGTTAGACGAGGCGCTCTCCGGCGCCGCTTCGTGCGGTTTGTCTGCTGCCATGTTGTTATTAGTGCTGCTGTTGTTGCTGTTCGGACTCCACAGGATGCTCGACTTCATAAACTCCGAACACGTGCTCGCCACTGCAAACATCTGCATGTAGCTTGCAGCCGCCAGCACGTCGATGATGTTCTCCGTGCTGATGGAGAGCGTGGACGTGTAGGCATATTCCAACAGGGGAGCGAAGCCGCTAACAGTCACGTGGTGGAGGTCCAACACAAACTTATCCTCCTCCTCGGCGCGTCCTATTAGTTTGGAGCGGAAAAACTCGCTGCAGCAAGCTAGCACCACCTTGTGGGCCAGGAAGAGTTTGTCTTGGACCCGGATGGTGACGTCACATAAGTGACCTTCGTTGCGCAGGGCGTTGAGCTTGTCCAGCATCTCCTGGCTGTGGGAAGTCGAGCTGTGGGTGAAGGTCTTCACCCCCATCTTGGAGTCCCTTTCTGACTGTGACAGGAAAAGGACCCTATGGAAAGATGGACAGAACAGTGAATGCATTTCAGCACACGCTTTTCCCCAGAAGAGTTCTTTCATCACTTGCGCTGCTTAAAATAGAACTGACGACCCTTTTCAGCTCTGAGCAAAAGACTCTCCAGGTTCTTTCCTTTTAAGTTTTTTTCCCCCTTCAACTCTTTTGTGTTGTGATCAAACTCAATTTCATGAAAAAGTGTCTTATTGTCTGCGAGATTAATTACATTTAAAGAGTTCAATAGAAAATTATTGGGTATTGAGTCTTTGAGCTGATTTCATTAAGAGATACAATAACAGGGCCCTAATGGGATTTGCTCTTCTTTTCTTTTGGCTTCAAGTGATTCACACAGAAGAAAAAAGCTTCTTGCGACAGATATGTGATAAAAGTACAAGCTTCAGCAATGTGTCTGGGTACTCGTATTGACAGAGTGACACCTGTGTTGTACCTTTGTTACTAGCTCCGGTCACACAGAGCTTTGGTTTCAGGGAAGTAACTAGTCATCAGGCTGTGTTAACACCACAAACATGTGATTGTGGAAGAAAGTATATATTCCACCTACGATACACCCATTCAAAGTGCTCACAGTTTTGCCTGAGGATACGTGGCATGAACCACTGGACATCAAACCAGCCACCTTGATATTGGAAGACCACTCCATCAACTCAGGCAGACCAATAAAATCAGTGGCTTCTAAAAACCACACACTGGGAGGTCTTACCAGTGGTTATTGACAATAAATAAAAACAGGAGATATGTAAATTCTCCAAGATGCTGTAGTGGAATCTCTGTGTGAAAAAAAAGTTGCACAACTATATCAATCTGTCTGTTTGTCTTTCCCTCAGGCGTCACAGATGGCTAAGGGGAAATGAAGGTGCTAAAGTAATGAGCCAGCGCTCTTTTGAAGGCGCTGGATTCTACTTTCACTTGTATGCACTATGCAATGTATACTGCTCCCAAACTTAGTCATTTTTCTGCCCCGTTTAAACAACAACATTTCAAGTAGGGATGTAGCCGATCCGATCCGGTATTGGATTCCAGTACCAACGTAATTCACGGATCAGAAATTTCCGCTCCAACCTGCAGAGATTTCTGATCCATGATCCTGGTCTGATCCATGATCCTGGTCTGCTTCATGATCCTGGTCTGCTTCATGATCCTGGTCTGCTTCATGATCCTGGTCTGCTTCATGGTGCTGAAATGATCCCCAGTGTTTCCCTGCTGCTGCTCTGCTCGCTGGCTGGCTGCAAACTGTGGACTGGATTTCCTGAAGGGAGGCGGGTCTCAATGAGACCAGGAGGAATGAGTCAGGAAATCCATTCCAGCAAACGTGGATGTTAGCAACGCAACCCAGCAAACGTGGATGTTAGCAAAGCAACACAGCAACATGGATGTTAGCAAAGCAACACAGCAACTTAGATGTTAGCAAAGCCGTAAGACAGCAAGGACACTGACATCAGAACAATGAGCAGCAGCTCCTCCAGGCTGTCAGCAGGCGATTCACACCTCCGTGAAGCTGCGTCCTACTCCACGCTAAACTCCCTGGAAATAGTGCTGCGTTGCTGAAGAATTTCCCCAGGGATTAATAAAGTGATAGAACTAGTAGAACTGCTTCCTTTTCTGTCCTGATACTAACCTCAAGTTGTCTTTAGAGAAAATACATGTATATATTTGTACAATTCATATTTTACTGTAGAGAGGAGTTTATTACAGCCTCATATAAAATCAACAATAATGATAATAATAATATTAAAGCAAACAGAGCTCTGGTATCGGAATAGTATTGGTATCGGCAGATATCCACATTCAGGTATCGGGATCGGAAGTGAAAACACGTGGATCTGTGCTTCACTAATTTCAAGTGAAAACACATAATTTTTTACGCTTTTCTTTCATAAAAGTTTCACATTTACACAGCAACGTTCTGAAAACTGAAAATAAAACGTCTGTCTAGACAGCAACGTCAACGCTGAATACAATGTCGTTTTCATGTTGGGCGGCTAGTGGGCGCTGTTGTTTGTTTTTGTAATGAAACCACACACACATGCGCAAAGAGAACAATACACTATAAACATGAAGAATGGGAGAACACGGACTTTCATATGGACAGACATCGAAGTTGGGTTGTTATTCTGGGTGACAGTCAACTAGAAAACTACCAAGTGTGGGGAGAATCTGAACAGGGAGTCACGACACTCTGGAGGCTGCCATTGTTGTTGTTGTCCATCTACCCGCACATGGGCAGAAGTATTTGCTACAGCTATGGTGCACATGCACAGTGGCAGAGTTTCTGCCGTCTTCATGGACATGGAGTCCAAGCATTTCCAGAAAGTGTCATGTTCACCCCTCTACACAACGATGGAGTCATAGCGTTTTCAAAAAGCTCCACCTTTAGAGCTGCTCTTAAAAAATGGCGTTTTCAGTGGCTCCGAGCACCATTGTTGTGTAATCGAACCCCCAAAACGCAAATTGTTTTGCTTTTTCACTTGAAATCATTGCCGTGTCAACGGGGCGCCCAGTGTGATACGTTTGTTCACACCAGAGATGCAAAAGCTTACTTATTTGTTGCGCGGGGTTTGAAAGGCAACTTTTAATAAGTTTTCTCTGTTCAAATTCACAGAAATGTGGGTCACATCATGTCCAATTCACACTTTGATCTGAAAAGCTTAATCAGTTAGAGAACTGAAATAAGTGACATGTCTTTAACAATTCAAGTTAGTCCAGCTGGCTTCTTAATACATTTAAAAGTCAGCAAATAATCTCATCTAACAGAGCAATCTCACCTGAAACAGCTGTAATCAGACAAGAACCGGACAGGTGGAGCACAACTCAGGTACAAACAATAATTCTAATTTGTTGCCACCAGATGGTCCCACCTTGACGGTACATTTCGCAGGATAAAATCTTTAAATCAAACAGCTTATGGAATCTTAAGTATACGATGTGTAGCTCCAGTCAAAGATTATATCATTCATCTAAGGGCCTGCTTTGCAGTTGTTGCACATAAGTACGGTACATTATCACTGCTTGTGTAGGACAACTTTGGAATGTCTGATGATTACTTAACCACGCAAACTCCAAAGACTGTGCTGGAGAGTCAAAGTCCAACGTAAAGAAAGGATGAAAAACCACAAGTGAGGTGTGGAAGACTGTATGGGGGGGGGGGGGTTGGACAAGGTGAGATGGTGTGTGGCGGCGGTGGTTCGGGGCTGGGTAGGGAGCAAGGAGGACAAAATGCAGAGTTATGTAATGGCAATCAAAGCAGATGCGCAGCGATGCGAGCCAGACCCATGTGGAGGCCAGTGCACTACAGGACGCTGAGCAGCTGTCTGCGAGACATGTGGATTCTGTGAGGCATGAGATTTTCCATCAAACAAAAGCTGGAGTGAAGGGGGCTCTCGCAGGGAGAATGCACTCCCAGTCAAACACACATACACACACGCAGAGCAAAGGAAAATACTCCTGGGCGATGTTGGCCTAGTAAATGCACAGTGAATTATCGACATCGGCTGCGGCGGTGCAACAGGAGACGGCTTTGTCTGAACCAGCAGAAAGGGCAAACGGCGAGGAGTTTTAATTTCACCATGGGGTGTTCACATGGCCATAATGTCTCCTGTCAGACGAGGTATTCAGCTGCATGGTCTCTATTAAGCTCTTCTCCACAAAACACTATCTTCATAGTGCAGAAAGTAAAAGGTAGGATTGCACAAGTGTGAGTACAACTGAATTGCACGGCAGAAAGTGACAAAGCCATCGTCTCAGGAAGGATTAAGATCAGACCGTTGAGGCTTTACAAAACAGACATTTCAATATGGAAGAATGATATAACACATTTAGTTAATTCCTGCTGCTGTTTTGATTTTCTTAATGTGTTTTATTATCTGTAAGTGAGCTCCCAGCGAGGGACACACAGCCCAGCTCAGTGTTGTTGTGGTAGGTGGAATAGTTTTGTCCAGTGTGACGGTTGGAAGAAGCAGGATTTGCTTTATTCTGGTCCAGGAACCTGCATCTGCTGGTAAATTGTTATAAATGCTTCAGCAGCAGACAACAAGTGCAACAGTACATAACACTGTGCTGATCCTGGTTCACCCTAATTTCTTTATATGGTCTTAATATAGCAGCTCGAACAGGTTTGAATGAATTCATTTATAAACAAGTGGCAGCTAAAAAAAGAAAATCTCATTCACTATTTGTTTGTTGAAATATCTTTTTGTCGAATGGTGTAATGATTCAATTATAATTCCCTTGTCAACCATTCTGACTGATTCCCTGGTGCTTCACTATGTGTTGCGTCCTAAATGTCCTTAATCGTGGATTACTTTTCCCATCATGATTACAAGCAGCCAGATACAAACGTCACCAGCACGACTTTAGTCTGAACAGAGCAGACAACAAGTGTATTTACAACAGGAAATATTAGAATAGCATCAATACAGTGCAGTAAACTTCACAAGACAACATATGTGTATGATGTCTGTTGTAGCACATTCAAAGTTTAGTTTGTCACTCCGTTACAGACTGTACTAGTTTGGAGAAATGCTCCCAAACTTTCTATGCCAACTTTCAAAAAATGTAAAAGACCATTGCACAAGTTGCTAAAGCAAAAGACCTTTTCAACGAGTGATAATGTCAAAACCGTTTGCAGTGCTTCGGTCTGAACAGCAACAAACCAGCAGCACTACAGATCTGTTCAGCTCAACTTAAACATAAAGTAGCTGATAGGCCGTTTTGCAGCCTTTTCTTAACATCACCGTATTGGAGCACAAGCTTCATAAACAAGCTCAGTAAACATAGCTCCAGAAGACAATCAAAACATTTGCAACTATCTTTTTGTAAAATAATGATTTTAAAGCACAAGAAGTTAATATTTTCCAATAACTAGGACTGCAATAAACCACCATAGCCTTCTTTGGCAAACACATTTTCATAATATACCAATAGTATTTCTGTATGTCTCGTAATAACGTCAACGTCTGTGCACATGTCTGCACGGTTTCATTACAAAAACAACCAACAACACCAACTATCCATGTGAACAGACACTGGCAAGTAAACACAAAAGCATGATGCCCCTCTGGAGGCCGCCATGTTTGTTATTACCCATCTACTCACTCAGAAGAACTATTTACTACATCCATGGTGCTCATGCACAGTATCAGTACTTGATGACAGGCCCAAGTGTTTCCAGAATTATCGATTTCCCCTGTTTACACAATGATGGAATTGGAGCATTTTTAAGAAGTTCCACCTCGGACTCCGTCACATGAAATGGTGGTATAAACTAAAATCTGTAGACTTTCCTCAAATGACAAACTGCAGTTCTAATTTTTTCCAGAGACGATCAGTGCTATAGTTTACTCTCGAGATGCAACTTTTCTTTGTCGAAATATTTCTACATATTATCCCACAAACATTGAGGCAGACAGTAGAGGGGGCGTGGCCTCCCAACGGAGGGGGGCGTGGCCTGTTTGCTTTGTTTACATGCGTGCGGGGTGTCTCTGGACTGAGCCCCGCAGACAGCTGACCCAATGCGGTGCATGGTCCCCGCACAGAGACAGTTTGTGTGGAGCTGCATGTAGACGAACACCAGCTTAATAAATCTGTTTTAACCCGAAGAGAAATGCGAGCTAACCGAACCGACACAACCTGAAATCACGCCAAGTGCCGCGGACGCGTCCAGTCTGCCTGCAGCATGAAAAGAACACAGGGGAAGATATGGTGACTTATATCAAACAGAACACTCACTGTTCTGGCGGTATTTTCACTGTCGGTGTGATTTGTTGTTGTTTATTTACTCATTCCTCAAACGTCACCCCCCCCCCCCCCCCCCTCCTCCCCCCCGCGTCCAGCCTCATTGTCTTGTTGTGAAACGCTCCTGTTCGCATATCAAGTCAAAACTTGTGCTTCTGACGCGTAAACTCAACTTTTGTACGTTGAAAATCGCGAGCTCGCGCAGTTTGTTTTGAAGCTTGGGCACGAGCGGAGTTCTTTGACGCAGCTGGTGGCGGCTAGCCGCTGCTAGCTCCCCGTGCTAACGCCGCGGACGCGCGAACACCGCCGCGTCGGTTCTGCACGTCAGCGGGGCCAGACGAGCCCGCAGCCCCGGGGAGCCCCGGCCCGAACGGCGGCAGGGACAAGGCCACCGCGCCGGGAGGCTGCAGGGAGGGGGGGGTGGCTCACCTTGCGGGGCGAGGCCTGTGCTCACAGGCCGGGCCTCGGGATGAGAGCCGCTCAGCTGACGGTAGACTCCGCGGTGCGTCCTGCCGCTCCTCTTCGCTCACATCCCCCGCTCCGTGCGGGCTGCCAGCCGGCTCGACGGTCGCTTTAATGGGCGCTCACATGAAGCGGCATCCCGGCAGGCCGGCGTGGGAAGCTGCGGAGGGGCTGTTTTCATCTGTTTTCATTCCTTTGTGTTCCCCGCTGTCCTCTCTGCGCTCCGGGTACCCCCACAATGCAACGCGCATCCCCCACTGTACCGTACTGTAAGAAGCAGGAAGTGAGGCTGCAGCCTCTCCTCCAGCCTCCATCAGCTGTTCATCCCAGGGCTTACTGCTCTGCCCTGCCTGGAGTTCACAGGGAACAGTGAGGAAAATATCTGAATTACAAAATATGTAAAGATTGTGAATTAATTGCAAGTAAAGATGTGCTGAATGCACTGAAACAGCCAGAATAATTAGCAGCTGTAGATACTGAAAATTAGACAAAGTGAATTTGAATGATCATCCTGTTTATTTCAGTGTAAAACATGCTTTTCATGTTCTAATCTGCTCTCTCTCTCTCTCTCTCTCTCTCTCTCTCTCTCTCTCTCTCTCTCTCTCTCCCTCCCTATACTGTATACTGTATATACAGGATGCCTGACAGATGTTTGTGGTCTGCAGTGAGTTGATTTCTGTCTGTTTGATTGTTACTCTCAGTCTCTGTCCTCTCCTTTCCTCTCCTCCTATTCCCAAACCCCGACTGGAACAACAGAAAGGTTTCTTCTCTGAGCCTGGTTTAAATGAAGTGTCCACCTCTGAGTCTGGTTCTGCAGGTTTCTTCAGTGTTAAAAGGTGTGTTTTTTTTTCCCCACCGTCTCCTCTGCTTTTTCATGTTGAATTGTATTTTCTTCTGCTAAAATACTTTGAAATGATGGTTGTATTTAGCACTATAGACATAAAATTGAACTGAATTGTCTTTGTGTGTTTGTCCTGTGAGGGACAGGAAACCTGTCCAGGGTTAACCTGCCTTGCCCACTGCCAGCTGGGTTTGGCTCCGGCAACTTGCTGTTTTTAGGGATATTTAGCGTTGTGTTGTGTCATTTTGTAGATAGTTGTTATGTACGCGTTTCTCCTTTGAGGTGTTTTCTGTATTTTTCTGTGTTTTTTATCTTACTCTGGAAGTTTTCTGTCCAGATTTCTGTCTCTGTTGTTTTCCATTTCTTGTAACCATATTTTTGTTAGTCATTTTATAGGATTTCAATTGAGCTTTTAATTTCTATTTCTTGTAATTTTGTAACAAATGTTTTGTCAAATAAATGAACTTAAATGACTTGGTCCTTTACGACAGATCTTTACTTTATTATACGAACTAACAGCTCAAACACTGAGATGTCTATGACAACATGACATTGTTGTATTTTTTGTGATTTACATTACAGTTTACATTTGTCTCAGCCAGTTGTGAATGTAGAGGCAAAGAGACATTAAATATTTATTTGATTTTGTTTCCTAACCACCACTGAGAATTGTTTCATGTTTCTTTATTCCAGAACATTCCAGTGTGAGTTTTAATGATCATGGTAAAAAGAGGTGACTTTGTAAAACCACCAATGAAAAGTCCCTCACCCTGTTTTAATAAGTTGCCAAACCTAAAGGAATTCCCTCAGTCTGACCTTCAGTGCAGTTTCAGTGTCATTCAATGGGCCAGCTGCAGTATGTGTTCTGAACACTGCAGGTTTTATGCTGTCTGGTCTTTGTGAGTCTTTATAAACATGGCATGCTCATCGCTGCATACCAACCCGACCTGTACAGTCTTTTGGGTCAGTTGTGCCCAACTTCCCTGGGTCTCTTATCCTCATACTGAAGTTTATACCCCGGAGGACAATGGTCTTGGATTGGAAAATAGCATGGAGACATATTGTGTAATCAATGTAATGTCCATAAGATGGAGAGTAGATTTCCAAAAATGTTCAATCTGTGAGTTTACAGTTTTGGAAAGACATTACACTGAAAATAGTTTCTATAAGAAACCGTAATTTCTTTCTTTGATTGGCGGATTTGGAGTTCTGTGGCTCAGTTGGTAAAGTGGTCGTTGTTCAATCGGAAGGTTGCTTTTCCGATTCTCCATCTCCTGTCTGGTTTAAATGTCCTTTAGCAAGATGTGAACTCTAAACTGCTTCCATTGGATGGATATTGCACCTTACATACGTGACCTAATGGTGAAAGAATCAGTTTTGAGGTTCCACAGCAAACAGGTCACCATTGAGCGAGGCCCTAAGCCCCCATCAGCTCCTCAGTGCCATAGTCCTGCCCACGACATCGCCGAAATTATGTTCATGTGCAGAAGAAGAATTTCTCCAAGGGATTAATAAAGTATGATTATTATTGTGTTAGGATTAGATCATCACTGCATATATTGACATACACATGGAAGACTAATTTGTATGTTGTGTATTAGACAAAATTAAAAATGCTGAAGTCACTTGAGGAATCTGAAAGCTAAACTGAGCGGTCATGTCTTTCACCACTTTCCTTTGTTTACTAATTATCTGTTGAGAAAATGTCACAATGCTACAACAAGCTGCTTTTGGTTGACAATACAAGCAATCAGTTCTGATATCAAGGTCTTCACAGCTGCTCTACAGATACCAGGAGCAGAAATTCTGATGTTATAATAATAACTTGGCTGTTAGTGAATTGATTCAGTAGTGATTTAGTGAAATGAGGAGTGTGGTAAGGACTTGGACGGTGATCTTCCACAACTTCACTTTATCTGTTTCAATCTCTCGATCACACGTTGCAAAGTGTAGAAAACTACAAAAAAGAAATGAACCACAACGAGGTGAGCTACTGTTTTATTTTGGCAATATTAAGCAGTATTTGATTAAATAAAGACTTCAGCAGAGTTGCACATTTTTGCATTGATTTTTATTTACATAAAAAAAACATTGTCCCAGCTTATTTGGATTGGGATTAGACATGTTTATCTCGGGTTGTCATGGCGAATACACAGTAATGGAGCACCAGGTATTGACATGTGTTTATTTGACCAATTTATAGACAAAGAAAAATGTCAAAAGACAGCAGCATCTGCCAAGTTAATTACACATCAAAAGTAAAAACTTTACAAAAAAATAAATAGCTTAAAAGGAAGCTGTAATAATAGAAAAGTATGGTCCTTCACTGAAGGGATATAGGCCTATTACTCCATCTTTTATAGCATATTGTAAATTAACAACAGGAATGAAGAAATCAAATATACATACAAGAGACTGAAAACAACGGTGACCATATGGTGCCATAACAAAAGAAGTATGAATAAACTTAGTTATTTTTCATACATAAGATGGATAGTATGCTTATCACTGAACTTAGTATTAACACCTCCAAAGAAAGACTTGTTGTATTATAGACTGTGGTACTGCGAATAGTCTCAACTGCACTGCAATACACCAAAGACTAAGAAAGGCTCAAATTTAACTTAGAGGCAGAGGAAAGTTCTCTGTCGGAGGTTTTTCCGATCAGTAAGGATCACTCTGTCTTTTCTACGGGTCTTTACACGGCGTGTAAACTCACAATTTAGATCTCGTTGACACGACGACGTTTCAAGTGAAGACGCAACATTTTTGCATTTTCATTTCAGAAAAATTTTGCAATTCCACGGCGGCATTCTAAAATTGATGAACGTCTCGAAACAATGAAAAATATGTAGTTAGCATGCCAGGCCACTAGTGGCTGCTGTGGGTTGTTTTTGTAATGAAACCACACACACATGCACACAGAATAGAATGCGCTATACGCATTAACATAGGCGAGAACACGGACATTCATACGGACAGACGACCAAGTTGGATTGTTATTCCAGGCGACTCTCAACTATAAAACTACCAAGTCTCAGGAGAAGATGGACTGGGAGTCACGACACCCTGGAGGCCGCCATGTTTGTTAAAGTCCATCTACTCACGCACGTGCAGAAGAACTTTTTGCTTCATTCATTTACTCGCAGCACTTCCACCGCCTACTTGGGCCGAAGCCCGAGCATTTCCAGAAAGTGTAATTTTTGTGTGTCTGCATGACAAAGGTGCCTGAGCATTTTGGAAAAGTTCCACCTTGGGAGCTTGTCCTCAAACAGTCGCATTTTCAATGGCTTTAAGCACCATTGCTGCTTTTTGGTCGTCCAAAAAGCAGCATATGTATTGCGTTTTCACTTGAATTGGCTGCCGTGTAAAGAGGGCTTTAGTTTCTATGATTCCTACACATACAGATCAGAATGTGATCTGATGTTGGCTACAAGCACCACTTCTAGTCTAAAGAACCGTCGGTGTGTGGTCCGACCACAATGCTCATTTTGATCATAACAAACATTCATCTCAGATCACAGAAGAGCACATTTTCCAGAGGCGTTGAAGTCCCAGTGCTGTAATCTTCATGGGTTTACGTCAATAACAGGGGAATGGCTGGATTGGAGGGGTTTGGAGGGAGTTCTGTGGAGGTCTGGTGTTTGAGGTTTGGTGGCGTTGTCCGAGCTCCACAGTGAGTGACTGCTAACTCAGGGAGACAAACCATGGACTGACCACAAAGTTCATTCCTTTTGAAGAGGGACCGGAAAGCTTCTCATTCGGCAGAAAACACACACCGCAACTTCATCTAGCTTCTGTACAGAGCATGTACAGCGACTGGTATAAAACATCTTCAACACTTTGGAGGTTTTCCACTTTTACTACCTTCATAACTGTCATGGTGGTCAAAATAGTTTGGCTTTCTGAGGAGCAGTAGAAAATGTAAAAAAGAAATAATAATAAAAGAAATGACAATGAGTGGCGTGGTGGCGCAGTGGTTCGCACGCTCGCCTGTGTGGAGTTTGCGTGTTCTCCCCGTGTGTGCGGTGGTTTCCTCCCACAGTCCAAAGGAAAGCATGTGAGGTTGTTTGGTGACTCTAAATTGTCTCTCGGTGTGAATATGAGTGTGTGTGGTTGTTTGTTCTGAGATGGACTGGAGACCTGTCCACGGTGTATCCTGTCCTCCCCCATAGTCAACTGGAATTCGCTCCAGCTCCCTGAACTGAACAGGATTAAGTGGTATAGAAGATGGATGAAGGAATGATCATTTATACCTTCATCTGGTGTGTAATCCCTCCCAGGTCTGACACAGAAGTGGATCAGGACACTTATGGGTACTTTGTGCTCATCAATGAACATGTCTTGTTGATTTTGGGAGGAATCTGAAGAAAAATCTAAATCAATGAAGTAAATTTAATGTTAACAAAGATTCTTTTTGGTCTCATTTGGCCCAGAAAAGAAAGATGATTAATAAATCACCTTAAAGTCGCTGATCAGCTCTGGTCTAGTCTTCACTCATCTTTAGAACTACTACCACTAAGAACCCTTCTCACTGCGAGTACTACCACCGATCTGCTGAGCCGCATTCAAACTATATCATCTACATCAAAGGGAGTTGACATCATTTAACTTGAGTGTGTAGGAATCTGTTTTAACAACTCCTATTATAAATCCAGACCAAAGTGACTGTAATTCAGCTCATGAAGGTAAAAAAGAGGAAAACACAGTGATGAATTCAGTTTCAAATCACTGTACAGCTTGAGGTAGATTTCCAACGTTTCAAATTGTTATAGTGGTTGTCAAATGTCAACAAAAGATGAATTTACTCAGGTTTTAGCCCTCAATGGAACAAGATGGTAACATGGATGGATTCAAACAATGGGCCCCATACGCTGGCATATACGACCCTTCCTACACGAGGAAGATCCCAAAAGACCCACAAGACGACTACCAACCACATAAAACAGTATCTTTTGAAGGAAAAACATCATTTTCAGATTTTCAACAAAAGAAAAACATGTTAGTGTTGTCCTGCATCTGTTGGTATGTTCAATTTCATTAATTATATGCATTAATGCAGTTAAACTTGGTATTTTGTTTTTGCTTGATGTTTCCTGTAAACACGGTTTGGTTTGATTTGAAGTTGCAGGATTTGGTTTCACATTTTTTGAGTCTCAATCTTGTATCTTCTTGGAGTCATGTGTTTCTCTTGACCCTGTTGTGGCTCTTTGTGGACCTCCGGCATCTCCTGTTCGGAGTGTATTTGTAGTCGTTCTGTGTCTCTTTGTCGTTTGTACCAGTTGTGGTTCTGCCGCTTCAGCCATGGGGCCCCGGGACTTGTTTCTGGCGTGTGAAGTTCTGTAATCCATCAGTTGGTGAGTGCACTCAAAGTTCATGGTAACCTGGTTCTTCATAAGCAGTCGTGGTTGAAACAGTCTCCAGAGACTGGCTCTGGCACTTTGTTGGCATCGCATTTCTCTGGCTCCACAGTCTTCCCAGTGTAGTCTATGCAGAAGATGCTGCGGCGCCGCTCCCCCTGGCCACAAGTTCGTGAGCAGGAAGACCACGGGCCCATCTGCCATATGGGACACGGCAGATCCCCACACGGCCTGATGTCCATGGGCCTCAAGTCTTTGTCGCACTGGCTGGAGAGGTAGCCTTCGCTGTCCCTGCATTCCACGTTCCTCCTGGACCATCCGGAGCCGCAGCTCTTGGAACACTCGGACCACTCTCCCAGAACCCAGTCAGGCATCCCGAAGGGAGGGATCATATGCATGGAGGGCGACAAGCTGCTCCTTTCCTTGGATTTGTTAAAGGTAACGTCTCTGGGGATGAAGAAGGAATACTTCACCTTTGGAGGGTTCGCATCACCGGCAGTAGCGAGCAGTTGGATTGTGATGGCCTCCTTCAGCTGCCTGAAGCTCTGAATCCTCTCGAGTGTGGTGGAGGAGCCGCTGTACTTGAGCACTGCACCCAGCACAGGAATGTCCTGCTCCACCGTGGACACGGAGTAGTTACCATTGAGGATATAAGCTCCGGCTTCCCTCTTTACTGCCAGGTAGTTTCCATCGTGTTTGACTCCTCTGTGGCTCCGCTGCTTAATGTCGATATTTGTAGCACCAATGGGAATTGTGACGATGTCACTGTACCCATAGCTGACGGAGAGAACAGAGACAGGATTCAGACCCTTACGTTCAGAACAAACAACAACAACAATTTGGGGAAATATACAGATTTAATAGTTAAGACACATTTCAGTGAGAGTGTCTGATACAATCTAATTTTGAAAACTTCAAAGTAGGCAAAGTGCCCCCCCCCCCCCTTATTGGATGCTTTGGGTATTGTTTCAAAGCTATGCTACTCTGACAAAGGGATTAACCACCCACCAGCCACCAGCCCGACGTCGCTCACTAATTTAACTGCTCATTGAATCCTGTGGTGCCGAGGCATGACTGCGCATCATCGTTTGTGTATGCAGTATGAATTAGGCGTGATGGCACTTAATGAGTACTTGCATCGGTACTCAATAACGGCACGTAGCTAAAAGCTGCTCGTACTCTTCCTTTAAAAAGCGGTCCCTAATCAGGAGTAAGATTATCTTCCTTTGGAACACGGTGGCACAGTTACAGCTGCTTTTGCTGTTTCCAACCTGTTCAGGTGGGATTTATTGATCTGATATTCCTTTGAGGCATTGCAGTAGTTTCTAGTTTTTTCTAAGGACCTGCAGTACAATGGGCAAAAAGGGAAACTTTTTCAGGTGAACTTTATCTTGATGAGTATATAATGCATAAAGATCTGTTTAAAACACCTGATCCAATCAGATCCAATCAAAATCAGAGTTGGCCATATAATTGGTATAGTTGCTGTTCAAGAATTTCCCGGACATGTCCTCGACAGAATCTTTTATTAGATTCAATATGGACCAAAGTCCTCTTGGGTTCAGATGTACCTAACAACAATACATGCAAGTTCCACTGTATCTCCGTGCGCTGGTCATTTCTGGAGAGCACTCACGTTGCTCTGTTGTAGGACCCGGTAATCTTCCTGCAGGTGAGTCCACTTCCTCCGCACACGCCACACTTATCCACCCTTTTGCTGGACCCGATCACCTGGTCGCAGCCCGCCTTCACACACTGGCCTTGAACACACACCGACGTGGTATCGGGGCCGCAGGTCGTCCCGTCGGTCACCTGCAGGGAAATCGAACAAGCAAAGATCTCTGGTAACTAACGGCAACATCTGACCACAGAACCAACCTTCAATTTCATCCCAGAAATGGTGATCACATTTTGGATCTGCTCACGACTCCAAACTTTTCCACAAATGAAAAGTCTTGAAAAGTCAGGAAACATGTCGGCACTACGAGCTGCTGGATAAGATTTTCAACCGACCTTCATGCGTATCGGTGGGTCATTGGTATTGGAGGTTAAAGGTAAGCAAAAGTGTATTTACTAGGGATGCGCCGGTACGGGTATCGGGTCTAATACTGCACGAAGTACTCGCACTTGTGAAAGTCAGAGAGATTCTACACACAGCACTATGTGTACTGTAGCAATTCTGAGAATGTCTGCGGGTATGAAGAGTTTGGTCAATAATTAGTTTTAACTAGTTAATGACACACTTTCTATGATCTAATCAAGATTAATACCATTTTTCTTTCAGTCATTTTGAAATTCTCTTGCAGGTCATAAATGCATATGTCAGAAATATAAATTGCGATATGCATGCAGCGCATATTGATGTGGATAACGGTAAATTTGCGCTATATTGTGCACTATGTGCTCTTTCTTGTTAACTTCAATTTGATCTTTGGCTCCACAAGTGTCACCAAACAAGCTGAACTTCAGGCAGCAAGCTTATCACAGTCCATTCAATTATGACGGACACAAAATGATTCTGATCAGCTGAGATAGGAAGAACACCGTACCTTGGATTCAAAAACCTTGAATTCACTGCTTCCCCGGGCCCTGCAGAACAGCTTGCATCTGTCTCTGGGAGAAACTCCAGCGTATTTTGGGATCCACTGCTTCATGTTGCCGTTATAGTCCAGGTAGTTGAGGCTGTTGTATTTCTCACACTGTTCCTCTCTGAAGCTTTTATCTGAAAGTAAAAGAATGAACCATAAAAAAAAACACCTCCCAATAATAATCTATTATTTAATTCCACTTCTACAATCAAGTATAAACGACACAGCTTTGATTGTACATGAGTCTGATATTGACCTAAAAGGCCTAAAGAGTCATACAGAAACTCATTTAGAAAAATATTGACACTCCATAAACATGTTGTAGAAAATTCTAAAATACTTGAAGAATGTTTTCTCTGTGTTACACAACAGCCTTTCCAGTGGTCATCACTCATTCACCGGTTAACCACAAATAGGAAATCTTGGTTTGGTTCATTTTCTCTTTGAAGGGAGCTTCTGCATCGGGAAATACTTTCCCCCTGAAAATCTTAAAGTTATAAGATTCATTAAATGTTGCTGTCTGTCCATACCAATGTCCGTGTACTGCCATTGTTAATGTTTACTGCGTACTGTTCTCTCTGTGGTTTCATTACAAAAAAAGCAACAGTGTTTTCAATGTCTCTGCTGTTTGCATGTAAACAAAGACGTCATTTTCCAATCGTTGCCGTGTAAACGTGAAGTTTTACCAAAACGTTTTCACTTGAAATGTTGTGGTGTAAACTGGACCTCAGACTTACAGGAGTCTGGATTCTGTTGGAGGGAATGTTCTGATCTGTGATAAATAAACTAGTGGTGTCATCTTTCAATTGCAAGGTAGCAGGTTTAATCCTTTACTTCCCCCGTCTATATGCAGAAGCGTGGTGTGTGTGTGTGTGTGTGTGTGTGTGTGTGTGTGTGTGTGTGTGTGTGTGTGTGTGTGTGTGTGTGTGTGTGTGTGTGTGTGTGTGAGACTGAGTGACTGTAACTAACAATGTAAAGTGTTTTAATTCAATTGCTTGTATAATGAAAACCATTTACCAAATTAGTACAAATAATTAGGTTCTACTTAAATTCAGAATTCTGAGTCAGTCTTTTTAATCTTTTTGCGGAGGAATCCTCACCTTGGCTGTCATCACATGGGTGGATGTTGCAGGACTGGTACTGAACCCTCTGGCCCTCGCAGTACTTCCCTCCATTCTGGGGCACCGGGTCGGCACACTCCCTGTAGGAGAACTCCACACCGCCTCCGCACGTCCGGGAGCACTGCTGCCACGGACCCCACGAGCTCCAGCCGCCGTCCACAACCATCTGGAAACACACACACACACACACACACACACACACACACACACCAGGCAATCAGAGGAGTTGGTTGGCGCTGGGAGCCAAAGACAATCTCAGTTGCTCAGCCTAAACCGCAGTCTGGGCTTCTGGCTGCGCGGCCGCACAGCGCGCTGGCGTGCCGCGACTCAAGGCTAAATCTGTGTTGAAGTTCGGCACGCGCCTGCTGTCTGCCTCTACCCACATTCCTGCCACATGTGTCACTCACCGCTACTGGAACCTGCCATGCTGCAAGTTCGTACGGCGAAAACTGAGCGCGCGCGCGTGTGTGTGTGTGTGTGTGTGTGTGTGTGTGTGTGTGTGTGTGTGTGTGTGTGTGTGTGTGTGTGTGTGTGTGTGTGTGTGTGTGTGTGTGTGTGTGTGTGTGTGTTTGCTTGCTTGTGTGGGCGTCCTTTCCAGATGTTTTATGAGTTTGGACCAGCTAACATCTCTGCTGCCAACGCGTCTGGATTCATAAACAGATGTGTGTTCAGAACACAAGGAGAAGATATCAGGGAGTCCAACCCTGACATGTATGAATGTTTTTAAAAAAATTTTTTTAAAAAAAGCAGATCAGTGAAATAACAGAGAATCATCTAAAGTATGAACTGTTCACTTTTCATTCATGCATTAGCAGCTCCTGGTCCCACGTTCATAATGACAAACCTCCACAGTCCAACAGTCAAAACTGAAACCAACTGAAACTTTTGTCTCTGGTCGCTCATAAAAGCTAAAATAACATCTTAAACACGGCAGAGCTTTTTGTCAGGTGGTTTTAATAGATGCTGGGTTTTCTAAGGACTTCTCCAACACTAGAAAATGGGTCATGCATGTTTTGATTTTGACTACACTGTGGTTGCTCAGAGTTTGAGACAGAATCGGGCTTTGGGTTTGCATGTTCACTCTGTGTTGTGGTTTCTCTCTGGACGCTATAACAAAAAACACTGAAAATATAATAAGCAGACAACAGTGTAATACAGTATATAGGGAGGCACAGGTACTGATACCAGTATCCGGTATTGGATCCAACACTGCAGTAGAGAGGTTGGAGTTTCTTTAATATTAATGAGAATGACACACAGACTGTAAATTCTGTTCTGCCAAAATATAAAGAGGAGGAGAAAGAGAGTTCCTACAACAGCAGAGACATGTGGACCAGCAGAGACAGTCCCATGTCACTCGTTAGTTTAAATGCTGAGCACATAACTGCGAGCCATGCTACATGCTACATGCTACATGCTAAAATGTTTCAGGGCTCAAACAGCAGCGATGCTCCACATAATCAAAGTACAGGAGGTGTGTGTGGCATAGAGCCTGTGTGGAGGTGGTTCGCTTAATTCAAATATCGTTTGTGTATGGAGTATAAATTAGGCTTCATAGTACTTGATATGTACTTGTAGTAGCTAAAGTACTTGTCCTGTAATCCTTGTAATATATATCCCATAGTGTATATAAATAAAACAGCTGATTTTGTGGAGTTTGCCGATCAAAAACATGTTTCAGATTATGGATACTCACTATGCAGCACTATCTCAAATATAAGGTACAATGGTAGTTTAAAAAATATATTTTTTACTATTTTATTACATTATAGGCATTACATTATAGATCTATTCCATAAAATACAAAAGAGAAAAATAGAAAAACTATTATGCATGGGCAGGTATTATGTTATTGATCACTACAATAATTAAAATTAATTGACAAAAAAGTGAAAAATGTAACAGTTATAAAACAAAACAGTGAGAAAAAAGTGAAAACACGAACAAAACTGAAGAACATAGGCAAAATGATAGGGAGTAAAATCAAAAAGTAGTACGACTGAGAAGAAATGCATTAAAATAAATGTCAATATCTCAAAAATGAAGAGACAAATATTGGATATTTAGTCAAGTGCTGCAGGGCAGCAGAACACCCAGTGGTGTGTGAGAAGCACTTCCATGTTTTCTTACATTCCCTGTAAATCAGCTGCAAAGTTTTATTACTGCAAATGTCCCCGTGCAACTCAGAGGAAGTGACTCATCGGAGCGTTTCTGAGCATGCAGGGCAATTAGCTGCATGCAAGATGCAACAAGGTGCAAATGCAAAGATGCAAAGAGAAGCTTCAGCTCAAACGTTCACATGCTCACAAGTCAATATACATTATAGGTTCACTTGATTTTCACTAAATGGCTGTTAGCTGCTCGATGGTTCTATCTTGTTCAAAAGTTCGTTGTCTCGATCTGCGTGCATGTTGGGTAGGTAGAGAGGGAATTCTTTTAATTTCATCAAACATAAAGGAAAACGCAGTCGCAGTCGCAGCAGTAGCAGCAGCAGTAGCAGTAGCAGTAGCAGCAGCAGTAGCAGCAGCAGTAGCAGTAGCAGTAGCAGTAGCAGTAGCAGTAGCAGTAGCAGTAGCAGTAGCAGTAGCAGTAGCAGTGCTTGCTGGCATCAACGTGGACGCGGAGCCTGAATGCTTTCAAAAAGTAGAATTTCACGTGTCTCTGTAAACGACTTTGGACCAAAACGAGCCTCAAAACGCAGCGAAGGTTCTGGGTTCCACCAGGTGAACCGGGCCTGAGCGGATGCTTGTAGCCAAGGCCACGAGTTTAAAAACATGCATTCAAGTTTCATTGGTGACCCTGAATTTACCAAAGCTGTGAGTGTAAACATGTGTGACCCGGCCAGATTGGACCTGATTGGTCCAGCTCACCGTGACCCTGAACTGCATGTATGGAAGTGAAAATGTTCGGGTTCATGGAAAAGTCCAGCTTTCTTTTCAATCCCAGTTATGTCTGTTCCAGTGTGTGAAGATCAGCTCTGATCTGAGTCATGAGTGATTGAATCAAAAATGTATATGTGTAATATCATTATATATGTTTACGACAACAAAATGCTGGATCTTATATCGAAAGAGCAAGTTCCAAGAGTGGTAGAGACAAAACCTCTCAGTGCACTAAAAGTGAGCGTAGGACACGGCTGCTGCGAGTTGATTCAAGTTTCCACATACGGGATGAAGATTTGCCTCAACATCTAGTCACTCCAAGAAAAAAACCACGTGGTCCACGAGCCAAAAGTCCCACAAGAGGCTTCAATCCGGCCCACGAGGTCACCTTGTGAAGAGTGACAATCCCTGCAAATCTTCAATTAAAAACTGCAGTCCCAGGTTTGTCCACTGGGGGGTCATACTTTTTCTATAAGAGTTGAGGACCGAACACAAAACTGAGACTCAGAAGTGAACAGTAGGTGGCAGTAGCGCTCATCCTGAGAGCTCAGTGATGGAGCAGAGGAAACCAGCTAATTAGTTGCTTGTAAAGTACTGGAATTCATTCATTCATTCACTCATTCATTCATTCGTTCTTTTTTTTTTTTTTGACTAGTTGACAGATTTTGTAAGTTGGGCAATTAATGTGAACACTTTTGGGGAGTACTCTTACAATTTCACAACAAAACTAAAGGGGAACATTTAGAGTTGTCAATATTTAAAGGTTATAATTAGGGATTCACTGATTATACTTTTTTAAAGATTGAGTACAAATCCGTGTACTAACCTTTAGCAACTTGCTGATACTGAGTACCAATATGAGTAAGTATTAAATACCTTGAAGTGTAATTCATACTCCAAACACAAACGATACACTAAGGCTATGCATCACCGTGAACCACCTCCTCACGGCCTCAGTGCGTCGCGTCTATCTACACACTGCTCTGTGTGGACTGCAGACTGAAGGACCAAGCTGTGTGCCACCAACTCACTGTTAATGTAGCATGTAGCATGTAGCATGTAGCACGGCCCGGAGTAAAAACCCTCCTGGATCCACTGAACAGTAAAACTAATGAGCGACATCGAGCAAACTCTGCTGAGAAGTTGTTGGTGTTGTACGAACTATCTTTCTCCTCCTCTTGATATTTTGGCAGAACATAATCTGCAGTCGTTCTCATTAATATCAAAGACTCTCCGAAGCGTGGCAATCGCTTGTGCCGTTACTGACACATGATATCATGCAATACTCATCCGCTTGTTTTGGGCAAGTACGAGTACTCCGTGCAGAATCGGACCCGATAACAGATACTGGTATTAGTATCAATGCTGTAATTTTCAGATGAATTTTTTTCAGTATGTGGTTTGTTTACCACCTCTGCTGCAGAGCGGTCTTACCAGTGGCTGCATCACTTCCTGGGTGGGCATGCACGCTCCGTGGAGGCAGGTGCCGTTGGGGCTGCAGGGGGTGCCGTCGGCCCAGGGCAAGCTGCCGTTCTTGGTGGAGCACTGCAGCGTCCCGTCCTCCTGACACCACAGCTGGCTGCAGACGTCGCTCTCCGAGGTGTTGGGGCAGTGCATGAACTCCTCTCCAAAGATCTGCTGGCACTGCTGGTCCAGGCTGTACTTGGAGCCTGGGAGTTCTCTTGGAAGGGGCATAGAGCTGTCCGGGACGTCCAGCAGGCAGTCCCCTGTGAAGACCGAACAAAGCCACCCATTAAACCACCGTTTACGGAGATGACACACTTTACAGTAGTGTGGCAGCGGCAAATGTGCTGCTCTTTGTGCGGCGTGACAACAGGGGGAAACTATTGGAGGCAAGTTGTGTCCTGACTGAAAACCGATTGGTTAACTTTATGCTGTGAGTCTGAATATGGTCATCCCTACCTCTGATGAGCTTTGTTACATTCAACAAGCATTTGTTTGCAGTTGTCGGTGACATCAGCACTTTGGAATGAACTTTCTCAGCCACATGAGTTTTCATTGGAGACATTTTCCAACTGATAAAGACCATATTTTGCTGACACCAGCTGTTGCTTTTGGCTGAGGAGGCGGAGGACAGGAAGAAGTCCATAGTATGACTCAGTGGAAAAGAAGGTTCACTGATGGGTCTAACAGTGATACAAACACTACAAGATGCAACAATACAACTACAACAAGGGCAAGAAGGGGCAACAGAGGTGAAGGCGAGGAGAGAGGTTCGGGGAATCTGGGTCGAGATAAACTCACCCTACAACCGGTAATTTAAGGGGAGCGACGTGTTTAAGCAGGAAAGTCTTAATTCAGGAGACGATGAAGTGTTTCATTCAACCCGAGAAACAGCTAAGAGCAGTGTGGTGGCAGCCGTCCATGTTGGCAGAAGGTGTCTGAGCTGAAACACTCCCTACCGTGCCCGTTGTCAAAGAACTCAGTGATGTAGAGAGCGCTGCAGGGCGACCACGGCGCCGTCATGTTGAGGTTGACAAACAGAGGAGCCATCAGGTGATGCCCTCCCAGATCCCCGAACAGCCTCTCGCAGGTCTTGGAGTCATCGTGGGGCATGCTCAACACGTGACCTGGTGCAGAGGACACAATGTTCAGACGTCTGCCCGCCCGTCAGGCACCACACCGGCCCGCCCCGGCGGCCGGCGAGAACTCACCCAGCTCGTGTGCAGCTGTGAAGGCGGCCTGCAGGCCGTTGTCCTCGATGACCGAGCAGCTCCTCTTGGGATCACACATCGTCCCGACGTCGGCCACGCCCAGAGTGTCGCAGCTCTTCTGTCCACAGATGTCCTGACACACAAACAAGCAAACAGAAAAGTGCTAAATGTAGGACAAGCGATAATGTTGAGCACAAAATAAAATGATTCGCGGTGTTAAAAAACAGCTATGCAGATGATGGTAAACTCGTTCTTCTTCTTTTAACTGTGATTTTTCTTTTGCCAAGACGTTGCAGCAGCTGTGTAACCCTCAACAGGGTTCCTAAATCTATTCATTTCTTTACTTCCATTGAATGAGTATCTACAGTTCCTAACAGCAGCCTTTCAGAAGAGACGCTTTTCAGACTTCAGTGACCTAAAAGGTCATTTGTTCCTTAACTTGTATGTTTCTGCTTTAGCGCTACCCGCTGAAACATCCAAAGATAAAATGATTTTATTGTTTTAGCTAAAGAAGACGGACGGTTCAATAGTATAGTTACTTTACACTCAGTAGATCACCAACAGCTAGTCGCCAAATAGTTGACCTCATCTTAGCTTAGCTACCAAACCAAACCTTTAACCATAGCTACTAACCTTGTCAACTATTTATCCTAAGCTAGGTTACTTTGTTTATTCTCTTCATCACAAACTCCATTTGTAGAAATATAGTTCTTTGAGTCATCATTTTCAATCCTTCCATAACAACAGTCTGCCCACACTGACAGGTGCTGCATTAATGTACATGTAGTGATACCAAACGGCCCACAAGGTAACAGCCCCAGTCTGAACGTCAGTATTTGAAGCGGAGCACCTGCACATCCTGCAGCACACATTGAACCAATAGAGATTTGCGTGTACCGGTAGGAAGCGCCATGTGTCAGTGGAACACTAAGAGTGAAAATGAGCACATGCTCAGAGAAGAGGCGCTGCATACCATCGGCTACAGTTTGACCTCAGCGCCTCTGCTCCAGCTCCTCCGGTGCCGTGGAAAATTCCCCCCTGAACTAAAACGCAGATTTGAGCTGGATCCAAACTATTTCATTCACATCAGATTAGGTTGCTGTTGTGGACATTCTGTGTAGTATTAAGCAATACCTTCATCAATCTGAAATTTCTCAAAATAATAAGAGAATATGGTGAGAAAGCCTGGAATATTTGTAGAGATAAAAAGACGTTATTATGTCAAATAGATGCAGTAGGGTTGAAAGATATCAGGAGTATATGATGTTGTCGAATATTGTGATAAGTAGAGATGCACCGATACTACTGTTTTAAAGGACGAGTACAAGTACGAGTACTGACCTTTAGCTACTTGCCAGTACCGAGTTCTTATTGAATACTCCAGTACCTAATTCATACTCCAGCTTGAACAGTTTCAAACTTTCATTCTTCAGTTTTTCACCACAAAAGATGCATTCAGCTCTAATTATGTCCTTTACTAAGATGAAGTTTTGTTCTAAGCATCTCTCGGTGTAACATTTCTTTGTTTGGGCAAATTCATTTTTCTCTCTCGCCTTATGCGGCGCCATTTTACCTCCCTCTGCTGATTGAAGCTTAATTTTTGTGTATATTGGAGACAAGATGCTCAATATTCAACATGCCCATAGCCCCTCAATATTTTAAAACTTTTAAATAGTAATTAAAAATTTTTTTAAATAAATGATACACTTTACAATGTAAATGCTTAAACTTAGTAGTTTTGTGACATGAATTAAGAAATTGCTGACTCACCTATTTTTAAAACAAAAACTAAATGTTATGCCTCTTAAAATCAAGAAGGCTTCACGATCCCCCATGAATCTCTGGTTATAAATAAAAATCTGTATCCTACTGAAGGAAACATTCAGATATAAAAGATGGACACAAGAACATCCACAGGCTCGTCTCAGGAAAAAAAAAAAGCCATCGAGTCTGAAATGATTGGAAAGACATCTGTACTGGCAGCTCAGTGTGTGTGTGTGTGTGTGTGTGTGTGTGTGTGTGTGTGTGTGTGTGTGTGTGTGTGTGTGTGTGTGTGTGTGTGTGTGTGTGTGTGTGTGTGTGTGTGTGTGCACCTTGTTCCACAACAGCAACCGTGCGGATGTGAAGCGAGATGTATGAGCTGAAGCACATTTACAGACCTACAACGGCTCAATGTGAGACGACACGAATGCACGGGAGAAATGTTTCCACTACAGGCGTCAGAGTGTGAGTTTGGGGTTTCACAACAACAACAGCCGCAGCGGTGGCAGCGGCGGCGGTGGCGGCGGTGGCAGCGGTGGCGGCAGATTCTCCGATGCATTGCACTCTTTTTCAATCCCCGACCTCCGGCTGCACACTCCCGCCCCGACCATGTGAGGTGGCTTCATCATGTCAGGGCTGATTTGTGGCGGCACTAAAGTTAGCTCATCCACGAGGAGCCTTCCGTCCTCCACATTTCAAAGCTCGTCTCCACGGAAATGGAAAACAAACATAAACCTGGAGTGCGTGAATGATTGTTTCCCCCGACTGAAAGACGCTTAAACAAATCCAACGCAAGACACTCAGAAAACCCACATGTTCTACTCATGGTTCCTCTGTCCCAGGGCAGACTACCAGGGCAGACTACCAGGGCAGGCTACCAGGGCAGACCACCAGGGCAGACCACCAGGGCAGACTACCAGGGCAGACTACCAGGGCAGGCTACCAGGGCAGACTACCAGGGCAGGCTACCAGGGCAGACTACCAGGGCAGGCTACCAGGGCAGACCACCAGGGCAGACTACCAGGGCAGACTATCAGGGCAGACCACCAGGGCAGGCTACCAGGGCAGGCTACCAAGGCAGGCTACCAGGGCAGGCTACCAGGGCAGACTACCAGGGCAGACTACCAGGGCAGGCTACCAGGGCAGACCACCAGGGCAGGCTACCAGGCGTCAGCTGGTGGGCAGGTCGGTAACGAAGCCTGTCATCAAATCAACCCACAAACTGGGCACTGAGCTGTAAAGTTTTAATAATAGAGAAGCTTCATGCCTCATGTATTGTCTGCTACCACCTTGTCAGTTGGGTACATACCAGATGGACGAAGGCACTCAAATAAAGCGGAACGAGCCAATCACCATTCAAACCCTAAGGATTTATTTCCTGTTAGCGCATCCATAAAGTAGACTCTGTTTGCCCTGTATTGACAGTTCGCCAGCTTGGAAAGACTTCAACTCTTCCATTTCTGTGGTTTTCAGCATCCTTAATTTACCCAAAGAGCAAAAACAACTTCCCATTGTTGGTGTTTATGGTGTATTGTTTGCACAGAGCAGATATTTGCCATGTTTAAAAGCCTGTATGCAGACGATAGTGTGTTGTATGGCAGAGGTCAGGGCGGTCATGTGACAGCTGTGTGAAGGCCTCACCTCTCTGGTGAACAGCATGGCGGTGTCGTAATGCTCCGGATGCCTCTGGCTCGGTGGGTTTAAGTGCTGCTGCCAGGAGCAGAAGTTCCTCAGGGCCATGCCCCCGTTGCTGGAGACTTCTGGGCCGACGTCCTCGTCCTCCACCACCAGCATCTTCACCACCACCATGTTCACCGAGTTCTTTATGCTGGGGTGTTTGTAAAGCTGTGCAGCCATGGACAGGAGGGTGAGGATGTAGTGCTGCGAGGAAAGACGAGAACGTTCAGGGTTTACATGTTTACACAGCGGCAGCAACAAGTTCAGGTGACAACGCAAAAGTTTTCGCTGCGTTTTTGGTGCTCGGTGCCACTGAAAACACAACGTTCTGAAAACTGCTCCCTAGATGGAAGTTTTTGAAAAAGCTCCATCTCCATAGAGACGGGCGAAAAGTAGATGTTTTGACAATGCTTGGTCTCCGTCTCCTTGGTGACGTGGGAGACTCTGCTCCTGCTGCTGCCCACCACGGCCAACGTTTCCCTCCAGAGGTTCATGTCTCCATGTTCTCCTGCGACTTGGTGGTTTCATAGTTGACAGTCACCGTAACAACAATCCAACTCGGTCGTCTGTCCATAGGAATATCTGTGTACTACCATTATTCTCTGCATGCATGTGTGTGTGTGTGGTTTCATTACAAAAACAAACAGCAGCACCAACCCATAGTCCAGCATGCTCACTACATCGTTTTCAGTGTTCCGGAGAAATAGACGTTGTTTTCAGAACATTGCCGTGTAAACTTGAAAACTTTTCTGAAACCAAAATGTAAAAACTTTTTCACTGGAAACCTCGTTGTGTAAACGGAGCCTCGGTGTTCTACAATATGTACACTGCAAATGTTGAGACTGTGATGGTGATGAATTTACAATGTATGGGACTTTCAAAGTTCTTGTCTTCAAGACAAGCAGCAGGATTCAGAGTTAAAAGTAAAAAAAAAGATAAACAGAGACAGAAGTTCAAAATGTTTCATTCTGTGTGATCAGCTTCCAGTAAATACAGTTACTGTAATGCATACTCTCTGCTTTACTGTGTGTTATTGTGCATTTAGAGCAAAGTCTGGCCCCTGAACCTCATCCTGTCCAGGTCGGGCAGATCCAAGTCAAATATTTTACAATAAAAGATTCACTTGAACTGTCGTCAAAGGTTCCAAACATAAGACCTTAAGAGGGAAAAGAATGACAACTTCCAATAAAAAAGGAACAGCAGTGGGTTTTTAAAGTGTGTGTGTGTGTGTGTGGGGGGGGGGGGGGGGGGGGGGGGGGGGGGGTCATGACGTCTGTGTTTCGTATCGGTGTTCGTGTGGGGTGCTTGTATATTCATGCTCAGTGCGTCTGAAGCTGCTGTGGGAAAAGAACCTCCATGAAGTTGTCTGGGAGTCTCCTCCAGGCCCAATAAACACCGGGCCGGCCTTTAAAGGGAAGAGTGGAGCAGACCGGGCCAGGCATGCTGGCGCTGACTCAACTTCAGGAGCTTTGAAATGACACATTCTACTGAAAGGTGTCAGCACTTCAGTTTGCAGCCACACACAGAAACAAGAACTTTGGATTTCAGCCTTTTTTTTTTTTTAATCAATGAGTGGAATGTATTGGGAAAGAAAGGTTAACTGGAGAAGACGCTTAGCTGGCGCATTCTTTGCAGTTGTGTTCAAACAACTTTTGGTTTCAGTTATTTCACACAGGAACAAACTTTGACAAGCACAAGCATCCTGTTGCTTTCAATAAAACAACCTAAAGCACAAACCTCCCTGTATTTTGCATGAAAAGAATGACTGGAAACATCTGAACGTGTCGTCTGTGACCACTTCTGTGGAGAGTTTCGAAATATGACGGCTGATTTTGTGCGGAATTTGTTTTTATTTTTCTTGGAATTTATGAAGTTCGTAAACTCATTTCTGCAACCCGCAAACCAACAAACCAGAACCAGGCAGTGTGGAGACGTGGAAAACAAATACACTCTTAAAAAACACCCAGCTGAAAGGAAGGAATAAAAAAGTGTCCACATATTAAAACAAAACAATGGCTGGTCAACCTCAACGATGTGAAATATGTGTCTATTTACTGCAAACCTACGAATTCCAAACACAAAACAACACGCTGACAGTTCTAGGTTCCGTCTACTCGACGATGTTTCAAGACAAAACTTATCGACTTTGCATTTTTGCTTTAGAAACGTTTCGGATTGACACGACAATGTTTTGAAAATGATGTCTTTTTCCATAGAAACAGCAGAAATGTTGAAAACAGTGTGTTTTTCATGTTGGCCACTAGTGGGTGCTGTTGTTTGCTTTTGTAGTGAAACCACACACACAAATGCGTACAGACGGAGCAGACGGACATTCGTACGGACAGACGATGAAGATGGATTGCTATTCAAAACATTGTGTTTTCACACATTTACATAACGAAGAAGTTGGGAAAAGTTCCACCTTGGGAACCATTTTCAAAAAGTTGCATTTTCAGTGACTCTGAGCGCCACTGTGTGTTGTTGAACACGACACAAAACACAACTTTTGGAAAATTCCCCCGTCTCAGCGTTGGTCCACACAGTTTGTTTGCACATGTATGAGTAGAGGACAATAACGACAATGTTTGTCCCCAGAGCGTCCCAACTCCATATTCTACTGGGACTTGGTAGTTTTGTAGTTGATGGTGCTGTAAGAACAACCCAACTTGATTGTCTGTCGATACGAATGTCTGTGTTCTCCCATTGTTTATGTTTGTAGTTGTTGCATTGTTCAACCTGTGGCATATTCTCTCTCTCTCTCTCTCTCTCTCTCTCTCTCTCTCTCTCTCTATATATATATATAACACACACACACACACACACACACACACACGCACCCAGCTGTCTCTTTCTGCTTTATCGTCTCATTTTCATCCGACTGCCACCCACCCTCCGAGCTCCGGGCGGAACACACCCCCATCTTCCCTTCATCATCCTGGAAATCACATTAGCTTCCCACTTTCATAGTGTGTATTTCTCACTCTGACAGAAATCCCACTTTCTCATGACCAAACCATTAGCATAGGCAGAACGAGCACCCCAGTGAGAGGCTGAGATGATGATGATGATGATGATGATGATGATGATGATGATGATGATGATGATGAAGTTATTCCCACATAGAGTTTTTCCACATGCTGCCTTACAAACACACACATAGACGCCAGCATGCTGAGCCTCAGCTTGAGCCACCACGTCACTAACTGCAGAACCAAAGCAGCCCATGAGTGATTTCTGATGAGAATCCAACATGGGAGCCGTTTATCAGAGTGGCGTGGGCCCACCTGACCCGGCTGCCTGTCTGCCTGGGGAACGCAGCACAGGGCCTTGGCAGCTGGGCAGCATGTTAAACACAAACAGGCTGGATGGAGTCTGGCTGGTGCAGAATGAGACACACTCACAGATTGTCCTACTTTTGTTCCACTAAATCTCCTCTCTGGCTCGGGACAGGTTGTGGATGATATAAGGACGGTGCAGCCCTCCTCTGAAATGAGTTTCCAACTGACATGCTGGATGTTTGATTTGACCTACAGCCCGACCGGCTCCATTTCATACACGATATGTAGAAGTGGGTAAAGACAGAGGGGAATGGATAATGTAAGAGTAGTGAATCTTCCCGGATGATGTTGAAGCTTTTGCTGCCAAATCGTGACCAAGTCCTGAGGAATGTGGATCAGCATTGCTCGCATTTTTGTTGCCTGACCGGTTTCTCAGCTTGAGGAAAACAGGGAGCCCACCGATTTCCTCCAAAGCCCCCTCTTTTGCCAAAACATGTTTTATGAAGCAGGAAGAGAAGGTAAAACGCACAAATCCTGTTAAGGTCTTTTCTAGGCTATGAATTCTGAAGTAAACAGAAAAGTTGGGGAGACAGAGGAGGAAAAGTGGACCACTTCAGTGGGCTGTTTACTGAACGCTGAAAAACTGGAATTGAATCAAAACGGTTTGTTTGAGCTCCTATCAAACTGTGTGAATGTGCAGGAAAAGTGTGAGTTCATGGAGTCTGACCTTTATTTCATCTCCGTAGAAGTGGGTCATGGAGGAGTCTGCCACCACCAGGGTCTCTATGAACCGGGGCGCGGAAACAAAGCGTCTCCGGCGCGGTTCCGTCCGTGCGTCACTGTGGCCGTGCGTAAAACTTTCCTCGTCGCGCTTCTCCTCCGCGGCCGCCTCCTCCGAGCCATCAAACAGGAGAGGGACGGTGTGGCTCTCGGTGTGCGTCCTCCTCTTGATGACATGCAGCTGCTCGGCAAAATCTGGCCCCAGTCCGCCGCCGCCGAGTTTAGGCTCAATTAAATACTCGTTCCCCTCCGTGATGAAGGAGCCAAGGATGCCCGAGCACAAACTGACAGCCACAACCGAGTTGTGATCCTGATCCACGCTGCCGGAGTAGAAGCAGTTCCTCAGCTGCTCCGCGCTCTCCTGCGTCCGGTTCAGTGATCCGTGGTGGGCAGGTTGAGCACCTGAGGCGCTGCGCAAAGCGCCGACGCGCTCCACGGTGAAGGACGGCGCGATGAAGCTGGTGTCCGGAACCAGGTTCAGAGTCAAGTCCCTGCCAAACGCGTTGAGGATGAACCGCGGCTGCTCCTCGCTTCTCTTCCAGAAGCGCCCGCGGACTCTGGCGTTTATCCGCACAGGTACAACATCCTCTGATTCAAACGGAGAGGCAAGTGCCGTGTTAACGGCGCACAGCAGAACGCAGGCAAAGCGCAAAGTGGCACACATCTTCTGCGCTGAAGAATAAAAGCTTTCAGTGTCTTGTATCTCTCGTAGAGGCGCGTCTTCTCCAAAAGGGAAGAAATTATTTTCAAATTGATGTTTTACGTATAAATTCTGCCCCAGTGCTGTGAAGCTGAGTCAAAGTGTGTCTGTTGGTTGGTTGTCGTCCGTCTTGTTGTGCCACTCACCAGCACGGCTGCAGTCTGGACACGTCGGGGGTATTTATACTTTCTGCTCTTCCCTGGACACGAGGGGGGTTTATTTTTGATATCCTTCGTTGCTGGAAATTCTCCTCCCACTCGCACTTCATGAGAAACTCGCGGATAAAACAGATCCAATGAGAGCAGGCTGACACTCCCACCTTCTCCTCAAACGAGCTTGACAACCGCGCTCCTATTATTAACCACCACGTACAGCGCGCTGCACCGCCGCGGCGGGACGTCTCCACTTTACGCATAGCTGGAAGTTATTTGGGAGCCGTATGTGAGTGGCAGGAGGCCCCAGCCTGCTTTATCCCCCGGCACAAAAGACCACCGCTGGACGGCTGTGTGTGTGTGTGTGTGTGTGTGTGTGTGTGTGTGTGTGTGTGTGTGTGTGTGTGTGTGTGTGTGTGTGTGTGTGTGTGTGTGTGTGTGCGCGCGCGCGCGCGCGAACTGACAGTGAGAAATGTAGAGATACATGAATGGAGCTCCAGACGCAACCTGCAGCCGTGCGTCTTTACGCAGAACAAACATTCAGGGGGTCCGTGATGTTTAATGGTATTCCACATTTTTGATTTTGCAGATCCGATGTCCATGAAATGGTTCCAGAAAGGATAAATAATCCTTGTCTTCGGGGTCCTGCGGGTGGTCTCGTTCCGTTAAAGTGTCTCTCGGGTCCTACACAGCTGAACCCATTTCTTCTTGTACATATTAGTATTTAATATTATCAAATTTTTATCCTGTGTGATTTGATAGTTAACTTTCTATCTCCCTTTTGACTGGTAGTGTTTATATATATATATAATCTTTACATTTATTTCTTGTTTGTTTAAATCTTATTCTTATTATCATTGTTGTTTAGGTGTGGAACCGATGCTAAACACATTCCACTGCATGTTACACTGTGTAAGAGTGTTTGTGGCAAATAAAGGTCTTGACTGGACTGGACTTATCTGTTCGGAGCAATGCTTCAATCATTTTCCCTCTGGGATGAATAAAGTATTTCTATTCTATTCTCTTCTCTTCTCTTCTCTTCTCTTCTCTTCTCTTCTCTTCTCTTCTCTTCTCTTCTCTTCTCTTCTATTCTATTCTATTCTATTCTATTCTATTCTATTCTATTCTCGTCCAGGCCACCGTGACTCTGAACAGGAGAAATGATCCTTGGGTCGCACTTCACCACATTTCCCTGCAGGTGGGGGCAGAATACAAACTATTACAATACGTGTTGCTGCTGGTGGTTCAACTAGTCGGAGGCAGGTGGCGCTGTTTACCAGGATTTCACTTTGTATAGTCTGATTCTAAATGATGAATGCACGAGTTACCAGGTTATAACAGATTATTGACTCTAGAGACTGTATTTAAAAACAGATTAAAGGGGTGGGAGTCCGTGAACAAGTAATTAATAAATACATTTTATCAATTAAAATACTTACTGTGAAATGTTAAAATTTGTAAAGAGGGAATACATTTTATTTTACCTTTAATGCTAAGCTCTATTTTTCAATTAATTCTTTGTTAGAAAAAAAACAAACCTTCATTTTCTATTAGCCTTAAATTCAGTTTTTTACATTTAGATTAAATCAGCCTTTATTAATCCCACAGGGGGATTATCTTTGTTCATAAACCCTTAAAGTCCATTTCCTCAATTCTGTTCCATTCAGACGATTCTGTTTAGCCACTGATCTTTGGTTGTCGGTGCTTCTTTACCTCCATTGAATTAAAATTCTTGGGCAGAATTATTGAGTCAAACTGAGCATTCTTCTCTACAACCTTTTCTCAGCCACTTGAAGACAGAAAATAGTTATATAAAATAATATCAGTGTGATTTGAGGATATTTAAAGTGAATAAAATCACTAATCAATCAAAAAGAAATAACATTAGTAAATCATCCAACATTTGTGTACATTTGACTAATCTCTTACCGATATGGTGTCGAGTCTCTCTCTCCTACTGTAAATATTTGTTAAAGAAATTCAGATGTTATTTCAAAATAAAATCACAAAGCATAATGTTAACATGAGCTCAACGAAAGTACATTTGATCTATTTTCAATTTGAAGCGAGCCGGGCGAACATCTTTCCTGTTTCTTCCAGCCAATCACAGACGAGTTCCACCGTTCTATATAAGTAATGTATAGGTAGGTGCTCACTGTTTACAAATCTAACAGGAATGACAGTTTTTTTAAGGTTTCAAATGGTTCATGATCACCCCTGTGTTTCTGAGGTGCCTGAGAATTTGCACCTTGAGATCCACGTTTCCTTTGTGAAAACACAAAGCGTCGTTGTGTTCTGGTCGTCTGTTTACGCCACAACAGAGGTTGGAGACACTGGAAATGCAACTTTTTGGAAACACTCAGGCTCGGGGCAATGGGGCAAAACAAGATTTTGTGGAAATGCCCGGGCTCTCTGCGCTGCTACTATGTATGAACACCACCACCGTAGTAAATATTTCTTCTGCTCATGCTCAGTAGATTGACAATAACAGGGTCTGCCTCCAGAGTGTCTTGACTCTCAGTACATATTCTGCAGGACTTGGTAGTTTTATAGTTGAGAGTCATTTTAATAACAATCCAATTCATCGCCTCTACATATGAATGTCTGTATACTCGCCTTTGTTAATGTTTATAGCGTATTGTTCTCTGTGTGCATGTGTGTATGACTTTATCACAAAAACAGCCACAGCACCCACTAGTGGCCCAACATTAAAAGTACATTGTTTTCAGCTTGTCCGACTGTTAATGGAAACAACTTTTAGAATGTTGTTGTAAAACCAAATTTATATGGAACGAAAACGCACAATAATGAATTTTCAATTGAAACATTGTCGTGGAAACGAGACCTTAGACTTTGTCTCATTTTGCCTGAGAATAAAGAAATTCTTAGTAAAAATAGAATTAAACAGAATAGCTGCACTCCCAAAGAATGGAATTCAATTAATGATATTTTTAGTGTCTTGCTGTGAGACAATCAAAGTGCATGTTCTACGGAAGTACATGGGTTGCAAAAGTATTTTAAACCTACTGTTTTTGCACTTTCTTAACTAATTAAACTAACAGTGGTGAATGAATGGAATTGTGGTTGATGTTTTTTATATTTTCTTCTGATGAGCTGCTGGACAGTAGAATTTCTCTTCCGGGATTAATAAAGTGCTATCTATCTATCTATCTATCTATCTATCTATCTATCTATCTATCTATCTATCTATCTATCTATCTATCTATCTATCTATCTATCTATCTATCTATCTATCTATCTATCTATCTATCTATCTATCTATCTATCTATCTATCTATCTATCTAACAAATGTCTGCATTGCATAATCAGCCATTCTAGTACAAAATGAAATATGTTCATGTTTCATTTAATCTAATTTCACCTTAACAATAATGAACACCACTGCCAGTGAGCGCTGTGTCAGTCTGTTAGGAGTGCGTGGAGGATCACAGGGGTGAATTCAACTATTTGTGTTTCTATTTAAAAAGACGATGCGGAGGCAGAACTTAAAAGAGAAACTTATAAAAGTTCCACCATCAGCGGTGTCCCTGGTCTCTGACTCTAATGATCAGCTCCTGGCAGACCCCAGTAAGGATACGTTCATTGTAATCAGGTGTGTTATAATGTGTTGGACCCTTAAACATGCGGGGGCTCTGCAGCAGCCCGCAACTGAACTCCGCTCTCAAAGTGACCCATGTCAGCGTCTCCATCCATCTATCCTGGAGCTGAGTCAGGGCGGTGGGAGGGTGGGAGGGGTGTGATGCTCCGGTCGCACATGTTGTACAGCAACAATAATATTTGGAGAGTTACAAGTGGTTGCGGATTGCAGCGGCGACTCAAGGGAACCAATGAGCTCGCACTCGCGCCTACTCAGATTTCACTTGATAACCGCAGGACGGCGTTTACGCGCGCTTTAAATCGCAGCAGCACGGAGAAGTTGAAGTGCAGAGTGGAGACAGTGCAGGATGGGAAGGGAGCTGGGAGGAAGCGCGGGTGCATAGTATTTCTTTCTTTCTTTCCTTTCCTGACTTTTTGTTGTTGTTGTTGTTGTTTTGTTTTTTGAGTGAAGAGGAGCGGAGCTTGGTGCCGTTTACGCACAACTTCTGCACCGCAGGACTGTGCGCCGTGGACTCTCCCGAGCATGAGCAGAGATGGCCGTGAATGTGAATTCTCTCCTTCTCCTTGCACATTTCTTACTTTATTCGAGTCTGAGCCACGGCATGGAGGTGGATTTCTGCGTGCCTGTTCGCGTGGAGCAGAGGAAGCACGAGAGGCGTGCGCACGGGCGCGCAGAGCAGGTTGTGTTCAGAGTGAGCGCGTTCAATGAGGAGTTTTACCTGCATCTCACGCCCGATGTCAGCTTCCTTTCTGCAGGCAGCGTGCCGCCTGAGAGCGACCTCAGGGACTGCTTCTTCTCCGGGGACGTCAACGCGGACCGAGACTCTTTCGCAGCGCTCAGCCTCTGCAAAGGTCTACAGGGGGGCTTCTCCTACAATGGCACGGAGTATTTTATCAGCCCGACCGGGACTGAGGGCGCAGCTCCCGGATTTGGCAACTCTCTCCACAGGACGCACGCCATCCGCCGCCGGAGACGCGCAGATACCGAAGGCGGCTTCACCAACCGGTGCGCAGTTACACCTGACTCCAACTTCACCATCTCCCTGGAGAAGTACAAGTACATGAGCGAGCTGCAGGTCGACAGCTGGAGCGAAAGTGTGCTGAAATCCCTGGGTAGGTCTAAACGATTCGCCTCCATACCCCGGTTCGTGGAGGTGCTGGTGGTGGCGGATGAGTCCATGGCCAAATTCCACGGGGACGACCTGAAGCACTACGTCCTGACCCTGATGTCCGTGGCGGCTCGGCTCTACAAGCACCCCAGCATCCTCAACTCCATCAACCTGGTGGTTGTGGACTTCATGGTGCTGAGCGAGGCAGACAAGGGGCCCAAGGTGTCCAGCAACGCAGCGCTGACTCTGCGCAACTTCTGCTCCTGGCAGAAGAAGCTGAACAAACACAGCGACAAGCAGCCGGAGTACTGGGACACCGCCATCCTCTTCACCAGACAGGTAAGAGGTCAGAGGTCAGAGGCAGCGCACAGCTTGATGCAGAACTGCCACAAAGGATTTCTTCACCAAATTCAGATTATTTTTGTGCCTTTTTTTATTTTTTATTAATTAATTAATTAATTAAAAACAAATTTTTTTTTTAGTTTTTTCCTCGAAATCAAGACTTTTTCTCAAATTTAGTGCTTTTTTCTGGAAGGTTTTTGATAAAAACATAAATGAAAACGTTTTATCTGCATAATAAACAAAGAAACTCGTGCATTGTCAGCAACTTGTCTGCTAGTTGTACACTGAGTCTGTCCATTATGATTCGAAGCGAACATGGAGAAGGAAAGGAGGTAAATCATGTTGTTAAAAACCCTTATGGGGTGCAATGGTGCAGATCCTGTCAAATCTTTTTAATAGGTCCTATTGATGCTTGGATACTCCAGACAAGTGAATAATAATAAAAAAGATTAAATCATAAGCAAACCTGAAAAAAAAGCACATTTCTGTGTTCGGTGGGTAAAGATGCTGCAAAATCTCATTGTTATTGTTTCTTGCAAGAATCGGATTATTAGTGGGAACCAGTCGTGTTAAAGTAAAAACATACAATAGGTTGGTCTTCTGTCAATATGAATGTCTGTGTACTCACCATTGTTAAAGTTTTTTAAGAGTAGTGCTCTCTGCCAAACCAAACCAAAGCCCCCTGTAGTGGTCCAACATGAAAACTACACCGTCTTCAGACTGTTGTCATGGAAACGTAAAACTTTTCTGAAACGAAAACGCTAAAACGAGGTATTTTCACTTGAAGATTTGTCGTGTAAATGAGGCATTAGATCGTGGATTAGGCAGTAAAAACCTGATTCGTATGAACTCAAAGCTTCATAAGAGCGCAGTCAGATTTCAAACACCTCTCCACTGTCTGAAGCTTTCCGCCTGGTCTCAGGTGTCCCAGCCTTCATTGTGCCCACCACAGCTGTAAAACACCATTTCCCTACAGCTCACCATTCCAACCTCTCTGATCTCTGCTTATCACTCCTGCCTGCTTTCCATTAAGCCCCCTTCTGGCTCTGACACACAGCCTCCCTGCTTCACTGCATAGCAACACACAACAACACTCCCAGGTTAGAAATGAGTGGAGAACCAGCGCCGTGCTGGGAAAGAGCCCTTCTTTACACTGCAGGCTCTTGCATATAGGAAAGTCCAGCTCGGGTGTTGTTGTCCTTGAAGGACACAATGAGAGCAGCTGCTGCATTGGAAAAACTCTCGTAATGAAAAAAATCCTGGAAGGTTCTGGAGAGTAAGTGGTGTGGAGTACACATGGCTGGCAGGAGGGCGCTGCTGGCATCGCCGGGCTCTGCTGCAACTCTGGGTTACCAAGGTCATGTTTACTTTGAAGAAAGAGCACATGAGAGACAATCCCTAACTGGGACCGGAAGAGAGGTTAATATGTTTGAGACACAGAGGACAGTGACCATGAAAGAGTCCATTATTCCAATAATAATAATGAGTCCTTCCAGTGGGAGTCCAGAGTCACATCGGTACAGTCGTGCATTCCGGTTTTTCAAAACAGCATGGATGTGTCCTTAAAAGCTGTTCTTGTTCTTTATGAGCTTAAATTTAATGTTGTATGCTTCATTCCCAAGAGCAACTTCAGTACACAACAATAGTACACTTTTTATAATTGTTTGGCTGCTCATCCGACCTATACGAAGTGACTTATCTGAAACATACAATGTGTGGCCACTAGAGGTCTCTGTACAACAACAGAAAGCTGCTACCGTACCACAGAAGAACCTCCATTACTACTGTAGTTGACTGACAGAGGAAGATTAATTTCTCCACAAAGAAAACTGCAAACGCCAGAATTTAAAGTGAAAATAGAAAGAAGAAAGGAAGTCGTGAAGAATTTTCATGCAGTTTGTTTCTGAATGACAAAGTTTGTTGTGTCACATCTGGGACTGTGTGCCTCTAATCCCAATCATAGTTCTGAGAATAGTAAAAGCACCATCTCTAGTTTAGCTCATCACTTAGCAGCAAAGCTCTTCTAGGAGGCAAGAGCACTTTGGTCCTGACGTCCATCAATCCTGAGGGTTAACCTGGTTATTGAACTCTGTGGTCACCTTCAACTTGAACCCCAACCACTGCTGTTATTACGGTTCTCTCTTCCTTCTGTTTCAAGGAAGGTGATCTGACAATTCCACCGCACTGACCAAAGCTTCTATATGAGCGTATGTTTCAGGAGAAACTTTGACGAGCACAAGTTTGGAGAGTTTTGCCTTTAATCGAATCATCTCATAGTCAGCGTGTGGGATTGCCAATAGCCAAAGCAATGGCAGAGTAAGCGAGGCAGTGGGGGGTAATCAGTCTAAAGTTGGGTAAACTAAACCAGGCGATGGCTGGAGCAGCCAGATTTGTTCCATCACATGAGCCAGACGTGGAGCCGCTGTTGACTTGATGATTTTTCCACTTTTGTGACTCTAACTTTAGTCATTTTGCCCTTAAATATGATGTAATGTTGAAATATGGCAAAATTCAATTTACTGTAAACCGAAAACATTTTATTTTAGAAGTATTGGATTCACTTCATCTTGGAACATTTGCAGATGCCAACACCAGGTTACCAATCAGCACAAGCCGACCCAGAGCCCCTCGCCTGTTTAAATGGATTTCACTTACACGGTGCGTTTCCCACTGCTTGAGCAGCCCCATAGTGCTTTACAATCAGAAAAACTGTTCCAAGGGAAAATGCATAATTTTCATTGTGTGGGCTGGAAGACACTGAAAACTTTTTTGAAAATGGCTCCGAAGGTGGAATTTGTTGGAAACGGTCAGGTGCCGTCTACTCGAGATGCTCGAGTGATTCCAAAAAGATATAAGGCAAAAAAAGAAAAATACAACATCTTCACTGTCGCATTTCGTAGTGTGGCACCAATACCACTTTTTTAAAGGACAAGTACAAGTACGACTGCTAACCTTTAGCTACTTGCCGATTCCAAGTACTGATAAGTACTTATTATCTGCTATAAAGCCCAATTCATACACCATATGCAAACGATATGCGAAGGCTATGCATTGATGCTTTGCACAGCGTGAGTCGGTACTACGCACCTCGCCAGCAGCATTATATTCTCCTGTCCACGCAGGGCAGTGTGTAGCGTCTATCTTGGTACTGCAGACCGAGCTCACTCTGCCCCGCCACGCTCTCCAGCTCGCTGTTAATGAGTGTATCAGTCATACTTTACTCATGTTTAGCATGTAGCATCCCTGGTGTGTTAGTCCTGGAACTCATTTGCATGTAGCATGTAGCATGTAGCACGGCTCGGAGTCGCAATTAAACTAATAACAGACATCGGGCTAACTCTGCTGGTCCAAATGTCTGATGGTTAAGTTTCTGGTGTTGTACGAACTGGGTTTCACCTCCTCTTGAACATAATTTACAGTCGGTCTTACTTTTGTGATTCTCATTAACTCGTGCTTTCTTATCTACCTGCGGGTAACATTGCTGATGTAAGCCTTCTAGTAACACCTGTCGGGTTGTATCAGGAAGCTCTCACGCGTACGAGCATCCCGTGTAGTATTGGACCGGATTCCCATAGTGCTGTCAGCATCAGCACATCACCAGTATCATTTTCACATAATAAATGATTCAAATGATTCTTAGTCTCTATTTGAAGAAAAAACCTTGGTGGCATTGGCCTGAGAGGAACACGTCAGCAGGTCAGTAGGAAGAATAAATGAAGAAGAATCAGTGATGGTGGTTCATGTTGACTGGAGCAGTGTGTCGCAGGTATATTGTTTCCGCTTTAAAAAAGAGAAATCCCCCAGAGGAAGTCTGTGGCGGCCCAATCTCTCCTGACCCTCTGCCTCGGTGTATGTTAAGAAGAGAGAACAAGCAAAGCTCAGTCCCACATGCTTTGAATTAGTGATTGTTCACGGTCTGGAAACACAAAACATGTTCAGAACATGGCTGGAGTCCAATCAGAATCTGCAGCCTTTCAGTTAGAAACACTGCTTTTTATGTGACGTGTCTCTCTGGACCAACAGGACCTTTGCGGGGCCACGACCTGCGACACGCTGGGGATGGCCGACGTCGGGACCATGTGCGACCCGAAGAGAAGCTGCTCCGTCATCGAGGATGATGGCTTACCCTCAGCCTTCACCACCGCTCACGAACTTGGTAAGAACACTTGCAAAGTGCATTTACGAAATCTGTTCCTAGACATTTGGCAGGGGAGGGAGACGCGCTCGAGCTGCTTATAAACCTGAACTTTAAAGGCCAAAGGAATGGAGCAGATAGGTTTGATGGACATACTCTATAGATGCCTAATGGCCTGAGGGCTCTCCAACTTCCTGCTATCCCTCCATCTGCAGATCTCCTTATTAGTCCTGCAGCGTTTCACTCATACAAGCTTTTTAATTGCGTTCACCCGATGTTCTGTCCGAGAATCAGTCTGTCTGATGAGTGTCAGCGGGCAGAAGGAGAGCCAGCCGGTCTCTGGGTCTCACAGGCTGAAAGCTGTGATGTTCAGCAGAGCAGCTGAACGGTGTAACTCCACACTGGCAGCTGCAACCGGCAAGTGAGAGATAACGTTTGAAAAATCCAAAGTATTTCCCATGATATCATAAAATAACATCTCCGACTGCCCAGCACTCCAAGTGAATGAACTTCCTTTTACTTTGTCTGTTGATGTAAAACCTCCGCAGTGTTTAGGAGACACTCCGGGCTTGATTTATTACGTTCCTGTATGAGGCATGCTTGATTGCATGTTCATGCAACAAGATTGTGCTTTAAGCAGTTTGCAGCTGATCAAGCAAGAACAATACCATGAGTGCTATCGCATGCAAACAGGATTCAAATGAAAGCATTAGAACGGTTCTTGTGAGAACAATCTGCTGAAAACCTGATGGAGTGGCTGGACATGTTGGTGGAAGGAGTTCATGTTAACCATAACAATATGATTTGCAATAAGCACTTCTATCGATGATGTTAACGTCTTGAGATTTGCTCTTTGAAATAACTCTTTCCTTTGACCCTGGTTTACACGAGCTGTGACTTGTTTGTGTTTTTCTTTACATTTGACTGGACATTTTTCTGAGGTTTTTGTGCTTTGCTCTTTACAATTTGTATATTTCTAATTCCATATTACGATAACAAGCCCTAAAACAAAGAGACACATTTGTTCATTCTATACTGATCTCAGCCTTCATTTTCCAGAAATTTCAAAACTTTTTCCCGTCTTTGATATTTTAAAAATAAAAGAAAGAGTTGATGTTGTTTCAAGACCATTGACAGTTGCCAGATTCTCCACGATAACTCGTTCATGGCAGGGACATACGTGGAATTGTTCACTTTAACAGTGTTAAGCCTGTAGTTGATTGGTCCTTCACCTTGTGTTGTCAGTCGTAGCAACCAGCCGCTGCGATCCAGACTGGGATTGGGTGGATGTAGGTGTTGGATGGGCAGAGAGATGTTAGACATTGTGAAGACCCTTAGGGATGATGCTGATAATGAGTGGTTAAGAGGACCGTTATACTAAAGCAGAACTTGTGCCTGGAACCAGACGATCAGCCCCCGAGGTCCCTGGAGAGGCATCAGTTTACACCAGTCCCATATAAGTCAAGCAATTACACAATTTCCCCTTCAAAACAAGCCAGTTCGATGATTGAACATGTTAAAAACCACAGTTTGTGTTGTTTCTCCCTTTGGAAGGTACGACTGGAGCGTATTTATGGGATGAAATGATTTCCTTGGGAACTACATGAATTCCCCTGTCAGGCCCGGTTTCGTTCATGGACTCACGCCATGTTCTACGTTCCCATGCACAGCTGCATTCCTGTCTGCTATGACATCATCTTCAGTCTGCGCTCATCTAGTTTTGCCTTCTGTGTGTTGTGACATCTGGTCCAAAGCTTCTTATTACATGAATATTTTCATATGTCTCTGTCATCATCGCGGTGTCGCTGTATCGACCCAGGAGCTTTAATGTCGGGGGGAACCACTGGACTCTCGCAATGACGTGACCCTTGTGTCTCCCCCTCCCCAGGCCACGTCTTCAACATGCCCCACGACAACGTGAAGGCATGCGAGGAGGTGTTTGGGAGACTGAAGGATAATCACATGATGTCTCCCACGCTGATTCAGATCGACAGGAGCCGACCCTGGTCTGTGTGCAGTGCTGCCATCATTACTGAGTTCCTGGACAGAGGTCATGGTTAGTAAACACTTCAGACCTCCTCTAATGTTGTCCAGGTTTCATCATGCAGCTCTCAGCTGGAAACAATCTGAATGGTACACCAAAAACAGACCCAAGACCTTTAGCTCCATCACGGTAAATGTTCTTTCGAACAGGTAATAGAGTAATGTCACTACTTTTTAAAATAAAAAACAACTACAAAAAATACAACTGATCAATAACGAACTGATGACACCAAACTTTGTACATGACCGCATAAACATCTTCCCTACTGTGACGCATGGCGGTGGCATCATCATGCAGCGAGGATGCCCTTTAGCAGCAGATCCTAGAAGGCTTGGAAAGACAGAAAAACATCTTGCAGGAAAACTTGATTCATCTGCAAAAGAACAATCTTTTCTTATGTTTTCTTCCCCCCATCAGGACAAGGACTTGAAGCAGACATCAAAAGCTTTACTGGTGTATTAACCCTTTCAGAACTAATGCGCTAATGGTGTCAAAATGATTGAGGCATTGAAGTGCAAGCAAGCAAGCAGCGCTATTTATAAAGTACTTTAACTCAAGCGCAGTGGACCAAAGCATTTTGCAATAGAATAAATAAGGTATAACTCAATAAAACCTCACTCCACCCATATATATTGATATATATGAACCATTTAATACTTGCCAGACTGAGAACTCTGGTTCTTTATGCCACACTCGTTAAATGTCAACTGGTTTAGAATCAAGCCACCAGAAGTGTCTTTGTACTTTTATGAGACCGTATAGGAATAAAGAATGTAGAAACTATAATAGTGCTGCTGTAACCATCTCAAATTAATTGGATCAGTCAATTGAAGAAGCCACATTCAATTGCTGTGAGACGCATCCTACCTGGACCAGCGATAACCTGCACAGACATGCTGCCATAAGTTTTACTTGTTGGCTGATTAGCTGCAGCCTGACTGTTTGCAGTCTTGTTTGTTTGTTCCTGCAGGTGACTGTCTGCTGGACCAGCCTCAGAAGCAACTGTCTCTGCTGGACCACCTGCCCGGCTCCAGCTACAGCCTGCACCGCCAGTGTGAGCTTGCCTTTGGTTCGGGCTCCAAACCCTGTCCTTACATGCAGCCTTGCTCCAAGCTGTGGTGCACCGGGAAGGCCCGCGGACAGCTGGTCTGCCAGACCCGGCACTTCCCTTGGGCGGACGGCACGACCTGTGGCACCAGCAAGGTCTGCTACCGGGGGGCTTGTGTGGACAAGAACAGCACCATGCAGGCGAAGGTGAGGGAGTGTAGCCAGAGAGCACCGTCCTGTTGGGCCGATTGAGGGAACTCTTTACACGGCAACGATTTTCAAGTGAAAACACAAAAGTTCTGTTGCGTTTTGAGTTTCCGTTTACACGAAAATTGTAGTCAGTCACAAAACTTGTGTTTTTGGAAACACTCCATCCTCGTGCAGACGGGTAAAGCCAACCCTTTCTGGAAATGAATCATTTTCAGGGTTTCTGCCGTTTCCGTGTAATTATCATTTTCAGAACGTTGCCGTGGAAATGAAAAAACGTTCTGAATCAAAAATGTAAATATGATGCGTTTTTACTTGAAACCTTGCGTGACCGGCGCCTGACAAAGACTTTGTCATTGTCTCAGGTGGATGGCCGCTGGGGCAAGTGGGGTGCTTTTGGAGAATGTTCCAGGAGTTGTGGTGGAGGAGTCCAGCTCGCTAAGAGAGCGTGTGATAACCCGGCGCCCGAGAACGGAGGAAAATACTGCTATGGCCTTCGCATAAAGTACCGCTCCTGCAACCTCAACCCTTGTCCTGAAACAGGTGAGCACCATTTGATGTGAAGAGGTAGAGTTGTCAAATAAAGTGGATCGATCGAGCGCCTCTCCCAGATAACTTTCGATGTCTCAGGGCTCGTCAATATAACGGAATATTTCCTATCTCTACCACATAAATGCAGCAAATAAGGAGTTTTCTTTTTCATTTCAGTGATTTACAGCCAGACTATGCATATGAAGTATTAAAATAATCATATGATTCAATAGATTTCAATAGATAGGTTTGTCAGGTTTGTTGTTTATGGTTATTTTTAAAATTTGATTTATAATGATACAATTTCTATGAAGCACAAACGTATATTGTACATATGGATATCGCGATGATTTGATATATCTTGTGCGGTTCTAGTGTTTGCTGATCTGATTTGAATGGTTTTGTCCTCTTTAGCTCAGAGCTTCCGTGAGGAGCAGTGTGAGGCGTTCAATGGCTTGAACCTGAACACCAACCGACTCGGCTCCTCTGTAGTTTGGGTCCCGAAATATTCCGGCATTTCTCCCAAAGACAAATGCAAGCTGATCTGCCGAGCCAACGGGACCGGGTACTTCTACGTCCTCGCTCCAAAGGTATGCTGAACCACTCCTCCTCCAAAACTCACCATCTGACTCTATCGTCATGAAGTAGAGCAACACCAGGGAGTTGTGAAAAGTTCTCAACAAATGAAATGTTGATTTCTTTCACATTACCAGGAAACTGTAATTAGCCAGCCATCTGGAAGCTGGTACACATGATAATTAGTAGCTTTGGTGTGAATGATACACGGGGCAGCGACGTCAGCTTTCATTATGCTGCTGTGAATGAAAAATCAAAGCTCATTCTCTTAATATTCGGAACCAAATGGCTTCCTAATGTAACCTGAGCTGCGTGTTCGTGAGCAGCCCATCCATCATGAGTCAGACTCCTGTTGGGGTGCAGATGAAGGTTTGCTTCTTGGGCAATTTGGCCCAATGTGAGAGCCGATGGCTGGTTCTATCAGCAACACGGCAATGCCAGGTCAAGTGTTGCTGGCTGCCGAGGACATGTGGAGTGGTGGGAAAGGGAAACACACAGGGACAGTGTCACCTCACAGCTGTGTTCTGTCAGCAACTATTTATGCAATCAGCTAAGAAACAAAGCTCGGAGCAGAAATACAAGCCAGCGTCTCGTTTACACTAAAGGACACTGCACAGTCCCTCTTTCTACTTCTGGTTTTCGAGTAACGGGGTTCTTTCTTCAGATTTTATTGCAGGATTTAAGAAAACACCGCCTCCCACTGGATATGAGTCTGATTGACTGTTCCTCTACATGTCTGTCTTTTGTGGCAGGTTGTGGATGGGACGCCCTGCTCTCCGGACACCTCGGCTGTGTGCGTGCAGGGAAAGTGCATCAAGGCGGGCTGCGACGGCAAGCTGGACTCCAACAAGAAGTTTGACAAGTGTGGCGTGTGTGGCGGGGACAATCAGGGCTGCAGAAAGGTCTCAGGAATGTTCACCAAGCCCATGTGAGTAGTTCGGGGATGTGTCTTTTTTGCATGAATCACTATCAGGTGGAAACTGTTTTTTTTCTGATACAGTTTTTCTCCATAGTGTTTCAACAGGAGATGTACTTAGTGTGTTCAGTCAATCACATAACACTATTACATATGGACTTCATATATAGCGATGCACCAATACCACTTTTATATAGAACGAGTATGAGTAACAACCTTCAGCTACTTGACAATCTAGAGTACCGACGCAAGTCCTTATTAAATCCCATTATTTATACTCCATATGCAAATGATACACAAAGGAGATGCCATGCTTACGACATCGTTTTCAAACCGTTGCTGTGGAAACGTGAAACTTTTCTGAAATGAAAACCCAAATGCGAAATGTCGTGTCTTAGCAAAGCTTTAGCCAGGTTCTCATTGTGACTCTGGCCTAAAAAGTTCTGACCATGCAACAGTGTTCATGTTCTGTCTTGCCTGGGTTGAAATGAACTACCAACACAATCACTTCTTTGACCTCAACATCCTGCCGTCAGCCTCTGGCCGGACATATCCTGGACTTCCAGGATATGTCAAGACAAGAGGGAAAGTGTGCCAAATAGTTTTCTCCCTACACAGTTTCCTGACCTCTTTTAACTGTATGAAGGTTTTTCTATGGTGCATGCACCATTGTAGTGGATTTACATACTGTATGCACTCAAGTGTTTGATTGGTTTAGAAATCTGCTAGTTTCATATTTCAACTGAAGCGCCAGAGTTCATCCTAGTTTGTTTTCAGTTTGCTGGCGGCTGTGTAGCACAGCTCTAGTTGCAGCCCTCATTCGTCCTCAGATTCATGGTTGGGTTTACATGTCAGGGAAGATTAGTGAGATTCTCACCGGACATCCTGATGCAAATACTGATTTTGAAGAAACGTTTGAACAGCGTCATTAATATCTGACACCTCCACTTCTCTTTTTCAGTCATGGCTACAACTTTGTGGTGATGCTTCCTGCTGGGGCCTCCAACATTGACATTCGACAGCGTGGCTACCGGGGAATCGCCAGCGATGAGAACTACTTAGCTGTGAAGAACCGTCACGGCAAATACCTCCTGAACGGAAACTACGTGGTGTCAGCGGTGGAGCGCGACCTGCTGGTGAAGGGCAGTCTGCTGCGCTACAGTGGGACCTCCACATCTGTGGAGATTCTTCAGGCCACCAGGCCCCTGGAGGAGCCTTTAACCGTGGAGGTGCTCTCGGTGGGGAAGATGACTCCTCCCAGGGTGCGCTACTCCTTCTACATCTCGAAGGAGAGCAAGGAGGAGAAAATGCTGCGCAAAGAGGAGAAGGGCCACAAAGCTCACAACAGCGTCCTGTCCGACAGCAACAAGATCCAATTGAAGCAGATGATGGGGAAGAGGCCGGGGAGTCACTGGGTGACGGGAGGGTGGGAGTCCTGCTCGGTGACATGTGGGAACGGTCTGCAGAAGAGGCTGGTGCAGTGTCAGAACCTGGAGGGGCGTCCTGCGGTGGACTGCGACAGCGCCGACCGGCCTGTATCTGTGAGACCATGCGGGGATCCGTGTCCTGTGTGGGACGCCGGGACCTGGTCTCATTGTTCCAAATCCTGCGGGAGGGGCTTTAAGAGGCGGCCAGTGCGCTGCATGACTGAGAATGGCCTGAATCTGCCCAGAGACCACTGTTCTGGGAGGAGGAAGCCTCAGGAACTGGACCTTTGCAACCTGAAGCCGTGTTAGAGGACACAACCAGCCTGGGTGTGTCTGAACATATTGACACCAGGAGGAGGAACCTTCAGACCAAAATCAGCAACGATGTGCTGAACAAAGTGCAAAAAACACTCAAATGTTGCCCAATTGTGTCTGAAGAGGCTGCAACAAAGAAAGCCAATGGAAACGGAGAGGGTCTTCCTCCATTGTCTGAAATACCAGACGCTTGTTTACCTGAGACAAAAGATGGACAGCTGCTTTCTTGTAAAGTGTCAAAGCAGCTTTGGCATGTTTTCACTTGTGGCTACTCTACCTCTACTAGGACACAAAGCCGGGGCTCTCTCAGATGTGGAATTGCTGTTTAGAGCGACAGTCATCCCCCAAAAGTCGCTTCACTATCAGAAAAAGACCCCGGAACCCGGGTGAAGGAGGGATATTGTATGTGTACCGTCTGGTTCCTCGGAACTGCCCGGTCAGCTGGTTCAGCAAAGCTGCACCAGGTGAGATTTCACAGCAAAGAACAAAAAAGTTAATGCTCACACTGCTGTGAAATGTCTCTCCTGTAAACCATCAGTAGCTGCTCTAGTCATTGAGGAACTAATCAAAATGTGAAACATGGTACTGTATCTGCTCCATTTCTCTGCCACAGGAACTGGTCCTCATGGTGGAGTTAGCATCGTTGCACTTGTGGTTCCCCGAGTAATTTCATATTCAAATAGTTTTTCTGAGTCAATACCTTGAAAGAAAGTCTGTGTTTAACACAGAATATAAACTTGAGATATATCAGTCAGTCGGTTGGTCGGTCGGTCGGTCGGTCGGTCGGTCGGTCGGTCGGTCGGTCGGTCGGTCGGTCGGTCGGTCGGTCGGTCGGTCGGTCGGTCGGTCGGTCAGTCAGTCAGTCAGTGAGTCAGTGAGTCAGTCAGTGATGGTGTTTCAAGCTTTACAATCTAAAAAGTAGGGATGCACCGATACCATTTCCTTAAAGGATGGGTAGAAGCTGATTGCCGATACAGAGAACTGATAAGAGTGTTTATTAAATGTCATTTCGTCTAACTCTTACTCCATATGCAAATGATGTGTTGCGTCGATGCTACGTTCACCTCCAACAGCTTTGAAGGTTCCAGTATCCGTCTACAGTACTCATAGGGCAGTGTGTAGTGTCTATATATGTACTGTGCAATAAGTATTGTAGACTGTAGAATCGACTGTACACTCCTAGAGCATGTAGCCTCACTGGTGTGTGAGCTCCAAAACTCCTTAGCATGTAGCATGTAGCATGGCTTGACACTACTGGATCCACGGAGCAGTTCACTCATCAGTGACATCAGGTTAACTCTGCTGGTCCAAATGTCAGTACTCAATAAGTTGTTAGTGATGTACAAACTCGCTTTTACCTCCTCTTGGCAGAAATATTAAAGAATCAAACTGCGGGCATTGCTTGTATCGGTCCGTACAGTACCAGACCCGATACTGGTATCGTATCTGTGCATCCCTATTAAAAAGGCTGCTAATGTGTGGCTTCAGGATTTACTAGATTTTGAACCAATAATAGAACCAATGTTTAATTTTTTAAAGGGGTGGAGATTTTAATCAAAAAATTTAAATAAATTAGTCTTCCCTAAAATGTTCAAGGTTTCATCCCTGTGCAGTAAAAATCCTTGAAGATTTTGACTTTACTGGCCCATTAACTGTTTATTCAAGGAATCCCTCCAACTGTTTGGACCAATCACCAACATATTCATATATTTAACCGTACTGTCCACTTGATTGCACAACTCTATTCTCAAACCGCTGTGGAATTCACGTTAATTTACTTATTATTGCAAAACACAACACTTTTTAATATGACCCAATGGTCGTTTTTGATCCATTGCATCAAGTGTCACATTGAGAATTTGGGCAGAATTGAACTTTTCCCTTTATGAGTCTGTTATATAAGCAGAAACGCTCATTTCACAGTCCATTATTTCAATTTCAAGCCAATATTGAATCATAAAAATGACGTGGCAGTGATATCAAGCATTCCGAGTTTATAGTTTTTCCATGGTCACAAAGAGAAGGAATTTTCTACAAGTGATATAAATCTGATTATACGTTGGAAGGTCAGTGGTGGTGAAGTCATGTTTGAGTGTAACGCGTTAGAGACAAGCCCTGAAACAACTGACGCTCTTGGTTGTTCGCTCTCTTTGTCGATCATTAGCACTTCCAAAGATTGTGTTGCTCTCCAAAAGTCATCAAAGTGGCGTTCAAATGTTTATGTGGTCTGTAAGATCACAACTGACGAGTATCTTTCATGTTTATTGGCCAGTAAATTTTATCATCTGTGACAATCCAGAAACCCGTGGAGACATACCGACGGCTTTCTGACCAGGGAACCACGCTAATGCTAACGTACCTGTTCAACCTTCAGCTGTAAATAATGTGATGAGCTTTACACATCATCAAAACCACACTTTCAAGTGTATATCCTACATACTTGATGAAGTATTACGAAATTACAATCAAAGAATCCCCATCTGGTAACCAAAATCTTGCCGACGTGTAGAAGAGTACTTCCCTGTCTCCTGTGGTCTGTGTGTGCGGCAGTGGTGACGTGTCTGTGTCTCTTCTATATGAAACAAAGCAAAGCTCAGCCGTTTGTTCTACTTTGCCAAAGCGCCTAAACGAGGGACGCACCGATACTGCATTTTAAAATAACAAGTAATATTAAAGAATCTCCAACACGTTACTGACGCCACATAATACTCGCCGGGTTGTATCGGGGACCTTTCACAAGTACGAGTACTCCGGGCAGTATCGGTGCACCCCGAAGTTTAAACCCTCAACAGAGCCTTAGTGATAGTAAATATAACCTACCTGCATGAGTCGGACAGAAGCATGGCGGCGTCAGAGCTCAGCCCAGTCACCGTCAAACCTAAAGCAAAACAATCAGCTTGTAAAGAACCGAAGTGATTGAGACTTAACAAGTTAGAGCTTCTGGTAATTCGTTGAAACAACTGAGGACGTCTCTGTACTCTTGAATTCAATTGCATTTTCTTACATGTAAAAAGGATTTCCTCTTTTATGAGTTAGTGTATTCAGGTAAATGTAAAATCCTTACCTATAACGTTAATATTTTCTAACGATCTACCAGATTGTTGAAGTTTGTCGTGTTATTCATTAAATCATGAGCTACTTTTTAAGATAGATTTCCTGAAAAGGCACCAAGTATCCACTTTAAATTCCTAAAAAGTTTTAGTGGCTCCATCCATCATTTTTACTGCTTTGTCTGCTCGGGGTTGTGGTGAAAATGTGGAGCTCTAACATTCCTTCACTTCCTTGACTTCCTTGACTTCCTTGACTTCCTTGACTTCCTTGGTTCATCTTGGTACCTCTGGGAGGGACGCAGACTGACGAGCCCGAGTCTTTTCATTCTGAAGCTGCAGCTACTTCAAGCCCCGTTTTCACCACGTTTCAATGAAAACTCATAATGGTGCGTTTTCATTTCAGAAAGGTTTTGCGTTCGCACGGCACCATTCTGCAAACATTGTCAGCTTTAATGAACGCAGACGTACGCGCTTGCAGAGAAAAATACGCTATAAACATTAACAATGGAAGAAGACGGACAGTGAGATTCTTATCACATAGACTGAACTCTAAAACTACCAAGTCCCAGGAGAACATGGAGTCATGACACTCTGGAGGCAAACGTCGTTGTTGTTGTCCGTCTACTGAGCATGTGCAGAAGATATGTTTACTGAGGTTATGGTGCGTGCACAGTCCCTGCATCTCTGTCATTTACAAGGAGACGGGGCAGGAGCATTTTCAAATAATTACATTTTCTCCCATTTCCATGGACTCTGAGTGTTTTCGAAAAGTCACATTTTCCGTGGCTCCGAGCTCTGTGGCGTGAAAACAAACATTTCTGTTGAAATCGTAAACGAGGCCTGAGATGCTCATAGGTGTGATGTCCTGTGTCACACTGGCAACATGTCCATACCTTCCATACCTTCCATACCTTCCATAGCTTCCATTGATCTGCACTCCTCAACCTAACTTTGATCAAATGCTATAAAATATTGATGGATGGATGCAGGAAGATATAATAGAGGGTATATTACATTAGATAGAAATATCAGCATCATTATAAGTAACTTACATCCAAAGCTTGCTGTGTGTGTGTGTGTGTGTGTGTGTGTGTGTGTGTGTGTGTGTGTGTGTGTGTGTGTGTGTGTGTGTGTGTGTGTGTGTGTGTGTGTGTGTGTGTGTGTGTGTGTGTGTGTGTGTGTGTGGGCTGTAGCTGCTCCATCACCTGTAGCCTTTAATGAGCACCAGTGTAGCTGGAGCGTTGCTTTAGTTTATCAATCAGAACCACAACCGTCACCAAGTCCGTTGTTCGGCCCGGCGCTCCAACCAGGAAAAGAGGAAAGAAAAAAAATTGCTTTAAAAAAAGTTTAAAAACACTAAAACCTGCATCAACATTGGCATGAATCCATGGTTCAGTTAAAACCAGTGGTATTATGTGTAGATTTAAAAGAAGTACTTCGAGTTTCAGTGCATCTGTCCTCAAATGTCCCACATAGTTTCACCATCAAGATTTGCTTAGTATTCGAGTATTTGAGGCATGTACTGTCCTTGAAGGACACGGCTCACGTCCTTTAGTTTGTCTCACGTTCGACCATCTGAAAGGTGGAGTCTTATTATTTCACGTCATGTACAGATAATGGTATTTTTATCGGTTGTCTCTTGTATTGTATACTATGTATACATTCATCTACCTGTATAAAATAAAATATATAAGAGTTTGAGCGTGTTTGGAGTCATTTCTATATGAAGTGTGTATTCCATTTCGACTGGAATGAGTGTGTTTGCCTCGGTGGGGGTGTCCATTTCATCAGATTTCTGCTTCGCCAAGTCCTCCATCACATGAGACAGTCCTGATACATAAGCCCGACATCTACTGAGGCATGACTGCAGATGAAAACACTCTCATTCATCCACTTTGGTATTCTGCTGAGTCAATCTCTGTTGTCTCGGCACGACTGTAATAACACACCCGGCTTGGCTGCCGCCTGTTCGTTAAAGCCGGCGCTTTGCGGGCCAGATGTCGCTCACATTTGGACGCCGTCACTGCAAGGATCTGAGATTTAAAGGATTCATGGAACGGTTGGTATCTGAGACGTACTACGGAGTAGATTCTTCAATTTGCAGAATTCTAATTATTCTGTTGATTAGCAGTAGAAAACTGATGATTCTGATGCTGATACTGATGATAGTACAGTTGGTATTGTTTCTACTGCTGTTTCTACTGTTGATAAAACTCTTTCTACTGTTATTAGTATTGTTTCTACAGCTCTTTGGACTCTACTGGTCTTGTTACAGTTTCGACTGCTGATACGACTGTTCTTTCTGCTCCTTTTACTAGATCTACTGCTAATAGTACTGCTTCTATTGCTCTTTCTACTGCTTCAACTGCTGATAGGACTGCTGAGTCTTCTAGTACTAGTAACTGTACTAGTTCTTCCCTTTATTGCTTGTACTAATATCTCATAATAATACAACAATGTCTACTGCATTTTCTACTGTTACTGATTACATTATTTCTACTGTTGATACTACAGAAGTGATTAATACTACTCTACTGGTGATATTATTATTTCTCTCTCTTTCTCTATTTTCCAATGCTGGTAATACTGATTCTATTGTTTTTACTACCAAATCTTCAGTCTCTTTTGCTGATAGTGCTGCTAATACTACTGTTTAGTTTCCTCTTCTGAATGCTGCTGCCATCTGATTATACAGCTTCTACTGCTGATATTATAGTTTCTACAACTCAAAGGACCATTTCTACTCTTTCTGTTTCTACTACTGATAATATTCTGCTGCTTCTTCCCCTTTATAGTTTTTACTGCTGATACTACTGCTTTGACTACAATGTTCACTAGTCTTTCTACTTTCATTACAAGAGTTTCTTGTTCTGTATCTGTATATTTTGTAGTATTACTCTCTCTCGATGAGTTTCCTGCTGCTATTTCTAAAGCTGCTGCTGGTTTTCCTGACACTACTGATAACCTCTGGTACTACTAAAGCTAATGTTGTTCTGAGGCTGGTGCCACTGCTGACACTGATTTCAACTGTGATGCTTGATACTACTTGTACTACTACTACTACCGCTACTTCAGAACTCACTCTATTGGTGATAGTTTTGCCCGTTCTCCTGCTGCTTTAGTCCTCCTATCATGAATTGAAGGAGATAGAGGAACCAAACGCACCTTTACCCAGTGGAAGTTGATTAAATCCCACACAGCAGCAGGAGTTCAGTACATGTGAGGTCAGTCAGCAGCGCAGATGTACACAATGAATAATCCAAAAACTCACAGTTGGAGTTCAAAACGAGGTTGATAACAGATGAGATGAGGTAATGCATATATATGTATATATACAGACATAAATATCCTTTCAAGACATGACTGGCTGTATCGGGATACTCGTATTGTATCAGTGCATCTCTAGAAACTATTGCTATCACTGCTCATACAGCAGTTATACTGATATTTAAAGTACTGCGCCTCAGACTGCTGAGACTCCTGCTAATTGTGCTCCTATTACTGATACTAGAGCTTCTTCTGCTAAATATATCAGAGCTACTGCTGCCGATGATACTGTTTGGAAGTAAGATGTGATGAACTGCTAGATGTCATATTCTTGATAAGGTGGGTGTGATTGAATAGATCAGAAGACCCATCTTGCAGTATTGATGGTAAACGGACTGTACTCGACTTGATCACTTTCTTTTCACCGATTCACGAGCACACGCGTCTGAACACAAACATTACAAATAAATACATTCAAAGCGAACCGGTGTCTCTTAATTGTCTGTAGGTGTGATTGTGATCATGTGACCTGCGGTCGCTCTGTGATGGAGTGGCAACCTCTCCATAGTGTCACCTGACTCCACCCGTTGCTCGCTGGGATTGTCTTCGTCACCTTGTGACCTTGAATTCCATAAAGTGGTATAATGGATGGATTCCTGGAGACACACATTGAGGAAACTGCCAAGCAAAGTGGTTGTCCAGCATTGGCGGCATCTTGGTGTTTAGTGCCTTGCCCAAAGACTCATGCAGAGTGAGATGGGGAATCAAACCCCTAACGTTGGATTTGAAAGACCATCCACTGCATCACCTGAGTTCCAGCCGTCAATAAATAAAAGGTAAAGAGTTGTCTTTGGTTTCTTCTACAAGTTCCACCAAGTGGAGTCAAATCTGAGTTGGTGGAGGCAAACAAGCGTTTAATGACGTCTGACAGCGTTTTGAAAAGAAACGGATCTGTTGTTGGATCAGGTAACACGGAGCTTCAAACATCACTTATTAGACATCTTGGTATGGTTAATAAGTGGATTTCTGTTCACTTATGCTTTCATTTGATTTGACAGCTGCTGGCCGAGACTCCAAGGAGAATATCACGTTGCAATTCAGCTATTTTTAAAGATAATTTCTTGCAGACCAAGAAAGTGTGTCGCAATGTAGTTGCTGATTTTATTCAAAAGGCCAAAATTTGACATAGTTTTTTTTTTTTTCAAGTTTGCATGCATTTGCTACAGCCTTGTTTTTCTTTGGGAGCCATAACCACGAGAACAATCTTCTGGCCTTCTTGCATTTATTCAGAGACTGTCCACCAAGGGAAGGATTCTCATCGTCTCAAAGCGTGGCCGGTGATGATGGATGGTTTGAAGCATGAACGGATGATTTATGTACAATAAATGATATATTGCCACTGCAGCCTGGAAACCCAAAGCATGCCAAGAACGTTTCCTCAGACACCATTACCCTACCTCCAGCAGTTTGAACGGCCGATACCAGGCCAGATGGATCTCTGCTCTCATGATGTTTCCACCAAATTCTGAGCCAACAATCTGGATCTCGATGGCCAAAGTTATCAAAAATTACCTGTTTCCTAATCCTGCACTCAGTTCGGCATTCAGCAGCTTGCCATCTCCATATCTAGATGGTTAAAGAAGACAGTTCAGGGTTCCTGACAAGGAATTTCTTATTTAGATTATATTACCAAGAAGCTGAACAGTTGTACTTTGTGTTGTACTTTATGTTGGACACCAAGTTTGCTTCGGGATGAGGATCGTCACAGTGACAATACCAAAGCTTGATCCTCGGCGAGGGTCTTTCTGTTTTGGCAATTGAGGTTTTTTCTGGGTACTCTTGCTTCATTCCTCAATCCAAAGACATTATAGTAGCTTAAATATTATTTGTGAATAGTTCTTACTACGTGGGCCTGTGAGAAACTGTTGATGGCCCCAGTGGTTACCCTTCACCCAATTTTAGATGGGACAGGTTCCAAAATGGATGAAGGGTATTTATTTGGTAGGGATGCACCAATATCTCTTTTTTATAGGATGAGAACACATATGAGTACTAACCTTTAGCTACTTGTCGATACAAAGTACCAATAGGAGTACTTTAATGCCATAAAGTGTAACTCATATTCCATGCCATGCATCCATTCAGGGGTGAGATTCAGGTTCCCTCTCTTTTAAATTTTACACTTATATTTTGTAAATATTCATCAGTACTTAAAGTACATGGAGGAATGTGAAGTTTTCTTTTGGTCTCTGTGTGCAGCCAGGTGTCCCTTATTGGAAATGTTCAACTAAAGCAAATATCTACATGACCTGAATTCCTCTTGTTCTGGAAAGACTTGGACCACTGAGCCACTAAACCAGATGTGTCTTTGGGTTCTGCTTTCACTGATCTTATCTGGTGAAGAGGGCTTAGTCTGCCTGTCAGTGACCCCCCCGGGGCCCGACGTGACGAGCATTAACTTATTTTACAACACAGATGTGGGACGGGGTTTAAAGGTCCATAAGGCCAGATGATGACATTGATCAGGTGGACCTGAAAATCCTGTTAACTCACACAATATGGATTGGCTTTGACAACATTCTATGTGCACTACACAAAGATACAGCAATTAAATTGTTGTATGAGTTAGCACTCTGGACCTCTGAAGTATGCGGGCTAGTTGAAGCCACATGGAGGTTTGCTGGAAGAGATCAATGGAGATTGCCATAATTCAATTTCAATTCAATTTTATTAGTCAGGCGCCAATTACAACTGTCACTTCAACACTTTATACAGAGAAAAACCCAACAATTCCACACGACCAAGTAGAGGAGACAGTGGAAATGAAAAACTCCATTTTACCAGGAAGAAAAAGAACCAGACTCAGAGGTGGAGACTTTCTACAGAACTAGACTCTGTGGATCTGTATGGGGTTAATGGAATAGAATAGAATAGAATAGAATAGAATACAGTGGTTGATAATATTTTCTAAACCAGATGGGGTTTTTTGGGGGGGGGGGTTGTGAAAGCAGCTCACAGGAAGTTGGTTATGGTGCAGAAGTTTGATGCCAAAGAAACAGTGTTTAAGAAACCAGCATTTCCCCACGTTACTTCTGGGCTTTATCTAAACCACTGATTTCTATTTCACTGAAAACATTCATTTTGATTGTTTAATCCCTGACTTCTCCTCCTCGTGTTTGATTGCTATTCTCCGCCCTGATGTGTTTCATCGGTGCCTCAGTGTGTGAATGTCCTCAACTGGTGGCTTTGGTTGATATTAGTCATCTTCTGTGTGCTCTGGTTGTTTGTGTTCATGTGATCCTGTGTCTCAGGGTCACTTGTGGATAACGCTCCCGAGATCTTGCAGGCTTTGTGTTCTTAAACATTGAAGAGAAACTCAAAGTCAACCAGCTAGGAGCTGAGCCTCCCATCAGACTGCAAACAAACTGACTTGATCCTTGTTTTTGAAGTCAACTGAATGTTTATTGAACTTTATATTTGAAGTTTCACTGGGAGTCAATGAATGATTTCGTCTTGTAATCAGTCCATTTGGCTGCGTGGCTGAGCACTGGTTTCCTCTTCATTTACATGTACAAGTGAGGTAATTCAGACTTTGTTTATACTTTCATGTGTTTTTGCGTCATACGGTGTACCAAAACTGCACAAAAGTAAATAAATTACAAACTTCTCTGACTCTGAATCTGTTAGCGCCTCACAAGCCAAGACCCTCGCTGCACGTCACAGTCTGAGTCATAGCAAAAACAATTAAACAAGAGGAATCATCCAATGTGTGACCCTGCATTAAGAAAATGTTTGATTTGTCTGGACATGAGATCAACTCACTCAGTCATTCCTCTTCTGTTCCACAGTGCCTCCACCCATTTCTTCTCCACATAGCAGCCTTTAATGGACTTTGTCTGGAGCGTCCTGAAAGGATCAGGCCTCCATTGAAGGTAAAACATTTAGAAAAACATCCTCTGTGAGTTGGTGTTAAGCGGTTTTACCTCACAGTGGGCCGGTGTTGAGGAGAGGTGTGAAGAGAGCTCGTCTCCGGAAATCACATTATCTGCTTGACACAAGGACACAGTGGTGAACGGCCGCTTCTGCCAACAAGCAGGCCGATTCTGCTTCACACCCCCTTCCGATTCCCCGAACCGAGGCCTGTCCACCTATTCAAATTCTGCTCACGAGGCTAATGAGCATGAAGGGTTAATGTTTCCCCTTCCATGGGAACTGCTGAGGCTTTAAGTGGCCTTTTCTTTACATCGACTGAAGCGCAAAGTCAGGATGAGCAGCGTTGCAGAATTAAATGCATGTGGAGGGCTGGAAACAACTGGCTGAAGTTCGTGTGCTGAGCCAAACTGTCAGAGGACATCAGCATGGAAATACACAGTTACTTAACTACTACTAAAAACATATTCAATGTCATGGAGTTTAAACATTTTGTGTGCTGATCCTTATAAACTGCTATATCCTCGGGAAGTTTCACTGGTTTGTAACTTGCAATTACTGGTTTGCCATACATTCACTGGTCACAACATGAAGTACACACTAAAACTCTTCACATACAGTTTATATTTGCTACTTGCAACAACAACAAAAAAAAGTGCACAAAAAATGATTGACCTTTGATTTGATTGTGAAAATACTAAATACATGGTTGAAATCAGAGAACAATCATTAACAAGGAAACATTAAGTCCACCAATATGTTTCCTCATTTATATATTCACTGATTCTCTCAGACTAACTATTATTTCCTCATGTGTTCTTATCATTAGATCTTTGTAAATCTCCTGTGGCAAATTCAATAGAATGTAAAAGAATCTGCACAAGTTTGAGATTCAAACTAGATTCAGGCTGTGTGTGTTCATGACATCCTCTTCTACAAAGTTGCATACACTATATTGGCAAATGATTTGCTCACGTCTCCTACTCATTAGGTTCAGGTGTTCCAGTCACATCCATGGCCACAGGAGTATAAAATCAAGTTTCTCGGCATGCAGACTGTTTCTACAAACATTAATGGAAGGAGCTCTGTGAATTCCAGCGTGGTGCAGTCATAGGACGCAGCCTGTGCTTTAAGTCGAGCCGGGAAATTTCCTCTCAATCTAAGATGAAGACCAAAGGAAGTGGAAGCGATTGGGAACAAACAGCAACTCAGCCACCAAGATGTAGGACATGAAGAACCACACAGCCGGGTCAGCGGATGCTGAGGTACATAGAGGTGGCCAAAGTTCTACAGAGTCAACAGCTCCAGAGCTCCAAACTTCATGTGGAGTTGGACTGGGTCCTTTAGTTCTAGGGAAACAAACCGGAAGCGTCAGCATACCAAGACATTTTGGACTGTTTCAAAACTGTGGGGACAGTTTGGAGACGGCTCCTTCCTGTTCCAACATGACTGCACACCAGCGCTCAAAGCAAAGGTCCATAAAGACCTGGACGACCCAGTCTGACTTCCTGCACAGAGTCCAGACCTCAACCTGATAGAAAACCTTTGGGAGGAATGAGAGTGAAGATTGAGTCCGGACTTCTCATCCCACGTCAGTGTCTGACCTCACAAATGGTCCAAAACTCCTGTAAACACTGCTGAAGCTTGAGGAAAGTCTTCCTGGAAGAGCTGAAGCTGTTATAGCTGCGGGGGGGGGGGGGGGGCTGATAGCATGATACATCCTCTGGTCTAAGAATGGGAGGTCACACAACTTCATATGTCTATGAAGGCAGGTGAGCGAATACTTTTGGTAATATAGAGCCCAAAGTTATACTGGTCTTGTGGTGAGATGTGTATTTCTAAGTGACTGGTTATGGACAGTGGAAGTGTTCAGATGAACACAACTGGTTAAACTGTTTAAGACATCAGAGAACTCTGTGAACAATAAAAGCAGTCAATATACTTTAAAATATACTTTAAAATATAGTTTAATCACTATATTTTGTTTAAGTTAATTTAGATTTAATAAAGAATTACCCAGGGACCTCTACTGATTTCAAGTGATGACCATGAGGCGACTGTCACGCTCTGTGCAAAGCCGCAAAATGATATATATAATATTAATATTAAAATCACGTACAAAGTGATTTACATGCAGGATATCAGCAATCGACTACAGGAAGTGTTTTATTTCATTGTGATTACATTTCCAAATGAGTGAATCATCAGATAAATACAAATAGTGTACAATTTCCCAGAATCTGTCTGAGAAGCATGTAATTCCGCTTCACTCAATAAGCGAGCAACTGTGTTATTCTCTTATCATAACACTGGACTATTGTCTGTTGGAGCCTGAAATGTAAATAGTCTGGTTACCTAACAATCATTCACTGAAGCCAGAAAACACAAAAGCAGTACATTCTTTCAAAACTTTCACGACAGATCTGAAATAGTCTATATTAGGGATGCACAAATACTGATGCCGGTATTGAGTCCAATACTGCACAGAGTACTGGTACCAGTTACAAATCCCCAATCAAAATAGAATATAAACATTGTGGCAGAGGTCAGGCAGAACACCTGATTCCCCGGCAGGTTCAACAGCCGCTGTGGCAGATGAACTCGGGTCCAAACACAGAGTCACTGAGCCAGAGGCTCCAAAATCCAGGATTTTATTAAACTGAACCCCCCCCCCCCAGACAGACAGACAGACAGACAGACATACATACATACATACATACATACATACATACATACATACATACATACATACATACATACATACATACATACATACACAGCCTCTTCAGGCTCTCCTCTCACTTTGTGTCTCTGGGCTCCTCCTTTATGGGCAGACAGGTAATAAGACAGGTAATAAGACAGGTAATAAGACAGGTAATAAGACAGGTGATAAGACAGGTGATTAAGCAGCTGATGGGGATCAGGTGCGCTGCCTCACCTCTTTGCCACAACATATATAGACGGGATCTTTGCTTTTGTGACTTTTAAAAAAGTGGTGGATTAAAAAAATGTGACTTGAGAAACACTTCAAAAAGGCTTCTGCTCCATTGTATTCCCTCATAAAGTGTTGAAGAGTGAATGAGGCCATTTGAACAATAAATATAAGTTTTATTTAATAATAAATAAGTGCTTCCTGTACCGGCCATACACGTGTTCTGTGAATACGCATGATGACAGAGCTGCTGAAAAGTTTTTAGATTTCTTCTTTGACGTTTTCTACACGTTCTATCAAGCTTCAATGCTCACTTGACTTTTTCTTTCCAGCCTTCAAAACACATTTTTCTCAGAGTAGTTGCCTCTCTGTGCTGCAGCCTGGAGTCCAGCCCGGCCTGTGTAACAACACCATTTTAGGCGAAGCGGCGATGTCTGAGCTCTTTCAGAGGATCCCCAGAGTGACGGACGATGCGGTGCTCCTCCGCAAGACGTACAGCTCCTGTTAGTAACTCTCTGCCTTAAATATATTCCATTACAAGCAGCGGGACGCCCATCTTTCCTTGCTGGGAACAGGAATTTGTTTGACACTCGGCGCTTTCAGGGGCTCAGGCTTTTCATGATAATGTGTTGTTCTGACAAATGGAGGTAAATGAGGGCTGGACGTGTGAAGCTGGAGAGTCTCTGCAGCAGTGGAGCTGCTGAGTCTCAGGAAGCCACAGAAACATTTGCCTTTTGTCGGGATGAACCGATATCTCTTTCTTAAAGGACGAGTAAAAGTACTGCCCTCTAGCTACTTGCCGATACTGAGTAACTTCTTATGAGAAGCCATGCAGCCTAATTTGTACTTTACACCCAAACAATGTGCGATGGCTACGCATCGGGCAAAGCCCCTCCACACAAGTTCATGACGCCTGATGTCACATAATACTCACCAAGTTGTACTGGGGAGATTTATGACAAGTAGTAGTACTGTGTGCAGTATCAGACCTGATACCCGATACTAGTATTGGTGTCCCTCGTCCTTTGTACACTGTAGAAAAAGCAAAACCCATATAAATGCAAATAATGATAAAAAATACATGTCATTGATTTCATCTGTTGGGAACGTGGATTCTGTGTGTTCAGTGGTGGATATTTGATTACAAACCTGAAAGTTTAATTCCCAGTGATTGAAATTTGATCTGCTATGAGTCATGTTGGCAGATGATCCAGGGTGTAACCTTCCATTTGCCCAGTGCCAGCTTGGAAATGCTTCAGCGACCTCCACACTGTGGATCAAGCATGGTGGATCATTGGTAAGAACAATTTATCTGCTCCGAGTTTCAATTCCAACTTGTGCAGAATTATTTCATTTGTCCCACGTCAGCTCTGATACCACCAACCAAACGCTGTGCCCCGCGATGAACTGGTGACCTGTGCAGGGTGGCGCTTGTTTTTCACCAAGTTCTGACAGGAAGGAACTCCAACCCTCACCGATCCCAGGCTGGATTGGGCAGATATCTGCCTCCTCGGGTATTTCAGCTTTCTGCCTCCAGCTCAGGCAGTCAAGTGGAAAACAAATGTTGGAATCACTGACGTAAACTATTCCTGAAACTTCTGTGAGTCAATCAGTGCACCACCTTGTGGTGCAAACTTGTAATGCCAGATTACACGATTCATTCACGGTACCTGATTCTATGGTACGCAGTCCCATTGTTCTATTAAATATTCTGTTATTTTCACAGGAAAAGTTTTGTCATTGTTGATGTGACGCAAACATTTGAACTTGATGCTAAATCCTTTTGTTTCAGTTTTAACAGTGATGTACAGTATGGTGAGTCTTTGTATAGTTGTAAATCTGACAATAATCAAGTTTTGTTCTTGAATTAAAAACGTCATAGGCAATAAAACTCCACTGTAATGGATGCAAGGTGAAAAAAAAGTTTTGTTTAAAGAAACGCTGAATGAAAAGGATTTAACAAAAGAGTGTGTTTATAGTGTGCACCGTTAAAGATATCTGAAGACAAGTCAAATCTTTGATCAACGACTGTAAAAACAACCACCCGGGATCTTGATGTAAATATGTTGGAATTAATTCACCATTTACATCCAGGAACTTGTGTGGGACAGCTGCAACAGGAGAACTTGGGATTTGTGACGCGGTGTAAGATAACGTGATCACTGAGTCTCACTCGGAGTTTGGAGTTCCCCTGGTGTCAGGTTGGGTAATTACTAAGATCATGTAGGCTAAACTGCTCCCATCTGTATTTAAATGAGGATGTTTACGTGACAACGATCTGCCTGAAACTCTTGTTCCGGCAGTCATTTGGAAATGAAGTTAGACGCGTTGATGGATGACGTTAGTTAACATATTGGAGCGTTACAGTGAATAAATCCAAATTTGTCAAATAAAAAAAAAAAAAAAAAGAAATGGCAGATGATCTCCCACAAACGTAAAGCTTGTGGGAAGAAAGAGTATTGTAAGGTATTGTCTGTTGTTCTCCAACACAAAAAGGTTCTCAATCACATGATGTTGTTTGCTAAAGCTGCTAATCTGAGGCCTGTGAGGCCGGAGGACTACGGACCTGATCACCACATCCAGGATCTCCGTTTCCTGCTTGACTGATCCTGATCACCGTTCCTACCAAGCAGGTTCTCAACTCTCTGGTTCAACTCAGACCAGGTGTGCGTGTTCACAGGAAAGGGGCGGAGCTTGCAGCGTCTGACCAATCACACACAGAGAAACCCTCCAGAGCAGTTTCCAGATTACTGAAGGAGCAGTTAATCTCTGAGATTATGAAGAATTCAAACTCATCCAGCAGCTCAAAGCAACACTGCTGCTGCAGCCAGAACCAGAACCTTCCTGACCTATGCTGACTTGGTGAGATTAGAGCAGATTAATTTATCAGCGATATGAACGGACAGAACCTTCGCTGATCAATCAGTTTGACTTTATTCCAGCAGAAACGTGTCGGGAAACTTCCTCACTTCTCTTCTTTTACTTTAGATTTGTCATCCAGTTGTTTTGAGGCTGAGTTTCTCGTGTGTTTTGTGTTGGAATATTAATTCATCACCATGACGACACGAGTAGTTCTGGTTCCATAAATTCTTGTTTCTGCAGTTCTGTCAGGTGTGATTATTAATCTCATTATTCCAGATAAACAGACTTGGAACAAGTCAAGAACAAAAACCTCCTTCAAAGCCTCAGAGAAAAAAGATTGTTCTGAATTCCTTTGTAATCTCTCCACTGCAGCTCAGAGCTCCAATCACCATCATTTAAGAATGGGCGGGGCATTTTCCAAGAGATCTGATTGGTCAGGAGGCGGAGCTCTGACCTCTTATCTAGAACATAACCTGCTCCGGAGCAGGTTAGACTTTCAGCGTCAGTTACCAGGTGATTTATCCTGGTGAGAAGTGAGCGAGAGTCGTAGTACAGAAACCCAGAGTTAATCCTGAAGTTATCTGGATAAGAGAAACCCAGAGTTAATCCTGAAGTTATCTGGATAAGAGAAACCCAGAGTTAATCCTGAAGTTATCTGGATAAGAGAAACCCAGAGTTAATCCTGAAGTTATCTGGATAAGAGAAAATCCAGCTTCATAGCACAGGCCACAGGACAAAGGCTAAACAACAACAACAAAACTTCCTCAGTACATAAAAGCCAATCTGGCTCAGTAGCTATCGGCGATCCAACAACCTTTACTGATGGATGAAGACAAAAGCAGAATTCTTAACATGGAATGGTTCCCATCAGGGATCCCAGGGACCCCATGGTGGCTCATTAAGGTGTCAGCATGCTTTAAAACTAAGCAGCATGTAGCAGAGAAGCATGTGAACCCATGCACAGAGTCATGAATGGGCTGGCCACACACATAGGCTCAGGGCCTCACATCAAGGGGACATCAATTTTACTTCCAGACTGAGTGAGAGTGGGACACAAAAGAGATGAAAAGAAAGAAAGAAGGAACCAAAATGAGACACTAAATAAGACTTGTGATATATAATGAGCCCAGCGACACTCGGAATGCAGAAAAGACTAAAATGGGTTTCAAAAAGGTTAAACTGACCAATATGGTGCAAAAACTAGAAATAAGGTGATTAATACATTCAAAAAATGACCAAACCTAAATGAATGGGAATGGATCACATGATGACGTCAGAAGAGGTGAAGACCAGCATAATGTTTTACAACAACTAGGAATCCATCACATTAGTGGTTGATTTGTCTCCTTTTCAAGGTCAGTGTCCTGATCTTCAGTCCGAGAGGGAGCCTCCATTGGTCTGTGAGACAAACTGTGACGTAGAGGACAGAGTGGATTTGGACAAACTGAAGTTCACTTCACCATTTTTACATTTCCATAAAGAGAAAAAAAGATTCTGTGCAAAATGCCTGTAAGATTAAATGTTTGACAGCCCCTGGACTGTGTCTAGGAATTTATTCATCAAAAATGAGAGTGCAAATGAACAACTATATCTCTGTTTGGGAGATTGTTTCTTTGCCATAACAATGATTCTGGGGAATAATTCCTTTAGCGTCCTGCAGTGTGTCGGCCTTTAGGTGAAACGACTGAAGCGTCTCAGATTCTCTCTTTGTCACTGACATTTCATCACATAACCAGTCAGACCTTCACCACAAGTTGCTCAAACTGTTTAAAAACCTTTTTTCTGTCATTTTCTATATTCTAATTTGTTGTTTTTTTGAAAGATCTTGACTAACAGGACTGGTTGTGTTCACATTCTTTCTGCAGCCATGGTTCCTTCAGCAACGTCTCCGACTTTCCTTTCATTGAGAAAATCTCGCAGCTGTCGAGTCAACACAAACAGCTTTAATTCATTTTACTGGCGCCTGCGTCGTCTTGTCTGTCTCTTGGCTCGGCTTGGACAAAAGTCCATCCCAGTGGAGGAAGGCAGCCTGTGGTTGGAATCAATAAATCTGCAGGATCTGGGTTTTTAATGTGGCGTAACAGGGAAGTCCTCAGCCAGGGAGCACGTTGGTGGTGTCTGGTCCTCTGTACCAAGGTGAAGGATGGACAGCTTCCAACAAAGATCACATTCAAATATCGTTTTCAAGAGAAAATGGAAAACCGCCATTGCATTTTGGACGTACGTTTACACGACGACGACGTCGGCGGCCATATTCTCCTGGGACTTGCTAGTTTTATAGTTGAGTCACTCACAATTACAACCCAACTTCATCGACTGTCCATACGAATGTCCGTGTCCTCCCATTGTTAATGTTTAGAGCACGTTGTTCTCTGCACGCATGTGTGTGTGGTTTCATAACAAAAAGAACCAACAGCGCCCACTAGGGGCCCAACATGAAAACGTCATTATTTTCTGTGTTTCTGTCATTTCTCTGTAAATATCGTTTTGAAAATGTTGCTGCGTAACTGTGAATGCTTTGTGAACAAGAGTTCACTTGGGATGTGGAAACGGGACCTTAGGTGTTATTTGAAATGTACTTGATGCCACAATTCACTTTAATTCATATTAAAAGAATTGATATACTTAAAAACAGGCATGAGGAATTGTTTTTCAGGAGTTTGGGATGTAAACACATTTGCTTCATCCATCTTCTTTCCCGCTCATCTTCTTTCATTTGGTTTTCTTTTCCACGTCTCTGTCAGAGTTTCAGGATGAATCTCCAATTTGCAGGCCCACCGTCTGTTTCTCCTCAAATATCTGAACCATGACTCAACATGATGTTCATAGTTCCATTTGATGAAGAACCAAGAATTTCAAAGTGTAAGCTGTCCAGTAACTGAGGCAGCAAAACAAACCAAGCAACATTTCCCAGAGCAGCGTTAAGACTTGTTTTAGGTCTAAATGTGTTGAAAGCAGTGACGCTGAAGGCAGTCGAGGTATTTTCATCATAGAAAACATAGTTTCTTCTGATGTACTAAAGCTTGGTGTGGTACTTCAGGCTATTAGATTCAGTTGTGATACACAACATCTGATTGATGATTGCTTATGATTGTCTCTGTGTTTAATGTATTTAAAAGGGAGATGCCATTTCGCTCCCCTTAGTTGTCTGAAGGCAAAGTTTGAAAAAGATCAATTCAATTCAATTCTACAGCAGAGGGGACAATGGAAAAGAAAAAATCCCCTTTAAGGCGGAGACGTTCTGCTGCTCCGGTTGGGGTTAGGGGATAGAAGGAGAGACAAGGACAGGACAGAGACAGAGACAGAGACAGAGACAGAGACAGAGACAGAGGCAGAGACAGAGACAGAGACAGGACAGAGATAGAGGCAGAGACAGAGACAGAGACAGAGACAGAGACAGAGACAGAGATAGAGATAGAGATAGAGATAGAGATAGAGATAGAGATAGAGACAGAGACAGAGACAGAGACAGAGACAGAGACAGAGACAGAGACAGGACAGAGACAGAGACAGAGATAGAGGCAGAGACAGAGACAGAGACAGAGACAGAGACAGAGACAGAGACAGGACAGAGACAGACACAGGGACAGAGACAGACACAGGGACAGAGACAGAGACAGACAGCAAGCTTTTCCTACATTACGACCATGAGCTCATGTCAAAAACAGAAAGATTCATCAAAAACAGGTACTGATCAATAACTTATCTACATTCAAAATCTTTGAAAGATACTTCTGATTCACTGCAACCATGCAAACTGCAGAAATGCAAATGTACAACTCTATGGATGATGTCCATTTGCCCTGTGAAGCTGGTAACTCTTCCTGGAGCGACACAGTGAGCAGTGGACACTGGGGGATTTCTGCAGCCTCACCTACCAGCAGAAGAAACCCCCTTTGTGTTTGGCAGCAGAGGATCTTCAAACCACACAGTTAACAAAATAAACTCTCAGTGAACCTTAAAAAACAGAAAAGGCCCAACAGCAGTCAGAAAACATTGAGAAGGAACCAAATGAAAAAAGATCTCTGGACGGATGACAGATAAATCATTTCTTTAAAAGAAACAAGATGAGAAACGTTTCGGGGGAAAGAAACAAATATATCTTATCTGTCGAATTAGTTCCTGTTATAGTTTGGTTTGGGAAGAAGGACGATGTGTTGCTGTCGGTCATTTGGAAGTTAGAATGAACCTAATTACCCCCTAAAAACTAAACAATGGGTAGTTTCCATTGAGAGCCGGAGGGCTGTGATTGGCTAGAGTCAACCTGCGGTCCAAGACCCCGAGAAGGAGCACCTGAACTTTACTTTACTTTACTTTACTTTACTTTACTTTACTTTACTGTAGTTTATTCAATCATTGTAAAAATTAAAAACAAAACAAGTCAATATAGAACAAATTTTCAAATTCCTGAATTAATTGAAGCAGAAAGTAGATTAAATTGATAAAATCTGCTCCTTTATCTCAAATAATAATTTTCTATTGAACATTAAAACCAAATAACAAACAAAGAAAATGACTGTAGTAGTCAAGGTTCCTAAGTCAGTGTGACTTAGGAACCTTGTGTTTTCCCTTGTTTTCAGTGAGTTAAAGTATTTTTGAAAAGTTTGTTTCCAAAAACTCCAGTTTCTTAATACTACATAACGAGACGTCCGAAACGCAATGAAGGTTTGGTGTTTTGTGTTGGACATGGTGCCGTGTGGACTGAGAGGAAACCCGTTGGGCTTCGGGAGGAACGAGGATGTGAACAGCTGTTTTAGGCTTCGAACACCAAAACCACTTAAATTCCGATTCCCCGTCACTAATGATGCAGCTCGTAATCCAGCTTCTTCTACGGAGCTCCGTCTGGTCAGTGGGACCTTGGAAATATGTCAAACCAAATCAACAAGTCTGGATTTGATGAACTAATCCAACACTGGAGAGGAGAACCAGGTTTTGATGACATCTGCTGACATCTATTACACCTTTTATCACCTTATTCAGTGAATGCAGGTCAGGACAAAGGAAGCACAAGGACAAACACATTATTTTATACTTCTTAAAGCACATCCTTGCTGAGGTCGTAGTCATTTCAGTTTGGGGGTTCACATACAACCTGATGCAACCCCGCTTCACCCAGATCACTGAAAATAATGCTGAAACTCTTTAGATATTGACAGCTTCAACTTTTTCCACACTTTTTAGTTCACAATAGTATATAAAAGTGTCAAATATAAACAATTTTGTTGAGGTTTTTTTAAATCCACAAACATGGACACGAAGTAATGATCCAATCATCTCAACAGAAAAACCTCCCGAGGTCAGGGTACTCCAACCGTACTGTACCTCGTCCACAAACCTTCAATGTTTAACCACAAAATCAAACTGGATTCCTGCTGAGGTGTTTTATTTCTACATATTCGTTTATGTAACAGCTCATTGTGAGGATTTACAATCGAGTTAAAAGTTCCAGATATTGTAATGCATGAATGAAGTGCCAGTACAGCCTGCTCTGCAAAAACACTGATAACCACACATCGGCCCAGGGATGACGCACATCTTGTATCTCAGGAAGTTTTTACGTGCGAAAGGCGGGACAAGGCGAACGCTGGAGAGTTCATTCGTTGGTCTCAGACACATAAAGTCAAGAGCTCCTGATAAACAGACAGTTTGGTGTGTGAGAGAAGATAAAGGGTCCATGAGAATTAAAGGGGGATCTCCATCGTCTCTCATGGGCTGCTGCAGTCCTCTGCAAAGACAAACATGTCATATGATGCTCTAACTTTATAATTCTGTAATAAAACTGAAGACAGACGACTGCTGACCCTCATTACAAATCCTGAAGGACAAGTATCTATAAGGGATACACCGATACCGACATCAGTATCACAGAAGTCGTGCTTCTGAAAGCCCCTCGATACGAGCTGGTGAGTACGATGTGATGCAGGAGAGCATGAGCAGCGTGTGCTCAGTGGATCCAGTAGCGCCGAGCCGTGCTACATGCTAAAGACTGTTGGTGCTCACACACCAGCGATGCTACATGCTAAACATCATTACAGTAGGACTGATAGTCATTAGTCATTAGATGGTCAAAAGACGTTTTACAAAACGTCTAAACACAAAACCTTTCTGAAACGGTGCGTAAATAGACCCGAAGTCACATCGAGTTGTTGAGAGATTTTAAAGATGGCAGTCGGACTGGATGGTTTGAAGTTGACATTAAAACCACAACATAGACTTTACACATAGATCATACTTCAGACTGGGCAATGAGCAAACCCGAATGTTCTGGCAACCAGAGTGTTTTAGAGTAGAGTCAAGCTCTGTTTAAAACGCAGTACTTCCTATCCTGACTGTTCAAATCAAACCTGACACTTTAATCGAGTGTCCAATGAGCCTAAACACAGAATCTAACACATGTAACTCTCTCTGCTCTCACACGTCTCTGAACACACTGCAAATCACAAGTGACACACACACACACACACACACACACACACACACACACACACACACACACACACACACACACACACACACACACACACACACACACACACACACACACACACACACACACACACACACTTTTCCATGTTACCAGCAACACTATATAAGACAGAATTTGAGAGTCCAACTTACTGGTGACATTAAAAAGAAAAAATAAAGCCCTCTGTCTCTCATTTCTTCCTATATTTTCTCTCCACAAAGAAAAAAAAAAGCCTTCATGAGGACTGAATTGGGGGTTTTCCAGAGCCTACATAGATTTAGGTTACCATGGTGACGCTGCAAAATAAGGGCCGGGTGAGTTAACTGCCCCGCTAATGTTTCAACAATCATCTTGGCTTTAATGAAAAGCAGCAAGCTACAAAAAAAAAAAAACCAAAAAAGAAAAGAGAAAAGCCCACAATGTCAGCAGGTCTTTATGTTGTCTGTTAGCTTGAAGGGCTGCATGTCGCCATGAGTTTAACAAGCTTTTCCAGTATCAAGCTTCTCTGCCCCTCTCTCAGCGCTCTCTCAGTTAGCCTGCAGTAAGAAGGTCAGCTTCATGAGAAAGGAGAGGGCACCAGCTTCCAGATCCGGGCGAAGAGACTTGGCACATTCTAATCGCTTGTTCACTCTGTGGCGTGAAGGAGGCGGTGGAAGGCAGGAGTCTGCTGGACAGGCCAGCGGGCGGCCGCCGCTCCGGGCTGGCCGGCTGCCAAGGATTCAAACCCAGAGGTGGAAGAATGGGCGAGACATTCGGGAGGATGAGGATACGATGAGGAGGCACCGAGCTGCAGCGGTAGAGTGAGACGGCCTGCAGGGAGACGGCCTGCAGGGAGACGGCCTGCAGTGAGACGGCGTGCAGTGAGACGGCCTGCAGTAAGACGGCCTGCAGTGAGACGGCCTGCAGTAAGACGGCCTGCAGTGAGACGGCCTGCAGTGAGACGGCGTGCAGTGAGACGGCCTGCAGTAAGACGGCCTGCAGGGAGACGGCCTGCAGTGAGACGGCGTGCAGTGAGACGGCCTGCAGTAAGACGGCCTGCAGTGAGACGGCCTGCAGTGAGACGGCCTGCAGTAAGACGGCCTGCAGTGAGACAGCCTGCAGTAAGACGGCGTGCAGTGAGACGGCCTGCAGTAAGACGGCCTGCAGGGAGACGGCCTGCAGTGAGACGGCGTGCAGTGAGACGGCCTGCAGTGAGACGGCGTGCAGTGAGACGGCCTGCAGTGAGACGGCCTGCAGTGAGTCGGCCTGCAGGGAGACGGCCTGCAGGGAGACGGCCTGCAGTGAGTCAGCGTGCAGTGAGACGGCGTGCAGTGAGACAGCGTGCAGTGAGACGGCCTGCAGTGAGACGGCCTGCAGTGAGTCAGCGTGCAGTGAGACGGCCTGCAGTGAGACGGCCTGCAGTGAGACGGCCTGCAGGGAGACGGCCTGCAGTGAGACAGCGTGCAGTGAGACGGCCTGCAGTGAGACAGCGTGCAGTGAGACGGCCTGCAGTGAGACAGCGTGCAGTGAGACGGCCTGCTTTTAATCACAGCACGCCGTGTTTGCTTTACAAGTTTACACTGGAGTGGCGCTGATGAGCAGAGGAGCTACACACACACACACACACACACACACACACACACACACACACACACACACACACACACATACACACACACAGAGTAACGCTGACTGTAAACAAAGTGACGTACTCTCCTTCACTGCAGTCGTGTTACGAAGTTTAAAAAGCTCAAGTCACTTTCTTATCTCCTCCATTCTTCCCTCCATTATTCCACAAATCATTTCTCACATACAAAACCTACAAGAACAGGCTGACGAATAATTCAGATGTTTGCTGATCATATTAGGAATGAGGGATTAAAAGGCACTAGTCAGGTTAATCCCCAGCCCCTTCTGGATTCACTAGCAGGAATATTGGTTGGTTAGTGTCGGAGCCACAGAGGCGCTCCAGTAAACCAGCTCTGCTTCAGTGGTGAACGGGTGAATAGCAGTTTTCAAACAATGAAGTGGGAAATGAATCGACGTCGTCTCACTAATCCAGAGCGTTTGTCTGGGAAAATGAAAAACACAGAAACATTGAGGCTTTGTCAGAATTAATAAAAAAAACACTAAAGCAATGCAGCAACCACATGAAGCAACACTTTGATATTTACCTGCACCAACCACCTGTGTTGCCAGTTACCTTGAAAAGTAATGTGATTACTGATTACCAGTTAATCCTTTAAAAGGTAACTTAGTTACAGGGCAGGGAGGCTTCCTGCAAATGAATGTTTTTACTAAAGAACATTACACACGGCCTATTAGGATGAGAAATAGTGACACATTCTCACTTTCTTTCGGGGCGTTTTCCTTTTTCCATTCAAGTTGAACAATCTTAATTTGACCTTTCGTTTCAGTCGACAGAATTTTTCTGTCAGGAACATCTCGATTGTAAACCTTACATGGGTTTATGACAGTGAAACCACCATGAGCACATCGCCGTGGTTACATGGAGTTGTCCTCCCATGTCAAAGCCGGCCAACATGTTAAAGCTGTCTGCATCATCCAACACATCTGACTCTACTTAGTAGTTAGTAGACCGAACACAGAACTTCATCACATGTCTATCAGATCCAGGATTGTTGAAACAAACCAGCGCACCATGTTTCAGCATTCCACAACCCATTTCTGATACTCAGATGGCTGTCTACGTACAAAAGGTCCTATAATTAAATACCCATAATGCAGTTGTTAGTGGTTCCCTGTATGTCCTCCCATGACTCCTGTAGACCAGGACCACAGAAGAGACTCACAGATTCTCTGATGTCGATCTGCAGCATCACAAAGCTGTCAGTGTCAGTCACACTTGTTTTTCTCAGCTTCTAATGTTTTAACCCAAACATGTTCACTCACTGACGTTGTACAAAGATAATCAGCATTTATTTTCTTCACCTGATTCGTTACCTGAGAAAATGTAGTGAGGCTGCCTTCTTCTCTGGGCCTCATATAGGCCTCATTTACACAACAACATTTCATTCATTCTAAAAACATGTCTGTCTCCATGGAAACAGTAGAAACTGTGAAAACAAAGGAAGTCAGCATATCAGGCCACAAGGTGGCGCTGTTAGTGGTTTCTGTAATAAAACCACACACCAAGACCAATAATCTAAACATCAACAAAGGTCAAACATTTCTCAACTACCAAGTCCCAGGAGAGTATGGACGGGAGTCATGATACTCTGGAGGCAATCATTGTTGTTATTTACTCGAGCATGAGCACAAGAACTATTTACGACTATGGTCCATGGTGTGTATGTGCAATAGCTGCGTTCCTTGTTGTGGCTCTGAGCACCGTTGTTGTTAAAATGAACACAAGAGAGTGGAGCGTGAGCAGCTCTTCTTCTTCTTCTTCTTCTTCTTCTTCTTCTTCTTCTTCTTCTTCTTCTTCTTCTTCTTCTTCTTCTTCTTCTTCTTCTTCTTCTTCTTCTTCTTCTTCTTCTTCTTCTTCTTCTTCTTCTTCTTCTTCTTCTTCTTCTTCTTCTTCTTCTTCTTCTTCTTCTTCTTCTTCTTCTTCTTCTTCTTCTTCTTCTTCTTCTTCTTCTTCTTCTTCTTCTTCTTCTTCTTCTTCTTCTTCTTCTTCTTCTTCTTCTTCTTCTTCTTCTTCTTCTTCTTCTTCTTCTTCTTCTTCTTCTTCTTCTTCTTCTTCTTCTTCTTCTTCTTCTTCTTCTTCTTCTCTTCTTCTTCTTCTTCTTCTTCTTCTTCTTCTTCTTCTTCTTCTTCTTCTTCTTCTTCTTCTTCTTCTTCTTCTTCTTCTTCTTCTTCTTCTTCTTCTTCTTCTTCTTCTTCTTCTTCTTCTTCTTCTTCTTCTTCTTCTTCTTCTTCTTCTTCTTCTTCTTCTTCTTCTTCTTCTTCTTCTTCTTCTTCTTCTTCTTCTTCTTCTTCTTCTTCTTCTTCTTCTTCTTCTTCTTCTTCTTCTTCTTCTTCTTCTTCTTCTTCTTCTTCTTCTTCTTCTTCTTCGAGGCACCATCCATCACACGAAGCTGAAAAGCGGGGGAGTACACTCAGATCCTGACTCAGACATCTGGAAAGCCTCATTAAATACAAAGTGGTATTTCCATGTTTTGGAGCAAGAGATTGAGATTGGATAAATTCTTGTTTATTTCATCCTGCATGTATTCCAACAGAATGTCCCAGCTGTAAAGGTTCACACATTATGAAATGAACAACAGTCGGACCTGCTCAGTGGTCCAGTACCAAGTGTTCCCAAGTTTTCCCTTTATAATAGATATAATAATCCCAAATGGATCTGTTAAATATCAGTTTCCCCTCAACAGCAGGTTCAATGCCTTCATAAGAAAAGCATAGAGGAACTAGTGTTTTCTGAGGCGACCACCAAACTCTGACAACCCATAATCCATGTAAACGATTCAATTGTTCCAGAGATGGTGAATCAATAAAAAACTCAGAATGAACCTTTCTATTTCCACGTTTCAAAACAACGTGACACAATTTAAATTGTCTTTGTTGTTCTGGGGAAGTTGCATCAGTGCTGACATCAATACATTTGGACCTACAGAACCCCTCAAAACCTTCATTCCTCCAGACAACATCCGGCCTCCAGGGTCCAGGATTTATCGTGGGACAAACTATTACTGTCACTCATTAACTCGTTTTGGGTAAGAGACCATATCTTCTGTCTTTCCCAGTTATTTGCTGTCTCCACCTCTGAGTTCTGCACATTTCTTCCTGTTAAAAGTGAGTTTTTCACTTCTACATATTGAAGCTATGATGCTTCATAGTTTATAGACAATCTGACAGAACTACTGTGAGAATATCCTTCATTTTTACAGTTTTCTGATCTACAAATGGTAAAATTCACGTCATTTTCCTCAAGTATCTACGTTTGAGTATGTGATGCCTTATAAAGGGTTGAATGTGCTTGAGTTGTGTTATAATTTGATAACATTTCACATTTCAGAAACACAGCGTTGGTCTGGAATCTAGACCCTTGATCTCTTCAGCACATCAGTCTAAATCACAGGCTCCAGTTGGATCCCATAATACATTCTTCTTTCCATCTGTGCACGGCCGTGTGTGTGTGTGTGTGTGTGTGTGTGTGTGTGTGTGTGTGTGTGTGTGTGTGTGTGTGTGTGTGTGTGTGTGTGTGTGTGTGTGTGATAACATTTTAACACACTGGAGTGAGTAGCCATGCGCTCAGGCCTCTGGACAGTAACCTTCCAGTGGTCGTCTGTTTCCAGTGGGACGACTCGGGACCAGTCTGAGAAAGTATCAAGTGTCACATTGAGGAGAGTGAGGCAGGAATAGAGAGTGATGTAAGCTGCACCAGCAGAGGATTTCATACAGTCCATTAATCACTGATGTCTTCAAAGCAGCTTAATACCCCGAGCTGCAGCGTTTCATCCAACTGAGGAGGAACAAAGCAAAGTGAAACCATACCGACACTCCCTGGCAGACACTCTGGTTCTGTTCGGCAGGTTGTGAGCAAACTTTTGAACATGCATTCAAATGAATAATAAATCAAGGTTGCGTCATCCCGTGTTAACACTTGTCAGAACAGGGCGATATGATCGATCTGGACGGATTTCAAACATGGTCATGGCAAAAAGAGTTGGACACGAGTCAAGTCCTGTTCATTTCTGTCTGCTGAGATTCTGGCAGATCGAGGGATCGTCTTCTCGGGTCACCTGTCACTCTCCTGGAAGAACAGGTTGCCCTCCAGTCCAAAGGTTTCAAGTCCCGTCCCTCGTCTTGGACTCTGCATGCGAGGAAGTCGCCATGAGTACAACACTAAGGACCCGTTTACACAGAACCCATTTCAAGTCAAAGCACAAAACTGTTATTGTGTTTTGGACGTCCGTTTACATGACAACGGCGCTCAGAGCCACTGAAAATGCTCCGACTCTGTCGCCATAAACTGGCAGAAACAAGAGTTCATGGAGGAAACCTGGGCTCTGTCTCCCTGTAGATGGTGGAAGCTGTTACTGATGAACAGTTCTTCTGCACACGCTCAAGTAGAGTGTCATGACTCTCATAGTGTCATAATGTCATAATGTCCCGAGACTCTGGAGTTTTATAGTGAACTGTCACCCAGAATTACAATCCAACTTAGTCATGTGTCCATACGAGTGTTCATGTTTTCCAATTGTTAATGTTTAGAGTGGATTGTTGTCTGTGTGCATGTGTGTGTTGTTTCACTAAAAAAACAACCGACAGCGCCGACTCCTGGCCCTACATGATAACTACATTGTTTTCAGTTTTCTGTCGTTGCCTTACGAACGGGGCAGTTGTTACTATTACTGTGCAATTTGGTGAACTTGAAAGACTCGTTACGATGGAGTTGCAGAACTATGGCAGAGAGAGACCGAGACGCTCTGCCCATTCTAGAGGCTCACAAAACGATATATTCCCTCAAGGAAGTCCTGAGCTGAACTCGTAGCTTTCCCTTTACTTGGCTGTCTTGGTTCGCCTCGAACAAGAAGCAACTTGAGTGGTACATTTAAAACAAATGATGTAAAGAAAACACAACTTTATTTTTTAAATGTCCCTTTATGCATTTGGGAGGTTAAACCCAATGCACAAGATTCAAAAGTCCAATTCTTTCTCATTAAAGCTCCGTAGAGTTAGAACGACTGTTCTAAAGGTTACCTTGTCATCTCTGCTGTTTTATTCCATTCTTCCATTCTTCCATTCTTCCACTTTGTGTGAACTGAAAACACGTCACTGTATCACCCAAACTCCTTCACTGAGCAGGCGTTCTGTTGAAGTATGTGCAGAATGTGGATTTGCATAATTTCCATGTAATAAAGGGAGGTTTGATCTAAAACAGATAAATGTTCGGAATTAAAACAGAAAAATGACCATTTCATCACAGATGCTGGTTTTCAAAGTAGCGAGTTTCTTCTGAAGGCTTCCTGTCCTTTAGGATTGTGGGAGATTTAGATGTGCAGTGGACTGTAAGACAAGTTTATTTGTATACAGCACCGTTCATACAAGATGCAAAACAAAGTGCTTGATAAAGGCAAAGAAATATCTAAAAATACTAAAGCGTAGAAATCAAACAAGATATTGGGAAAATAAAAGCATTTCAAAGATAAAACGCAGTAAAACAAGAGAATAAACATTTACAATCGTGAAAATTGTGAAGCGTAATGTATTAAACTCGTGCGAATTCTGCAGTGACAATAATGTTTTCATCCCCGATTTAAATAATCTGATAGTTTGAGCAGATCTCCGGTGTTGCTGAAGTGAGGAGAATAAAAACTAAATGCTGCTTCACTTTACTTTGTTTGTGGTTCTGGGAAGACTCGGCGGACTAATAAATCCAGCATATATTAACCACAGATTATTAAAAACTCCACTCAGAGGGCTGATGTAAGACTAATTCAAGCTGTTGTCACTGAAGGCTTTACATGTTCCATCTTTTCTGAGTAGATCCAGGAAAATAATTCGTTGAAGCCAAAATCCCTGAATTCTGTAGTGAAAGCCCACGACCCTCCTCCAACAGCATCTTCCAGGATGACCTCATTTACAATAGTAAAAACACACATACATGACCCTTGACCTCATGAGCACAAATAATATTATCCAGCTTCAATACAACCCGGTATGTATAACCAGCGTTTGAGGTCTGCAGGTGAAAAACATTTGGTGTAAAATGTGGAAACACTTTAGAAAACATAAAGAACCTGTGAGCTGTGTGCGACCTCCACGCGCACTGGAACCAATCAGCGAGGGGCTTTCCTGCTTTTAAAAGTTCTCAGCTCTTGGAAATCTGTGTCGCCCTTTCCTCAAAATTACACTATAACTGCTGGACGACACCGAGGGAGTGTGAGAGCGTCCACATTCACAGGAGGAAGAAAGAACAAGCATCTGGATCCACTCCAGAACCATCAACAGATTGCTGATCAAAGCTAAATATTCAAATGGAGAGCAGCCTTGGTACGGAACAAATCCTGATGAAGGGTTGACACTCTGTGGATAAACCTCAGCAACAGTTTATTGATGGAGGCAGTGGTTTGTGGTCGGGGATTAAGGCGAACCACAACCACAATCACAACTTCTGAAGCAGCAGCAAACAGACGAACAATTGGTTCTGGCTTTAAAGATGGAGAAAAGTCGGGAGGCCCGGTTATTGGAAACAAAATCCTGTGACCACAGCAGGACGTGGATTTCATACAGATGAGAAAACTCAAGCAAATGTGGAGGAAACAGACGGTGGTCTTCAGCACATCTCAGAGATACCGAGATGTTCCTCCATCCCGGGTCTTTAGCTCCTCTGGAGTGGCTCTATGAAGCTTTCACACTCTTATTGATTTATGTTTTACCACCTGCAGAGAGGAGCATGTTAATAATGATTTAGGGGAATAAAACGCAGGGATGCACCGATACCACTTGCTGATAATGAGCACCGACATGAGTAATCAATAAATCATCATCAAAATGAGACCAATCTTTTTATTCACGTATCATTTGGTTGGAGCTTCATGCAGCAGGTTCTGGTCCAAAGATCAGACTTTTAAATGTTCTTCTAGAAAGTCTTTGTTTTTCTGCTTCACATGCTTCAGTCAGATTTCAGAGGATCACTGTGTGTGTGTGTGTGTGTGTGTGTGTGTGTGTGTGTGTGTGTGTGTGTGTGTGTGTGTGTGTGTGTGTGTGTGTGTGTGTGTGTGTGTGTGTGTGTGTGTGTGTGTGTGTGTGTGTGTGTGTGTGTGTGTGTGTGTGTGTGTGTGTGTGTGTGTCACTAACCCTAACCCTTAATGTGTTCCATCTGTCTAGTTTTTCCTTCCTGGTGTTCTCCGTCGTGTCAGTCGTGGTTTTGTTTGCTGTTCTTCATCATTTGATGAATATCGTTCTCCAAAGTTTCCTTTCAGCCCGTTTGTTTTGTTTCGTGTTTGTACTCGTGGTAAATCTTCAGTTTGGATTTGGAGCTGCGGTTGTTTTGGACCCTCTGATGACCGAAAGAAATCAGTGGAGCGTACCCAGAACCCTCTTTTCTTTCTGGTTCCTTCTGTTTTGCTTCATAAAGGAACGACAGTTAGAAACAGGGACTGAAACTGAAACATCAGTCATACAGACTGACAACATCCTACAGCGACGTCATCTAATATACTGTATACATCAAACTGTAGGATTTCATGTAGAATATTTAACCTTGAGGGATGTTAGTGAGTTGCTGAGGGCTCTCCACCTTCCTGAGGTCTCTCCACCTTCCTGTGGGCTCTCCACCTTCCTGAGGTCTCTCCACCTTCCTGAGGGCTCTCCACCTTCCTGAGGGCTCTCCACCTTCCTGAGGTCTCTCCACCTTCCTGTGGGCTCTCCACCTTCCTGAGGTCTCTCCACCTTCCTGAGGGCTCTCCACCTTCCTGAGGGCTCTCCACCTTCCTGAGGGCTCTCCACCTTCCTGTGAGCTCTCCACACCTTCCTGAGGGCTCTCCACCTTCCTGTTGGTTCTCCACCTTCCTGAGGGCTCTCCACCTTCCTGTGGGCTCTCCACCTTCCTGTAGGTTCTCCACCTGCAGGAAGGTTCTTAATGGGTCAATGTGATCTGGGTGACGGTGCTCAGACTGACACCACCACCACCCGGGAACGGAGAAGAGGGAGAAGATGGATGGATGGATGGATGGATGGATGGATGGATGGATGGATGGATGGATGGATGGATGGCTGTTATTGAGGACGTCCACACTCCAACCTCTGCACGTCGACGCTCCGTCCTCTGAAGTGGATTTGCTCTTGCCGACGTTACGATGTCATCAGACCCTCCATCCTCCTCCTCATCAACCTCGCTGAACAACCTTCGCCCAAACGTCTCCGTCCGTGTCAAACACGCACGGTTACACGATCTCTCTGGCGTTAAGCAGCAGCCGGGCGTTTTGTATGTTTGCTTGAGCGAAACGAGTGCACGTGAACGCACCTCTGTCCTGATGCATGTATGCGTGTGGGAACTCTCAGGTTACCCTCCTCATCATTCCACTGCATCCTGCAATACATCACTGTCAAGGCCAATGCTCTGCCGTCCCAAATAGTTCAGTCTGACACTAGACCGTGATAGCGTGGACCTGTGTGTGAAGATCTGCACTACCAGCCACATCGCGCAATGAACTATCAGCGTGTTATCAGCTCGTTCACAAAGTGGATTTTGTGTGAATTCCTACTGATGTTTCAGATAAAACTGCTCAGTGAAAAAACCTTTAGAACGTGTATAGATCGAATTATCTACACATACAATCACAAAGAGTACAACTGTGCACAAAAACGACTAATGTGCTTCAGATGAGCAGCTGTTGCACATTTTCAAGCCAAATAATGTCGATTATTTTGTTTTTGAAAGACTTCCTGTAATCTAAATGAACTGTTGCATAAACTGTAAAATGTGGAATTAAATGAGGCTCCTTGGGTTGGCTCACTCTGTCACCAGCAGCACGGTGCAATTTACAGAAAAACTACTCCAAACATCTTGTAGGTAAAACTTCTTTATTATACAGTTAAAACAGAGTTAAACAGTAACTCTGCTGGTCCAAATGCCTCTCCTGATTAAGTTACTGCTGTTGTACGAACTATCTCTCGCCTCCTCTTGATATTTTGGCGGAACACGATTTACAGTCTGTCTTATTCTTGTCATTTATAATTATATTAAAGAATATCCAGACTGCTGACATTGCTCATTGTCTCTTGTGTTTCTGCGGGCGGCGTTGCTGACAGATGACGTCACGACACAGTCAGAGTTTTCTCTCTGGAGCGCCGAGAACTCTTGATACGGGAATCGATAAATACCTACTCATAAGAGTATTCAGTTAGTTGTGTGTTACTGATAAACACACCACCTTAAAACTGCTGCTGCTCAGCATTGGTCACCACTGGAAGGGTTTCATACTAACTCCTGCACTCCTTTTGGTATTTTAATGTGATTCCCTTAGTTCATGCACTCTGATCACTAATAGAATTGATGTGTTGTGGAAATGATCCCTTCTTTGAAGGACATTTTTCTGTAATGACTCACCAGAGGCCTCATCACTGAGTTAATAATGATCCTTCACACTTCAGGACCATCCTGAGGGAGCGGTACTGATTCACAGGTTTGAGCCGTAAACATGTTGAGTTTCTTATTACTTTAGAAAACATTTTAAAGACATTTAAATATATGTGAATTAGGTACTGTGGTTTTCTAAACCTGGTTTGTATGTCAGACTGGGTGTGTGACAGTAATCTTGCTGCTAGATCTAATCATTAGAGTTAATCTAATGATTAGATCTTTCTCACTAACTAAAGGCTCTCATTTCTATTGCAAAACGCAAATAAAACACTTCTAAATATCTGCGGCTACACAGTAATTTATCTTTGGTATCGAACAACTTTACAACCATGGCTCCCTGAGCTACACCCCCGGCCTCCATCACCTCCTCCTGAGCTATACCCCCGGCCTCCATCACCTCCTCCTGAGCTACACCCCCGGCCTCCATCACCTCCTCCCAGCTACACCCCCGGCCTCCATCACCTCCTCCTGAGCTACACCCCCGGCCTCCATCACCTCCTCCCAGCTACACCCCCGGCCTCCATCACCTAATCCTGAGCTACACCCCCGGCCTCCATCACCTCCTCCTGAGCTACACCCCCGGCCTCCATCACCTCCCCAGAGCGCTGCGCTGTGTGGCTGCTGAAGACGTCCATTTGGTTACGAAATGTCTTGTCGGAGGACTAATGAGAGACTTTTAATAAATGAACTCCGTCCATCTGTCCCATGTGTGAATGTCTGCTCCAACAAACTGACAGCCTAGACATATGTTAGTAGAACCTTCACATTATGTGAGCCTCTAGTTTTCACACCTTATACAGAAGGAAACGATCTACTAGAGTATGTCTACTGTGTCGACATATTCAATCTAGTAGAGGATATCTGCTGTATTCCTATGTATTAGATCGTTCCTGGTTGAAAATCTCCTCACAAAAAGCACCAACACAATATGAAAACTCAGCATTCCCTGCAGACCGAGAGAATGTGTTCCTCCTGCTACATCACTTCCTCATTCCTCTCCAGGCTCCGCCTCCCAGAGACGGTTAACTTGGGGGGCAATGAAGACTAATACACATTTGACTTGTCTTTTTTAAGGGAAAAATTATAATTCAAGTTTCATGTTTGGAAAAAATAAAGTTGTTCCTTTTGGGGCAGAAAACTGTAAAATGACTTTTTTCCCCTCAAACAAAATACTCGTTAGAATCGTTAGAAGAATTGATCAAATCTTATCAATTCCCACCCCTAGTAATCTACCCGTTAATTCTCCTTTAAAAAAATAAATAAAAAAAACTTTAAGAGAATTGAAAAAGAACCGAATCGTTAAACAGAACCGAAAATGGAATCGGAAAAATCTTCTCAATACCCATCCCTAGGTATGTTGCTCGCTGCCTGGTACTGTTGTTGTAAAACACACTGAAAGAAATAAGCACACCTTTCCATCAGGAGCAATGAGGCAGGCATAGTGTCCCAGTTTACACTTTTCCTGACCACAACTCCTTGTAAATGACGTATCCAGTAAAAAGCCTCTCCTCCTTGGTGATCCCTAAACCCCTCTACCCTGAGAATGTATAGAAAGGACCCTGGTTCAGCTCTATTAATCAGCACATACTGTAAATTTACTGCCTCTTTTTTGTTCTGATCACATCGTCTCGTGTAACTTATCTTCTTTTAACACTTTCCTCATCTGCCTTGGTCTTACAAAACCTCCAACTGGAACAAACCGTGAGAATCAAATTTCCTTGGATATTTCTCTGCCAAAAAAAAGTGGGGAGGATGTTGCCTGGAATACGTCACGCCCGTATTCTGTTAGTCAGTCCTCATTCATCACCGTCTGCTGACCAGTTCTCTAATGCACGTGCTGAACTGTGCCATGACGGCCACTTTTATTGACTACGGAGCTGAAAATTTAAGCCTCAACATGTCAAAAGTTTTTGCTCTATTGCCAAAGTAACAAAACAAAACAAAAACGGGAGAAAGAAAAAAAAGAACCACATGAAGTGTTTCCTCGGGGCTTTCATCCAAAATACCTCGCAGACCTACGACTGCGTTCCTCGGTAACACGGCTGCTGCCCGGAGAAATGAAACACCCGTTCTCATGTGAAAACAGGCGTTATATTTGCTTTATATGAGAAAAGAGAAAGAAATGATGTATTTAGAGGTGTTTGGAACAAGGCTTTAGAGGTGACAGTGAAATCAACACAGGCGTCGGTAGAAAAGCCGGAATAAAATGAGCTGCGTCTCACCGACTCGCCACTGGAGACAAAAGCCAGACCTGGTGATTATTTGTTCTGGGTGAAGTAAAGGCCTCGTGCCAACGCCATGCTAAACATCTGGTGTGGCCCGCTTTTATGATATCATCCAACAGTCATCCCTGTACGTGTCAGTCAATTATAAAACACATTTATTAGGTACGTATGTGACAACAAAACTCAACCGCAACAGCATATGTGCTTACAAAGATGACATTTAAATTACTGCTCCCAGCCGAGACTGAAGAAAGTCTGTGGTGCAGACTGGACTGATGGTCAAACAAACACACCTTCACACCTTCACACCTACGGTCTGTTTAGATTTTCCTTTAGGAGGAAACCGGCTGTCCTGGGAGAAGATTTAAACTCTACACAGACGCATCCAGAGCTTTTTAGTGCAGCCATGAAACAATCACTCCATCAATCTTTTCTTCTCTAGAACTCGTCATAGAAAAACACTTTCATTCAAGGACAAGCACTAACTTTAAGCTACTGCAGAGTACCAACACAAGTACTCATTAAACGCCATTCTAGTCTAATTTATACTCAACAGACAAACAATATGCGATGGCTGTGTGTAGGAAGGGTGTGTGTGTGTAGGAAGGGTGTGTGTGTGTGTAGGAAGGCTGTGTGTAGGAAGGCTGTGTGTGTGTAGGAAGGGTGTGTGTGTGTGGGAAGGGTGTGTGTGTGTGTAGGAAGGCTGTGTGTAGGAAGGCTGTGTGTGTGTGGGAAGGCTGTGTGTAGGAAGGCTGTGTGTAGGAAGGCTGTGTGTGTGTAGGAAGGCTGTGTGTGTGTAGGAAGGCTGTGTGTGTGTGGGAAGGCTGTGTGTGTGTAGGAAGGCTGTGTGTGTGTAGGAAGGCTGTGTGTTGTCACAAACCACCTCCACACCGCTGTGTCGATGCTACGCACAACTTCAACAACCTTATATCCATGGAGCATCGCTGGTTTGTGACCCCCGATGTGCATGTAGCATTTAGCATGTAGCATTTAGCATGTAGCATTTAGCGTGTGTGTGTCTCCCCCGACTCCCTGCAGTCGGGGGAGATTCTGCTGCGGTGCCCCACAGTCATAGTAAATAGTTTTGCTCATGCGTGAGTAGGCGGAGGACAACAACAAAAAAAAAAGCACATGGTTTTGAAAATATCGGCATGTAAACCGCGAAACGTTTCTGAAACGAAAACGCCCCAAAGAAATGTGTTTTCACTTTCACTCGTGCAAACGGAGCCTCAGTCACACATATGATCTTGGCATCATGAGGACTGGACAAATAGGATTTTTGACTTGGTGACGCTTGTCATGAAACAACAAAAGCTGTAAATTTTGCACTTGTGACTGTAAAAAGCCACAATTATTCACAACAATCATCGCAGCCCCATGGTGATTCTTTGGATAATTCCTTTAAGTTAATTCACTGAGAAACACACATTTCCAGTCCTAAAATCAATAAAGTCATTAGATTCACCCTCTTCAGTCTGCTGGTATGTCCTGTAGTTATTGAAGAAATCCAGTGCAGGTTAAAGAGCGATGAGTGTAAACACTGCCACTGCCACTAACAAGATTCCCTCAGTCAATGTAAACATGAACTCATGTCGATATACAGCAGTGTCCCACCAGGAAGGCAGGCGGAGCTGAAATGGATCTGGGGGCTGATGGGCTGAACTTGAACTGTCAGTTTGCTTTATAAAAAACAAAACCCAAAGGCTGAGTTCATCAGGAGCAAGTCAACTTTCACCACTGCTGTAATGATGGATGACTAGAAGATGTCAGATGAAAATGTGTGAGTCTGCTGCTTGGTGCTGAGGAGTTTCCTCTCCTGACGGCCACTTTAAGTTCAACTAGTAAAGGTTTTATAAGTGTGTGTGTGTGAAGCAGCGAGAGAGGATAGTATGTATGAGTAAAAATAGTGAAAAAGTGCCAATAGAGTACAAGTAAAAGTTCAAAAGTATCGCTAAGTTATCATAAAAGTGAAATAATATGAATAAAGTACTAGTAATAGTAAAAAAAAAAGAAGTACCAGCGAAAATAAAAAAAACTATCAATAAACTCCAAGTACAAGAGAAAAAGTATCAAAGAACCAGTAAAAGTATTTGTTTTAAAAAGCATTGTTTCTTGGGAATTGCCAACTGTTCTGACTCTTTATTCTGGAGCTTTGACTTTGTGATTAATCTCCAATATTACTTCTTTTTCCTAACATTTGCTTGCTGCTCTGAGATGTTTAGTATTTTCTTCAACTGGTACATTTGTTCACATTGTTCTCATTCTCAGTGTGCAATCCTTTCACTCCATGGTCAACCCAAGCAAAATACACAGAGTATACAGTTTTCAGCATTTTCAGTATTCCTGATTTAAAACAGGAACTATTGAACAGAACCATCGTTTGAACAACTGATCATGTTTTATACAGGATCTAAATCCTTTAAGGCCCTTTGTGTCTCCACTACTGACATGGAGGCGGACAAATATTCATCACAGGTATCTAAAGACAACGTTTCAAGTGAAAACTCATAGTACATGGGAGTACACGGACATGGCCGTGGTGTGCCAGCGCAGTATCAGTGCTTCCACTGTCGACTGGAGAATCAACCCCAGAGGTTCCAGGTTCCTTCTCAAACGTACGTTTTCAGTGGCTCCAAGCATCGTTGTTGTTGAAACTGATTTCCAAGACGTAACTAAAGTTTTGCGTTTTCACTTGAAATCCTTGCAGAGTAAACGCGCCGGAGGTGAACCTCCAGAGTCGATGGTGAACATCCAGAGTCGATGGAGAACCTCCAGAGTCGATGGTGCATCCCCCAACATCTGCTGGTCCTGGCTATTATACGTCTGAACCGTATTTATCCTGATCAGCTTCTTTAAAAGCTTCTTCCTCAGATAAACTAACAATCAATACGCTAATGGCTAATCTGTTGCTGCTCAGTGTAATCCATTACCTACAAATGAGCAGCACCATAAAGGAAGCAGAATCCCAGATGCACATCACCAGTCATTATTGACCCAGGCCCGTGAACACCACCAGACGAGAGCCTCACTAAAAGCAGGACTTGAGGCTGAGGCCAACATTCATCTCAGAGCTTCCATTGACACGTTCTAACATCCAATTCATCAGCTCCATTGACCGCAATGTGGAAATACCTCCAGCAGAGCCCCCTGGGGGCAGTTTGTCACACTTCTCTTGGACGCAAGTGACATGAGCGATGATTCAGTTCGTGCTGGGAGAGGTCATACAAGTGCTACCTGAATATTTTTATAGTGAAGCCTGCTTAAAGGAAGCTCAGGATTACATAATAGTGAAAACGTAGGAGGAGTTCTTTTAGTAAATTGATGAGTAGATTTCTAATGTAGAAAAGATGTTAACGTCTTGAGGAAATGCTTAAAGCCACACTATTCTTCCTAAAGGTATTTGCTTATATTCAGTGGTTTGATGGAGTCTTACAAAAGTGGATTTCAGACCATGAAGTACAATGAATTGAACCTTTTTCCCCCAAAAAGACCAATTTTATGTTGAAATACTTAAGCAGTGACTAGATACTCTATTAGAGGTAGATCAGGATCTACTGTTCCTCCGAGGGAATGTGTGGGCTCGCTGGAATAGGGCAGCACAATGAGCCTGAAGGTTCTGGTCCCTGTGGGGATCCTGCTCCTGAAAACACTGAACAATAACCTCCAGCTGTGTGAAAGTCACTCCTTCTTCTTCTAGATCACAATACAACACATGCAACATGATCTTCAAATGACTCTTTCAACCATGGTTTAGTCTTTTCTTTAGATACTGGTTTTATGACCACATACAGCTTGCATGGGGACATTTTGTTCTACTTCCGAGGCCGAGAACCAGGAACCCAGGATGCTGGGTGGTCCGTGGACCACCTGAGTTCACTATCCGAGGTTGACCTGCTGGGCGCTGGTTTCTTCTCCTGGGAGATCTTACAGGGACGGACAGATTCCCTTCATGCTGCTCATTCTAACTGGATTTCCAGGGATCAATGTTCTGGTTTTCATTGTCTTGGTGGACAAACTTGTGATGCAGGCGTCTCAACCGTTTGTCTTTAGTCTCTACATTAGTTTTGAAAACATTAATTGACAGTTGACAGACCATTCCTGCTCCTTCTTTCAGCTCCTATAAAGGTGCAGCAGAGCATCAGTGTTTAAAGAAGCAAAGCTAAGGTGAGCAGCGAGTGGTTGTGAGGATGAAACAGGAAACGGTGGAATAGAAGTGTGGATAAGAGCACGGCTGTGTTCATGTGTCAACAAACCAAATCATTGATATCGGCTCAATACTAAACATCAAATTGCGATTCTGGACTCAATCCGACGTAATTCTGACTTTATCTCAACGACACACGAGTGTCGATATTAGACATCATCGCTTTTAACTGAAGAATGTTGCTTCTTGGATTAAAACTACTGAGATACAATTATTCATGATTAATTGATTATTGAATTTATTAATCAAATCGCTTCAGTGATTTTTATTTATGCCACAGAGAAGAATTGATCAAAAGCTGATTCATAAAGAACGAGTGGAAGATTTGAATTGAAAAAGTAAGTTTGATTTTCGTTTCTCTTCTTTTGAAAATGTATTAAATGTATGTGTGTGTTTGCAACATGAAGGTAAAGGCACATATTTTTGTCTTCTTTATATGTTTCATTCTATTAAAATGGGCTGTCTATATGCTTACAGGTGCTAGGGTCTTTCCAGTTCTTTGTTTTTCCAAGTAAATATCTGTCAGCCGATCCATTAATAAATGAATTATGAAGTAGTACGCGGGCTACACTGTACATGTACCTTGAATAGGACTGCTGGTTGGATGTGGGCCTTGTGTCCACATGAACTTACTCTGTCTCAGTAAAGCTCAAACCCAGAGGCATTAAAACATTAGAGATGTTTCATTCTAGAAAGTCTTTTGTTCGTTGACTTGTGGCCACGAGCTTCCAAAGATCAACCAAAAGATGAGTTTAGCAGTTTGTAATTCTGAAGCTGACATATAAGAGAGCAGGAGTTGTGAAGATGCTTGGAGGAGTTCAGATTAAGAAGTGTGGGTGTGACAGCAGAGCCTCACAGCCTCAGCTCCATTTATCATTCTCAGATTCCAAGAGGAGAATGTGTTCGCTGCAGGGAGGAGAGGAAGAGAGGCCCGGCCCGACAGCTCCTGATGGATAACCTGCATACTTCTCCAGCGTTCTCATTAAATCCACTCCCACAGTACAGGTGTCAGACCTTCTTAGCAGAGATACGAGGCGTCCTCAGGACCCGTTTACATGAAAACGATTTTGGTTCAACATGAAAAACTCTTGTTGCGTTCTGGCGGTCAATTTGCACGACGGTGCTCGGAGTCACTGGAAACACAACTCGGGCTCCGTCTGTGCTCCGGGGCACCAGGCTGCAGGAAACAGTTCTTCTGGACGAGCATTAGTAGATAAACAATAACAACAATGGTGGACGTGTTCAACCGGGGCGGGGGGGGGGGGGGTGGGGGGTGGTGGGGGGGGGGGGGGTTCTGGACATTGAAATAACGTTTAACCCCAAAGTCAGTCAGTTTCTACTGCTGAGAAGTACTTATGCTCTTTTTAAAATGGTGTTGCCCGTGATAATGACCACGTTTTCATGACTGCCAATGCACACACACACACACACACACACCGTGGTTCAGACCAACATTCCTTAGTGTAGAAGTCATCAGTAAACCTGAGTGCCGCTTTGCACTTCATCCAAGAAATCAGCAAACTAACAAGCACAAGTTGAAGCCTTTGTGTTTATATTCAGAGCCAGTTTTTGAATATAAAATGGATTCATAGAACACTTATTGGGGTTATTAGCTTTAACAAGGACATGGTCTCAAATGTCCATATCTAAAATCACATTTGCATTTACCCACAAATACCTGCTGCCGGCTGATCCCAATCAAAAACAGGCTCCGAGTGAATCGAGGCTGTTCCAAACTGTAAAGACGTATTGTTTTCCCGAATGCTGAAACCTGCCAACAGATCATCTTATATTGGAGGTATATTCCACCCTCTGGACTCACAATCCAAAAGTACAAACAGTCTCTGGACTTGCAGTGTTTTCAAAAAGGTCCACTTTGGATGCAGTTTTTTAAAAAGTTGTGTTTTCAGTGGCTGTGAGCATCGTTGTCGTGTAAACACACGCCCAAAACACAACAACAGTTTTGCGTTCTGACTGGAAATGGTCATCACGTAAACGGGTCCTTGTACTGTGGTAATAAACCGTTTATACAAACATACATTAACCTTTAGTTTCAGGTCCGTTCAGAATTCAAATCTTTATTCTCTTCAAGGCGCCAAGGAGTCTGTGTAAAGACACGTGTGAGTAGTTTTCCAGCATAAAACTCAAATGTATTATTTTTACTAGAAACCAGTACAATAAAGACTAAACTCAGAAAACATTGAAGCATTTTTATCAAATAAAAAAACCTGGAATTCTTCTGAAAAGTGGTTTCTCCAAAACACTTTTTCTGCTCTTTAACTATTTTATTGAGACCTGCAGTGAGATGTTTTAGATTACTTAGTTGGAGTTGCAATAAGTTCCCAACTACTTAATTCAGCTTTTATAAGAATAAAAAAATAAAGATGATCAAAGTCTGTCTCCAGTTTGCTAATAAAGTGGTTTTACAACGGATCAAAGAAATCATGATGTAATCAGTGTTTTCAGTTGGAAACCTTTCTTGGACTTTATTGAGAGTAAGATAAACATACTGTAAAATACTGTCAGATTTGTTCTTTAATTACTAAAGTCTGACTGATGTTTGGTCCAATTTCCTGCAGCTCTTTCCTTCACAGGCATGAAAGCTCATTTCGATATTTGGACGATTAAAAGCAGCTTAATTCCAGTTTTCTGCCACTGTCATTCAGTGTGAGTCCAACATATGAACGAGCACTAAAGTGTGCTCCTCTGGGTTAAATCAGCTATTTACCTTTCCCTGGGAGCAATAACGAGGCACTGACGTACACTGTTGTGGTTCTCGTCTTTATTTTACTGCGTCTGTTCCTCTTTACTCCACCCAGTTCCATCCACGCTCCTCGTCCTCGCTCTCCTCCCTCAGCCCCGTCGCTCTGTTCTTTTCTGCTTTATAGAGGTTGAGTCACGCTTTAAGACAGGAGGAGGTGAACGCACAGCTGGCGCTCGTCTCCCAACGCCATCGCGATGCCTCGTCGCAGCGAGATAAACATCATGACTTCGGGACGCTTTACACTTTCCAGTAAAAACACTCTGCGTCTTGGGCGCTCTGAGCCACTGACTCTGGCTCCTGGGGTGGAACTTTTCGAAAATGCAATCAAACTAGTGTGTCTGTCTCTATGATTGTCTGTGTTCTCCCTTTGTTAATGCTTATCACATAATGTTCTCTGCGTGTGTGTGCGGCTTCGTTAGAAAAACAAACAACAGCGCCAACTCATGGTCCAACACACTAACTACATCATTTTCAGAACAATGAAAACACAAAAACGAGCCCTAAATTGGCAGAAAAAAAACCCAAAACCCTGAAGCAGAAGATTAGCCACGGTGAAAATGTCTGACAACACCGTATCAGAAATTCCACACGAACAAGTTGTGGCCGACCAGCTAAATGTCTTTGCAGCACCTTTTCAGACACGTTAAAAATAGACTCAACATAAACAACACAAATACTGTCAGATATAATATGTAAACTGCTCAGGCACATGGTTCACAGAGGATAAACCATATTTCAGCCGCAGTGTCACGCCTGGTATTTCTCTGAGCTCTCTGGTTTCCTTCCACGGGACAAAAAATGGATGAGGGGTTAATTAGTGACTCTAAATGGCCCGTGGGTGTGAATGTGTGTGTTTGACTGGCTGTCGCTCTGTGTTTCCACTGTTATGAGCTGACGGCCTGTCCAGGTTCTAACCTGCCTTCACTCACTGGTAGCTGTGATCAGATTCAGTTCCCCGCGGCCAGAATCAGAATCAGAATCAGAATCAGAAGATAAAAAATAAAGCGCTTGTAGAGGATAGATGCAATCTTTTCTCAGATTTCCATGAGCAACTCAGCAGCTGTTACACTTGATCCGTCCTTCTTTGGGGTTTGCTGCACTTGGTCGCAGTAGAATCATGTAAGACTCAGCTTATGTCCCTTTTGAAAAACTTCATACTTGACAAGACGTATTTCTTTACATTTAACTTCAACAGCCATTACAGCAATGGGGTCGCTCAGAGCGGTCCGGCTTGAACAGCTCATCAAGACTCATCGGAGCAGCTCATGAAGACCGCGGTCCTTTAGGAATGAACCAGCACCAGTAACTCCTGAAGCAGATGTTGACTTCCTGTCCCAAGAGTTGCATATGAAGTAAAAACAAAAACAGGCCCTCCAAGTGATTCTTGAAGCGAGACATGTTTGAACTTAATAGCAGGAAACTGAAAGGTTTTCAACGATTCAGTTGTAAACTTATCTCCATTACTTTGTGTTTTTCCAGGTGAAAACCCAGAATATGAAAAGCATGTGACGTTTTAAACTTAGATATGACAAAATGGACATTCATGCTCAGATGGACCCAACATATGGCCCTAACCCTAACCCTTGGCCAGACAAACCAGGCTGGAATAAAATAAGAATAGTAATAATAATTTGTACACTTGACTCAGCTTGGAACGGCTGGAACCACACACAGACCAGATGTCAAAACAAGTTATTGTTAGTAGTTTAGCTTTTTAAGGATTTAAAATGGTTTTAAGGCCTTTTCATTATTGAGTCTTATCTTTCTGTCCTCTCACCCCAACCGGAACAGCAGAGAGCCACCACCTCTGAGCCTGGTTCTGCAGGTTCCACCTCTGAGCCTGGTTCTGCAGGTTCCACCTCTGAGACTGGTTCTGCAGGTTCCACCTCTGAGCCTGGTTCTGCAGGTTTCTTTCCATAAAAACCAGAGTTTTTCCTTTCAACAGTCGCTCAGGTGGAATTGTTGGGTTTTCTCTGGAAAATTGTCAAAGAAATGACTTTGTTGTATTTGGCGCTTTAAAGTTCAGTTGAATTAAATTGAACAACAAACACAATCTTTATAACACTTATGAATACAAAATCTGTTGAAAAATATAAGGCCCTATTTACACGGCAATGATTCAAGTGAAAACATAATTTTTATGTTTTTGTTTCAGAAGAGTCTGATATTTCTGAAAAATGATGTCTGATCACACAGAAAAGACAGAAACAGTGAAAATGAGGCAGACGTTGTTCTTATTGTCCGTCTACTGAGCATGTGCAGAAGAACTCGTGGTGCTGATCCTGAGTGTTTCCAGAAAGCTGCGTTTTCGCCTGTTTAAACGACAATGGTGTCGGAGCTTTTTCTAAAAGGTTCGATTTTCAGAACAATATGGAACAAGGTGGAATAACAGGAAGCATATTTGAAAAAAATAATAGAAACATGAAAGTTACCAATTGATTTACCTCCTCAAGGGTAAAGTTAGATCTCCCAATGGACTGACGTCCTGAAATGTATTAGATTCTTTTGGGATTAACTCAAGACAACTGAAGCTTGTTTCAGTCAAAACTTTCTTTCAGTTCTTGAGTCGTCATGTTCTCGGCAGGTCTTTTTGTTTTAACAAGACTCTGGGGAAGAATTTGCCACCTGATCTACCTGGAGCCATCTTTTATGGTGTGAGCAAGCAGTGACCACTCACACTGCGTGAAAATTAAGTCAATTAATTATACTGCTCCTTGTAAATCTGCAGAAATTAGAGTCTGAGTGAAACTTCCTCGAATGGAAAGTCAGACTGAAGGAAGCTCTTTGTGCCTGGACCTCTGCCAAGCTGTGTGTGTGTGTGTGTGTGTGTGTGTGTGTGTGTGTGTGTGTGTGTGTGTGTGTGTGTGTGTGTGTGTGTGTGTGTGTGTGTGTGTGTGTAGGGTGCGATAATGTTGCACAAGCTGGTTCTTTGTACTCTTTGGATTACAGCAGCTGGTAGAGATTACCAGGTGCCAGGCCGAGTATTGATGTTCAGTTAGCACAGGGCTAGCGCTGCGCTAGTAAACAGCAGGGGGGCGCCTTAGCGGTTGGATTTTACGGTGAACACCTGCCCCTCCCGGGCCAGAGGTAGACGGTCTGCAGCCGCGCCACTGGCCTGAAGAATGAGGGTTTACTTGTTGCGCCCTGATGACTGATCCCACATTCTTCATCCACCCTGCCAGAACATTCCTCCATCACGCCGGGGAGATGACGTAATGTCAAGGTTGGCTATTGTGTGAGCATTTAGGCGTTACATTCAGTGCACCTTCATCGCCCATTTGGGGGAGCTGAATATTTCTGTTCATGTTTTACTCACACAGCTGTAGAAGAAAGTCTCATTTAAACTCCATACGCAGAGGGTTTACATCGGATCTGCATCGCCGCAGCCCCTCAGCAGAGCCTCGGCCTCGCCTGACGTGGATCCCCGACAAATTCTAAAAACACATAAAAGAAGGCAAAGACCACAATGGGAAGTACGCAGACCAGGAGGGCTGTGATTGGTCCACTCTTCTATGTCATGGGGCGAGTTAGGAAATTCCACATGTGATCCAGATGATCGTGGTAAATGTTAAATAGATTTCACTTATAGAGCGCTCTTACTTTGCACTGTTAATCACGTTCACCCGTTCACACTGATGGAGGCAGCGGCCCTGGTTCATCCATCAGGAGCAGTTTAGTGTTTCCTGTCTTGCTCAAGGAAACGGTTAATTTTGTGTTTTTGTTTCAGAAAACCTTCAAATTTACACGACAATGTCTGGAACGCTGAACATAAGGTAATTTTCATGTTGGGCCACTAGTGAGTGCTGTTGTTTGTTTCTGTAATGAAACTACACACCAGAGAACAAACCAATAATAAACAGGAACAACGGCAGTACAAGGACATTCGTATGGAGAGACGACCAGGTCAGATTGTTCATCTGGGCAGTCGCAGGAGAATCATCACACAAACGTTACTGTCCTTCTAGTGTCGTTTTCCACGGACACACAGTCAGAGCATTTTCAAAAAGTGCCACCGTTTTTAAAAAAGATGCATTTCCAGCGGCTCCAGGCACCGTTGTTGTGACCCTCAAACTCAACAAAGGTTTTGCATTTTCACTTGGAATCTGTTTTCTGTGTCATTGTGCAAACTGACTTTGAGAATTAGGTGTTTGTGGCTCGTAGTGACCTTACCTCACTCATCTCATCAACACTAAAACTCAGTTATAGAAAAGTATTGGTTTTAATTACTCCTCAATGTGTAGTTGAAGCTTGTCAGTGATGTTGGGTCACATGACTGCTGGAGTAGTGGCCTTAACAATGGACAATGGATGAGCTTTTCAATAATTCCATATGCAGACCTGTGGAAACTACATGAAGAGCCATAAAATGTCAACTTAATATGATGCCGACCACTCAAGGTGAACTTGTGTATGCACTTGGTTTATACAACACATCCATGCATGGCATATTTACTCTGGAATTATATTTCTTTCCTCTCTTGTTGGACATGGGAGATTCTGTGATTTCTTCATGGGTGTAACTCATGTACACCAATCCATTACTCTTTTATCAACTGCATGTCCTTACAAATCCTTACAAATATGAGCACCAAAAGGGAACTGAACAGGTTCTCCAGCGACACAAGATTCTTGATCCGATTTCCCCAGAAATCACTATTTGGGAAAAGCATTGTCTCGTGTCACACCTGAACTCTAAAAGGAAAAATAACAAAAGCAAAATGCTTGAGGATCGGGATAAAGGCTCTTTGTTTCTCCAGATAAACACAGGAGGAGCTGCCCCGTCCTCAGTGGGTGGGAAGAAGACAGTGAGAGGAGCATAGCTGGAGGCAAAGCAATTATTATACTCAACAGAACTGACATTTAGAGTGGGGGGCTGCAGGGTGTGTGCATATATCCCGCTGACATTCCTTTTTTTAGTCAACTGCCAGGACTTTGTGTGACAGAGCCCAGAGAAGAAAACAAGTTTGAGGAGAGGCCCGGACGCTGTGAAAGCTTGGACTTCTGCCTGTCAAAGCTGAGACGGCCCAGAACTGCTGACTGACTGAGTGACTGCTCGTAATGCCTGCAAACCTCCACGCAGACGTCCAGAGGCCGAGGGACGGCTCCAGGTAAAACCTCACCGTACGTCTCCTGCCTGAGACCAAACTGGATCTCGGAGGTGTTGTTGGCTTTGGCCAAAACACTGAAGTTAACCTCATCCATCCAGTTCCTGTGACACTTTATCCTATTTAAGTTTATTTAAGTGTGGAGACCGTCCTAGCTGGACAGAGACAGTAGACAACCAAACAGAGTTTTTTGGGCCACTAGTGGGTGCTGTTGTTTGTTTTTGTAATGCCCTCCGGTCAGCTGATCAGCTGCTTCTGGAGGTACCGAGGTCCAAACCAAAGCTCAGAGGGAACAGAGCCTTTTCTGTTGCAGCCCCTCTGGAATGAGCTCCACTGCCGTCAGACTGTCCCCCTCAATGTCCACTTTTACTAATCTACTACTACTTTTACTAATGTACTAATCTTTAACTAATCTCAAGACCCATTTTTATTCTCTGGCTTTTAACTATGAGACTCTGTGTCTGGTTTTATTGTTGTTAATCTTATTGTTTGTTTTACTGTATTTTACAGTTGTTACTCTTCTATTGTCTGTTATGTGAAGCCCTTTGGCTTCAGCCACAGCTGTTTTAAAGTGTCTAGGAATAAAGCTGACTTGGCTACTGATTGTTTGACATCATACATTATTTCATAGTTGTTAGAACTTGGATGAATTTGGTTTTATTTTTCTATTAAAGAGCTATAGATTTTTTATGATTATTCTTGCCTCTAAAAAAAACTAATCGCATAAACCATGATTTATCTCTCCATCTTCTATACTGCTTAATCCAGTGCCGTTAATCCCAGCAAACTATGGCGACGACAGAGTACACTCTGTACAAACTGGACAAACCATGAACACATTTATAAAAGCAATAAAATGTAAAAATGTAAACACATTTATCTGATAGATCTCCTCCGTGTGTTTGAACCTTCAAGACAAGACTGTTTTGTAATGCCGGTTCAGAAGGTAATGACACATCGGTTAGATTCTTTGTAAATGAGATAAAGATAAATTACACGGATTTGACAGCAACAAACTCGCTGCACATGAGGGTTTCTGGCAGAACAGTTCCATTAATTATCCGGGCAGGAGGGTACTGTCAAAACCACAACACAACGCTGACTTAGTCAGGCTGAAACCCTGCAACTAGCTTCTCTCTAAATGATAGGTGAGGATGAGGGATGATGTCCTGGAGGGACTGCAGGTAAGGTGAGGCTCCATCTGTCCACACCTTCCACTTTTACGTATTCTGCGGCGGGAAAATTGATGAGAGGTCAGCAAGCTGACGAGCACAACAGTGGAAAACCCTGACGTCAGCGGGGGGGCGCGTTGACACCATCGCCCGGCGAATCCTCTCCGTCCAGCGTCCTGGAAAAGACATTTCTCCAGACATCTGACGGCCTTTTCCCCCCCGAGTGTCGCAAAAAGTGCTCTGAGCTTCTATCAAGATGTCTTCATCAGCGCTGGAATGTCTCAGCTGCAGCGGCGAGGTGTGCGTCGTCGTGGGCATTAACCATCATGTGGTGAGCAGACTTTGTTTATTTGGAGTTCACAGAGCGTACATGTTGCCAGTGCGCACGTTTACTCTTTTACATTTCCTGCGATGGGCGTCCAACGCCACACAAAGTGCCGGAGAATCAGGAAAGCCATAAAGTCGACATGTGCCTGGACTGGCCTGCGTCCACGCACCGGGCAGATCGACCAATTCCCTTTTGGAGAACGCAGATGTGTCAAGACTTATGTCACTTTCTGAAAATCGTTTGGACAAAAGCTCGCTGGCTTCAGTGACTCAACAGTAAACCCCCTGCAGGACCCCCAAACCCACAGAAGTAATAGGAAATACGCCAAATCCAAACTAACCACATTTACCCTTTAAGTCGTAATTTACCGTCTCCTCGCTGAAACACAGAAAATTTAATACGACTAATTTCACACTCTTACTGTTTTATATCCTTGGAAAGAATCATTGTTGTACTTTTTCGTAGCTTATGTGCTGTAAAAGTGTCGGTTGCTGTTACTGTGACTCAGAACAGAGAATAGCTCCATCGAGGCCAAATTTATTGCATCGAACATTTGTGCTGCGGCTTTAATGATTGGGTTGGTGGTTCGATCCTCGTCTTGAGGTTTAGTGTATTAGTCACGTCTAATATGTTGTAGGTCCAGTGTCCAGTGAGCAAGGTACGTAAAGTTTAGGGAATCACGATAACTCTTTTTTAAAGAGTACGAGTTCTAACCTTCAGCTTAAGAGTACTTAATGAATATAATAAATGCCATAAAGCTTAATCTATACTCCATACATGACATAGGTGATGCATGATGTCACGTAGTACTCGGCAGGTTGTATCGGGAAGCTTTTACCAGTAGTCGTACTGTATTGGACGTAATACCCAATACTGGTATGGGTGCACCCCTTATAAATATAGATTTATGAAACTTGTCAACAATGCCCATACTAAACCATTCCTTTAGGATTGAGTCAGTTTACTGTTTGTGTTTTAACTTGCTGAAGAGAAAATACATGAAGGTTATTGTTTTTCTACCTGAGCGCTCTACGTCTCCACACCGAGTATCGTTAGAGCTTTGAAATCTGAACGTTGTGGAACATCCGGTGCACCTCTGAAATTACAATTTCAAAATGATGAGGCCCTGACAGAAAAAATAAATGTTTCCAGACTCGGGCTACAATTTCATATTGTCCATGTGTAGAAACGTCGGCCATCAAAACAATCAGAGCCCAAAGGGCTGTTTATGATTATGAAATGTACCATATATGAAGTCTGTACTTTGACCCAACTATGGAAATTATTGAATCAAACAAGTTTTTCTTGGCTAAAAAACTCTGTTCTGCTATTTGACACACAAAGAAGTCAGGAAATTAAAAAGCTTTGAAGGAATACAGTCTTCTCCCGTCTATAAGTGGAGCATAAATAATCTCTGGATGTACAGAACAAAAGCAGAGAAGTCAAAGATGAAGCCTGCAGGTCCAATCTGGTCCAATCTGGTCCAATCTGGTCCAATCTGGTCCAGTCTGGTCCAATCTGGTCCAGTCTGGCTGAGGCCACTGCGTAGAGAGACACTACTCATTGCGCTATGCAAACTGTAACCTGGTATCAGTACATACCTTTTGAGATATCTGATGTACTTTTCTTCATGTTAGTTACATTTTTAGAATAGTTTTGTTTCTATCATGTATTGAGTTTATTTTTATACCTTTTTCTAGTAGTAAAACAAGATGCATGGTTTTCAACAGAAATACTTCACACATAAGTTTTTCCCTCAAAATCTGCGATCGACAGTAAACTCACATTTGAAAGTCACATAAAGACTCAGGATGATCAAATCCCATTCGGCTTTTCTTCACCGAAGCAAATCCTCCTTCACACGTTCCGCCAAACAAATCTTGTTAAAATAAGAGTTTTCCAGATCGTAGTTTATGTCAACGTAATCTACAGATCTGCTTCAAAAACTCTCCTTCACCAGCCTGAGGTTAGCTGCTGTGCTGTTCTCTGCTCACTGAGCTCCACTCAGCTTCACCCTGAGCATGTAGTCCACAACCAATCATGATATCCATAACCGCTTTTAGCATTTAGCGATTTGTTTGTTTATATATATATATATATATATACAGTATATCACTGTAAACACTGTACTTTCTTTCTCTTCAGATTGAATAACACTGTTTTATTTTTTGTATTTCTTTCTCTCTCTGTTTTTCTTTGTGCCTTCTTGCTGCTTCTTGGCCAGGTCCTCATTGTAAAGGACAAATGCTTCTCACTGGTAAAACAAAGGTGAAATAAATAAATTAAATTAATACATCTTAATACCTATCTCTCATTTTTAATATAATCCCAATTTATACATTTGTGCTCTTGATTAATGTTTCACGATGTAATGCTGTTGAGAAATGTACTGTATTGTTATTTTTCTTTATCCATTGACAGTTAACAAAATCACCTTTCAACTGAAAATTTCAGGAAAACTCACAATTACAGTGAAAGTACCTTGATCGTGAACCAATGTCATCATGTGCTTGTATTTTCGGGGAAATTGAGACCCAGTTTACACAACAGCGATTTCAAGTGAAAACACAAAACTTTGGTTGCGTTTTGGGAGTTTGTTCAGACCACGACAGTGTTTGGAGTAGGGATGGGAATCGAAAACCGGTTCTGACTGAGAACCGGTTCCAATGGATCAATTCCATCGGAATCGTAAACCTTATCTGTGTTCGATTCTTCTTAACGATTCATTTTGGGACGTTGCATCACGTCACACTCTGCGACGCAGAGCTCCAAATGTTAGAACCCCCAATGTTCCACAAATGTTCTGTCGTCTTTGTTTTGGGGTCATGCATGCTAAAATACTTCTTATCTGAAATAAGGAGCAGCTGGAGCTCCCAGGAAATATACATGAAATATTAAGATCTAAATATCCAAAATCAACTGGCAGACTGATGCTTCACAAAAAGCTGTTATATTGAGAACAGGGCTACAAACCATTCGGACCTTCCGCTGAAGACAACAGTGCATGTATTTTCAAGGTTTTCTGGTATAGAATACCTGACGGGTATCTTCATAGTACACTAAAACAGGAGAGTCAAACACAAGACTTGTCGGTAAAAGATCAGCCAAATAAAAGGTCCAATATGGGCCATGAAGGACCTCACAAGTGTAGAAATCACAAAAAGAATGTCTCATAGGACTGACCTCTGTTTCTTGTGTTCATAGTTTTTTATAAGTCATTTAAAAAAAGAGTTAAAACTTTTTAAAAATAAACTTAAAACAGCTTCAGTAGCTCTGTTCTTGCTTGTTAATTATCATCTGCAAGCTGCAGAAATCATGTTGCAGTCCGGAGTTCAGATCATTTTGCAGATTGGAACAAACCACCGAGACAAATTCAAATCATCTCTTGCTTCTTTGGGTTGAAACAGAATTAAAAGAGAAAATAAATTCCAGCCAGACGACATTTTGCTTGAAGAAGCCAATTAAAAACAGAATTCTGCTGAAATTGCATGCATGAAGGCACCGAGTTAAATGTTCATGTCCTGAAACAAAACAGTTGGATTGATGCTTGTCATTGGGTGATCATAGCATCGTTCACTGCTCCGGCCCACATGGGATCTAACAGAGCTGCATCAGGAGCAGCTGCTGATCCCCGCTCTCTAGTTTGATCAAAACATCCGACTTCAGATTCAGTGCAGTTTGACTTTGTGAAGTATTTCTAATCCACGTAATAAACCCATGGTAGTTAACACTGTATTGTCGTTAGGAGCGTTTAAGAAGCAGTTTCTTTCTCAGAAAAGACTGAAGCATAAGAAGGGGAATGTTGCTGAATGACCGAGTCGAAGCCCAGACCTCAATCCAACAGAGGGTTTGTTGCTGGACGTGAAAAAGGCTCCTCGCGCCCGATCCTTGTGTAACCTGACAGAGCTGGAGCGGTTTTGCAACAAAGAATGGAGGCAAGCTGCTGTGTCCAGATGTGCAGAAGCTATTGAGCTCTGTCCAGCCAGGGGTGCAACTATTCAATACTTGAAGGGGAAGAATACTTATGCAATTCTTATCTGTCTTCTTAATTTATTGCAGAAAAGGTTTCGAGCAACTTCATATCTAAAATGCAGATTCTGTTCGTCTTGATTCGTTGTTAGATTTTGATATTTGACGCCGCTATTTCTGTTTTTCATTTGCTTTTTTTTTTTCATCCCCGCATTAACAAAATACAATTAAATATACATATCCATGAATGTATGGATACCGTATAGTGCATACCTCCTTTTCGCGGCCCTGCTCTGCTCTCTGGGTTGTATTGAACAGCTTTCACAAGCACGAGTACGACCACTCCGTGCAGTATCGGACCCGATACTGGTATCGGTATCAGTATCAGTGCATGCTTAATTTTTTGAAGTGAATGTCCCCCCCACCCCACCCCGACTGTGTCTCATATAAACACAGAGTTAAGTTTCAGCTCGAGAACATGCAGCAGAACGAAGGCCGGGGGGAGGGGAGGGGTTACTTATCCATATAGCTGGGATTATTTTCCACAAACCACAGAGGAAGGCCCGGCCAATTCTGCTGTTATGTCCTGTCAAACACACTGACATCACCGTGTGTGTGTGTGTGTGTGTGTGTGTGTGTGTGTGTGTGTGTGTGTGTGTGTGTGTGTGTGTGTGTGTGTGTGTGTGTGTGTGTGTGTGTGTGTGTGTGTGTGTGTGTGTGTGTGTGTGTGTGAGGCGGTCAGCTGTTGGCCTCCTCCAGCAGCATGACTGATGGGCAGCAGAGCCACTGGCACCGACTCCCACAGCTGCAGCCCATGAAGCTCGGAGCTGCCAGGCTCCTGACATTCCTCCATGAATAGGAGGAAAGAGCTGGTACGCTGGTGCAGTGGCACGCTACTCTATATATTTATGTTCTGCGTCTCCTAATTCCCACGTGTAAAACCTGGAAACTCCCATGCACGTTACGTCCACATAGCGCGGTGGCGTGCCCGCTGCTTGTGTTATCAGATGGCTGCAGACCAGACATCTGGTGTTAATTCAGCCTGCGCACACTTGGCAGCTGTCCAGCCGGGCTTTATGGATGAATCCAAATGGATTAATGAGAGTGCAAAACAACCCCACAAACATGTTGAGAGGAGTAAATACGAGCCTGTAAACTTGACAATTCACTTACTTATTCTCTGCGCTAGTGGGATGACTTCCATTGCAGAAAGTCCCGAACGTCGTCTCCTGCCAACAACCATGAGTCACTGCAACAGCGATTGCATAACTGACGCTTAGAGAGTCCACCGCACGCTGCATGATGTGGCAGAAAAAGGTTTCATATCCAAGTTCATCTTTCTTTTTCCTCCAAGTCTCAAAACAAACATCTGACTCCATGTTGGAAGAAAAGCTGGATTTTAAATAAAAGGTAAAAATGTGTCATTTCTTATTTAAAACAATGTGATCATTGTGATTATAATCTCTTTATCTTTTTTTGTTTGTTTGTTTTCATTGCTGTTCATTGCTTTGTTGGTTTGTTGGTTAACATGAGAACTCAAAGACACGTGGAACGACTTCCATTAAAGAAAAAAAGAAGAAGAAGAAGACGGGCTGAGACGAAAGGATTTCATTCAGCAATATCCAGATAATATTTTGGATCAAATAAAAATTATAGGGAAGGTTTGACTGGATTTTAATGAAACAATTAATTCTGTGCAGAAGAGGATAGATTACATTTTGAGAGGATCCGGAAAAACCTTCTGGACAGCTGGAGGAAGGGAACTGTGCTGAGGGGCGGAGCCTCTCGGTGCTCCTTCTTGAGTACAGATGCCGTTTCCCCAGCCTTTCTCCTGAACCCCCACAGGTTGCCTCTAGAAAAAAGGCTGTCGATCCCCTCTCCGACCTCTGATTTGCCAAAACATTTGTCAAAGGGCTCATATTATACAGTTTTTCAAGAATGTCACATCAGTGTCAGAGGTCCAACAGCATTACATTTAAAGTGTATTTAATCAAATCCAGCCTTGGCGCTGAATTTCAGCCCGTCTAAAAGTCCCTCTAGTGAGCTCTACTGAGAACAGGCTGCTTCTGTGTTCTTTAAATGCTAATAAGCTGTCTGTCCATGCCTGTTTTCCAGCAGCGTTTGCAAGGGGGAAAGGGGGAAAGGGGGAAAGGGGCGCCCGCTCGTAGTTTTGGAGAGCAGAGCTCATCTACCAAGTGGGAGGGTCAAAGTGAATATCCACTACCAGAGGGAATGGTTATTTCCCTGCATGATGTCATGAAGGGAAAATCTGTGATTCACCTGTAGGACCACACAATCACTAAGAAGTGGAGCAAAGAGAGTGAGGGAGATGACAGACCATGGGGACACATATTACTGTTAGGAAAGCTTTACAAAGGGAATTTTGCACAATATCTGACCTTTAAATCAAAACACTGGCATTCACACCCCTTCTTACTAACATATATTATGTACAACTACCTTATTCCAACATGGACAAACCCAATTCTGCAGGTTCGAAACCATTGCAGTACACCATTCCCATTGTAAGGCACGGTGGTGGCAGCATCATGGAGTCCGGTTGGTTTTTAGCTACAGGCCCTGAAATGTATGTGAATGTTAAAGACAGCAACATTTGGAGTAATCTGTGTGGAGCAAGAGAAGAGGGCGTGGACGGACGACCCAAATACACATGAGAGATATTTTATTGATCCCTCATGGGGAAATTGTGTGGGAAAAAGCAAAAACACACAGGAAGAAACACAGAGTGTTTAAACATGGAGAATTCCCGAGAAGTGCTAATAAAAACAAACATATTGGAATTTGTCCTTTCTACTTCCAAATACAGCAAAATACATACTATTGGAACGGATCTGGCTCAGAGATATTGTTACGAGGAGATGCACTGCAGCATCCTGGTGAGCACGGTCACACTAGAGTCTGCATGTTCTGTCTTTGTGAGCGTGACTTATTTATGTCCACCCACAGTCCAAAAGGTCAGTTAAGTGGCCCTTGTGAGTGTGTGTGGTTGTCTGTCTTTCAGTCTTTGTCATGAGGTGGACTGGCGTGTGTTTTCAGTAATCACCTGGGATCAGCTTCACCTGCACAACCCCGACCTGGATCAGCCCAGAGGAGAAGGATGGATCAGTTCTGGGAAACAGAACAAACAACGTAAAGCAGAACACGAGCAAAACTACATTCCACGACTACTTACAGACAAAGCAGACGAGCCAACAAAGATATGTCGACTTTAATAATGTAATAAGCAGCCAATAATGGTCGGTTATTGCATCATTGAAGTAGCATCAAATAAATATTTGATAATATAATAACTGCAGCCAATAATGTGATAATACAGGAATAAGACTCGTTCACTCATTGGGAACACATTTTATGCAGGATTATCTCTTAATTATAGTTTTATTATTATTATTATTATTATTAGATAGTGATAAGGAATCTTTTCACTTCCAGTTCTTTTAAACACACTGTTGTTGAGTGGCCCTGCTCTGACAGTGGACGAGGTTAAGTGGAGTTTAAACTCTGATCTGAAAAACAACCGATGTTATTCTGGTTGTTGCTACGATACAAACTGGGGAAAACTAAGAAAATGACCACGATAGGTTGTGGTTCTGTTTGGAGTTCTGTCTGCGTCTGACTCCTCATCTCTGGCTCTCTCTCACAAAATTCCCCACCAGTCAGTAATGACTTCATTGGTTTGCTGTTAACGAGTGCATCAGTCCCACTTAGCATGTAGCATCGCTGGTGTTTGAGCCCTGGAACTCTTTAACCTTTGTCATTAATATTAAAGAATCTCCAAACTGAGGACATCGCTCATCCTCTTCTCCGAGACTGTGAGACATTGATGATGGATGACATCATGTAATACTCGCCCGGTTGTATCTGGGAATTTGTTTCTGAGTACTCTGTGCAGTATTGGACTCAATACCCGGTACAGGCATCAGCATGCAGCCTGAGCATTTTCAAAAAGTTGTGTTTTCTCCTGGTGTTTTTCCAGCGGCTCTGAGCAGTGACGTCGTGTAAACAGACCGAAAATACAATGAAAGGCTTCACAGGAAATCTTTTCCTTTTGTTTTAGTGGATAAACGTATGAACACAAGTTAAAATTTGTAATCTACACTAAGTCATTGTTAACGATGCTCTCTGGTTCAACATACGGTAAGAAATCCTCCGTCTGCAGCATTTTGCTTCATTAACACGCTTGTTTTCTGTTGTTTCCTTACAGTTTGGCTCTGGTGTTAATGCTGAGATGTTCCATTAAACCAGCATGCAGCCTGGAGACCAACGTCTCACTTCCAACATATTGGAGTTCAGTGGTGATAAAGTTTATCATTAAATGAGTTCCTCGATGATAAACTTGTGTTTGCGATGATCCAACTTTGATCAGATGAAAAATGAAAGTTGCTTCACAGGACTTGATCACATCCAGATACCATCAGAGGTCAAACAGCTCTGTGACGTTCGCACATTAAACATCTGAATCATGGGGGATTTTACCAAAGGCCTACTTCACTCCTTTCATTACTGATCATCAGCGTAACAATAAATGTAATAAGTGTCCTGAGGGACCTTTTCCTTTCCCGCATGCTTAACTTGCAAAGGAAAGAAAACTTAGTGTACAATGGGAGCCACCCATGTGAAGCGTCCACAGCTCTGTGGTGATGAACAATATGAGCTGAAAACTAAGACAGACTCACTTTAACCCTTTAACGTGCTGCTGAACTGTCGCCATCCCCTCGTTTTAGAGCCGTTCATCCAGCTGAGGGACGCTGTGTGCCGGAGTCCATCCTGCCAACGGAGAGTTAAAACACCCTGCGCAGGTCGCCCGCCCACCGTGGGTGTTCAGAAACAACGTTTAGTGCATCGGATTTGAAAAGATGCTAAATTTATTGACACTGCATAAACAAGACGTCCACAACCAATACACCAAGTTTGTATAAAAAGTTGAAAAGTATTTTGTACACATGAGCTCGTCCACCCATGTACTCACATGGTGTTCATATACACGAGGTGAGAGGGTTCATTTGTGTTCGTTTACTTCTGTTTCAAAATGTAGTTCAATGAGGCCAAGTGCCAAGTCCCTGATCTGGTGCAAGTTGGTGAAAAATAATGTTTTAAAAATTCCCAGGTCTACTTCAATGGTCTCATTGAACAAATCCAGTCCTGCCTTCTAAATCATTTCTCTTTGAAAGAGTCCTTGAAGGAGTGAAGACCCAGTAGAAGGAGTCTGGGTCTCGTCGAAGAATCCAGGTTCAAAGACGAAGTCATTTACGGCGTCAAAAGTCCTAAAGAGTCAAGTTTCCATTGCGAGACTATTCTGAAGAGTCCAAAAGTATTTTAAAAGGTGGGCAGGTATCTAGCAGTAAAAAGCTTTTGGTGTGCCTCAGTCAGCCTGGATTTAATCTGAGGATTATTCTGATCGGCGTTAAAGAACCTTTCAAGCAAAATCTCTTTGTTTTTACGTTTCTGTTTCAGGAAAGTTTCATGTTCACACGGCTACATTCTGGAAATGATGCCTGTTTTACATGGCAACGGCAGAACTGCTGGGATAATGTAGTTTTCATTGTTGGGCCAATAGTTGGCGCTGTTGTTGTCGGTGCTGGTTCACATTGAGCTGGTGGTCTGATCACACTGAGGTTTCTTCCTCTCCTGTGAGGCTCTTCTTCACGTCACAGAACCGTTACCACACTGCTGCAGTGAACCTGTTTACAACGCTTCAAGGGTTTTTAATGATCTGTTGACATGCAGCAAACAACTCATGTAGCTACACAGTGTGTTCAGTAAGGTTTCTGTATTTCAGTGTCTATATGAGCTCGGTCTAAACCTCTCAGAGGATTAATCTTATAGGACGGCTCTAAATACTGACTTTTCTGCCTGTCAGGATTTTTGCACCAAATCAAATCAAAGTGGTGTCAGTGTCTGAGTCACTCTGAAACCTTCTTAAAATAATGACTTAAGTCATTTTTCACCAAAATGTTAAAACTACATGAGGTAAACAAGCTGATACTTTCAGTTTAAAGGTTCATGTTGCTATGAAAGTGAATCTGGATCATAAATCCATTATATATGTATTGCCAAAATGCTTTTTTATTTTCAGATTAAAACAGAATTTTTGACTGATAAATACTATTAATAATCAATGATCCAAAATGGATTTTCATTTTCTTGTTCAAGACTTATTGTGTGACTTGATTAAAATGACATTTAAGAGTAAATTTTCAAAAGAAGCCCAGCAAATAGTTACCAAAGATCTATTTGAAATGTCAGACTTTAAAAATTAAAATGCAGAAATGCTTTTTAATTTTAAGGTTATGGTTATAAAGGCAATGCATTATTTGACTCACAAATAAAATGAATAATAAATCATCCAAACTGCATTTCATCTTTTCTTCTTTAGGTTGCACATCTTTATGAAAAGGAAAAAGCAAAGAGGAGATTGCTTGTCTTCAATTTCATTGTACTTGTATAATGACAATAAAAGCATTCTATTAAATTCTATATAAATATAAACATAAAGATTACTAGTATCATATCAGGCATTTCCCGTTTCCATTGTTTGGGATTTCCAGTGTGAAAGTCTCTGATACTCGTTTCTTTCTGTGGCCGACAGCAGCTTGAGTGACTCTGATAGACACACTGACTGCTCGCAGGAGGAAAAGGCCGAGTTTCAGAGTAACTGGCGTGTTTCATAACTACAGCACTTTCCTCCAGATGGCCAATCGTTATTTATCGGTGCTTTACAGTTACATTACATGAGATTACATAATGCTCCCCGTGCAACTCGGGTGGTGTCTTGAGTTTTAGTGGTTAACTGTTCGTAAACAAGTGGTGTTGATTTAATAGATGATTGTGAAGGATTGCTTCAACTAAACAATCAGAAATGGGCTTGGTTTACTATTTAATGATGACTTAGTTTATCAAAAAGTAATGAAACAAGATTTGAGGATTTCTGGTATCTATGCTACATGTTTGGTTTTTCCATCATTTAGAGAATAAAAGGAATAATTCAGTTTGAAGTGGAAGAAACCTGCAGAACCAGATTCAAAGGTGGATCAACGATCCTGCACAATGAGAGAGAGAACAGACTACGGGAAAGAGACAAATAATAGTGATGTAATAGTGAAACATGCTGAGTGGACTTGGAGTCATGACACTCTGGAGGCTGCCTTGGTTGTTATTGTCCATCTGCACTTGCAGAAGAACTATTTACTGCGGCTGTTGTATGCATGTGCAGTAGCAGGTTTTCCACAGTCTCGGTTTAAATACACAGGGAAAGGGTGAACACAGGTGGAACTCCTAATGATGGGATCACACAGAGGGAGCAGATCATTGGTTAATGGGAAACGTGAGGTGAGACAGAGAGACCTGACACATAGATGGAGTCCGAGTAATTTTGGAAAGTGTCATTTTCACCCTTTTGTGGGACGACAGAATTGGAGTTTTGTTTTTATCATTTTACTGTCGAGATAGAGCTGCTAAGGCTGGTTTAATCTAATAACAGTTGTAAAGTATTTGGATCAGTGTGATAACTGTAAATAATATATGTAGCACAACAAGGGTATTGTATGTTATCCCCTCCCCCCTCAATCTTCTCTTCTCTCTCTTCTCTTCTCTCTCTCTTTGAGCGTTCCCCCCCGGTCGTGTACGGCAGCCATACCAACTTCTGACGGAGAAGGCAACAGGAGGAGACTCCAGGTCTCTCCCTGTTGAAAGACCAAAACCTGTTCTGACTCTGAAGGTTCTCAATCATATCATATTGTTGGCCCAAGCTGCCGAACAGGACAAGGGCAAAAATAGAAAAGAAAAAAAGAAAAAAAAAAGAATTGGAGTTTTTTCAAAAGTTCTCAAAACTTGTGTTTTGAGTGACTCTGAGTACCATGGTCATGTGATCAGACACTCAAAATGCAACAGAAGTTTTGTATTTTCTCTCCATTGCCGTGGAAACGGGTCCAAAGACATGAATCTTCTGTCAAAGCATCAGTACACTGATTCTTGAAAGGTTTGCAGAGCGAAACCCTTTCAGGAGAACACAAATTCCAGGTTGAGGTGTTGACTTGACTTCCAGTTTCCCCGGGTTACAATCCAGTCCAACATCTTATACATAAAAGACACTTGAGATTTCTAGGACTTAAAGGATCTGTGCCAGGAACCACAGCACCCCTGTAGAGATCAAGTGGAATCCATATCTTAACAGGCCTGCTTGGTTTTCAAGCAAAAGGCAGACCGACACAGTTCTATATGCTGGTCGTCAAAACTTTATAGCCAATCAACTATAAATGAAAGCATCCATCCAGCGCTGTTAGTGTTGGACTGGGCGGCGGTGCCTCGTGCATTATGGAACAATTAAAACCAAGCCCTGAGGTTTTAGGTTTTATGCCATATTGTTGGCACATACTAATAGATTTGATCACAGGTTGTGTAGCTGTACTCTCCCGGGGTTTATTAGGTACCTGCAGCAAGCATTCACACGTGAGGCAGCGATAACGTCATTATTTACTTCTCATGGACACGAACAGATATTATCAGCAAGGAGCTGAAATGAATCACAGATGACTGGTGGAATAACTGAGAAGGTGTTGGCAGTTATAACAAACATTGTTTCTGCAGGGACTATAGTGGTTCTTTCTACAAGTTCAACTCAGGTGTAAATGACATTTTTAAAAGTATCACAGTGCATTTGTCTCCTTTAGATACTCCGATCCTATGATAAGGTGAGCGTAGTATCAACACAGAGGTTGTGTGGATGTGGTTCACGGCAACGCATAGCCTTCACATATCCTTTAAGTAAAGAAGTATAAATGAGGCTTTATGACATTTAGGTACTCATATCGGTGCTCAGTAACAGCAAGCAGCTAAAGGCTCGTACTTATCCTTCAAAATATTGATATTGGTGAATTCCTAGAATGATTGACTGTGTTAAGCTGTCAGACACTTTGTGAAGAAATATAGCAGAAGAATTACAAAACAAATAACCCCATAACGCAAGATGGGAAATGATTCATCAAAAAGTCAAAGCTGTTAAATAAACCAAGTAGAGCGATTAAGAAAAAAGGTGCGAGACCAAAGATGGAGGATGAGACAATACTTTCTTCTGAAATGTGCAGAAACAGCAGGAAGGCCGTTGTGAGCATCTTTTACAATCCTGAGACGGTTGACATGTCCGACACTGTGGAGCTTCACCCTGACGCCATCGGACATCTGAAGCTTCGACATAATAAACCTGCAGAATGGGAAGTGGTGTAAACCGCAGCTCCTTCATGGAGAGCATGAAAGTCTTCTGAATGCTTCTCCTGATGCAGTTCTTCTTTCTGAGTCAAATTCAGATTCATTTCATTCCAACATGTTTGCTAACTTCTGACGTCATCGTCTCACATTGGATTTTGTGCTTGTGGAGAATCAGTGCTCCATCCAATCGCCTTCACATGAACACGAGTGTTTGTGCATTAAAAATAAAAAAGAATGGAACTCGAAGGGCTCCTTCACATTGCAGCTACTTCACTACAAACCATCTGTCGAGTTTTCGGTGCCTGTTTCCACGATAACGGTGCTCTGAGACACTTAAAACACAACTTTTTGAAAACCAGGGTGAAACATTCAGAAAAATGCTCCGTCTCCATGGGAACGGTGAGAAATGAGATGAAACATCCGCCATATTCAGAACGCTGGCGTGTGAACGGCGTCTCAATGAAATTATGACAACAGTGGAGTCCTGATCCCTTCTGCCACCAGCCAGACCCCCCAGAGGATTGATCCTGAAGAACAATAGCTTCGTTTAAAAGAAAATTAAAGTGCAAATATTTTAGAATAGCCAGGCTGAGTATTCAAAAATGGGAACTGTGAAACCCCTGCTGTGTTTCCCCCGGTGCAATATTTTAGGTCCTGTGCATTTTCCTCATTTTCTTTTTGGCAGTCAAATTGTAAAAGAGGCATTGTGTGGCAAAGAACGCCGCTTTGTTGAACTTAAACCAAATAAAGCTTAGTGAGAACAAGATGTGATGTTTAGTTTGTCTTGTTCCTCTCTTCAGTATTGACTTAGTTAATACCCTGTGCCTGAAATGGACTTTCTTATGGAATGTGCAAACACTTGGCCTGCACAGACTCTGTGTGGACGCCGACACTGTTTCTCTCCAGTGTATCTCAGTCCCATGGTAACCCACCATGGGGGTACCGATGACTGCAGCCCTGGCAGGGAACAGGGCTTCGTCTGCTGATGGATACTGTCAGGATGAGAGGATGGGGGGGGGGGGTTCAGCATGCGCTCACCTGCCCATTCAGCTTCCAGAAAAAAACAACAATCCAGATCCTGACGATACAAACTGAAGGCTTATCGCTCTCATTATATTCCACAACCACCAAAAGGCAGAAGCAACAGATGAATAAACTAAACTGGTACTTTAATGTCCCAACACCTTCCATCGCTCACTGACTGACTGAGAATCAGTTTGGACTCTCCAGCTTTCCGCAGGTTTTTCTTATTGAGAAGTTTGAACTCAACTTTTTGTTGGTTTAAGACCCCGTTTGTACGACAAAGTCTTCAGGTGAAAATCAAAACAGACACACAGTCTGTTTGCACCTCATGATGCTCAGAGCCACTGACATGCACCGTGTTGAGAACGGCTCCCAAGCTGCACAGTTTTAAAAACACGCCGACTTCGTTGTCTGGTAGTGAATTTCTTCTGCACATGAGCGAGCAGATGAACAACAACCCCAACATTTACCTCCGGAGTGGCAAAACTCAGAGTCCACATTCTCCTGGGATCAGTGATTTATTTTAGCTTTTAACATTATATATATTTCTTTCTTGTTAAGATTTCATCAACTAGTGTGACTAAAGAGTCCAATCTATTTTGAAAGCCACGCGTCGCTAACTTTACATTTATGGTCAACTGCAGATGTTTTCCTTTGTTGAGGTGCAAAAGTCATGTGAGTATGAAAGCATGAACATTTTGTCTAATCTGTATTCAGGACGCACCGACACCAGGACCGGGGATCATGTCTGATACTCAGAGTTGTTGTACTCCTTACGGATTCCAGACAACCCAGTGATCATGAACCACCAAGAGCAGCAGGTCAACAAACGAAGATGAGCAATGTCAGCGGTTTGGAGACTTTTGATCATTAAAGGGAGCGATTGTGTTGTTACCTGCTGTGTCGTGTGTTTTGAGTCCATCTCTTGTTCCTGAAACAGAGCTTGTTCTCAAAGTAAAGAAAAGGAGCCACTTTAACACAGAAACCATAAGAAAAGTTCCTCTAATATATTTGTTTTTCTTTGTTTCTCATCATAGTTGTTTTATACATCATTATTAATATGTGGTGCTTTCTAGTCAGGTTTTTTTTTTTTTGTAATTCTTTTAGATTTCCTCATGAAGCCATCTTCTCTTTGGTCGTGTCTGAATCAAAGGTATTCAGCACAGATAAAGCACGTTATGTTGTTATTGCACATTGACTCTGAAAAGGGTGAGTGATAGAGGGTGTAAGCACTGCAGGTACCACTGGACCATGAACACTTCAAAGAGCTGAAGAAATGAGTCGGCATTGTGTTCAATTCTTTGAACATTTTTTAAAAAGATATTACATCAGCACACATTTGCCAAACATTTATATTTTCCCACACATTCTGTGTTATTGTGAGTTTCCCATTGCTCATCATTTATTTCCATGTTTTTCCTCTCTTTCTTTCCAAGAGTAACTTTCAGGCGATGTGTTCAGTGTGTTCAGACCTACGCAGGGTTACCTGAGGGCACAAAGTTATTAGGACATGACAACAACACAGAACGGGCCCCCTGGAGTTTGTCCACAGGGTGACCTGCTCTGTGGATGTCGGTACCACATGGGCCTCAGCGTGTTTAGACTGCTGTCTGGACTGCAGAGAGAGGTCCTGTTAGGGTTCTTCTGAATCCTCTGTGTCATTCCTGTGTTATGTAAGTGCCAAGTAAGAAGCCAGGACCAGTTACCAGTTAAATATACAACGACTCTGACGCAGACAAGAGCAGGACAATAAGCAATCAGTCAATGATCTGAGCCGGAGGCGTCAAACATGTGGCCCGCTGGCCAAAAGTGACCCACACAGGATTCAAGATCATCTTAAGAAACTAAAGAAATACAGCAGATATTGGTGAAAGCTTCTTCTAAATTATAACGACACCATCCAGGCATTTTCTGGATGAAGTCAGAGGGTCAGAAGGAGCTGCTGCCCCGTGGCAACGGCTACGAAGCGCCGCAATATGAAAACGATCGCAGAAAAATTAAGGTCATGTCAGAAAGTCGGTCTCTTGGACGGTCAGCTGTTATGTAATTAGATTTCTAAAAAGTATTTGACTTAGGGTCAGCAGAGACATCTGATAATGGTGAATTCATGAATCAGAATTCTACATGTCATGTATGGATACGTGTGTGTGTGTGTGTGTGTGTGTGTGTGTGTGTGTGTGTGTGTGTGTGTGTGTGTGTGTGTAAGAATATATGCGAGTGCAGGTATGTAGGGGTGTGTATGTACATATATGTATGTGAGAGTGTCTGGACATGTGTGACTAGGGGTGTGCATGATATATTAATATACTTTTATCATCTGTATTAAATGGGAGAGAAAAGAATGGAGAAATATAAAGAAAGTGATATTTTGGTGTCTAAGTTCTGATTTCCTTAATGCTTTTGGAACAAAACAAACAAAAAAAGTCCATTGTGCACCAGTTGTTTGCAGAATGTTTGTTATAAAGTAAAAGTATCTTATTAAAAAGTATCTTAGTAAAAGTTACTATTGTAACTATCATTTGAAAGGTTTGGGAGTGTTTTCATCCCTGATAGTGAAACTGTGGAGGTCAAAGATGAAATGCGCTGGTGTTTTCTCTCTGAGAGGGATTTCACTCCGTCCCATCTGACTTCACGGCTCTGCTATGTTGTTGTTTTTAATTGGAAACGTAACTCTGGAGCCCAACATGGCTGAAACCCCATCGCCACCTGATACCCCATGAAACACTGAGTAAATGTTTTTCAGAGATGTTCGCTGGAGGGCTAACAAGTCCCGGGAGGACGCCGCATAACGCTAATATTGTTCTGTCATTTGGGACGTATTAGGCTCCGTGTATTGCAGCGACAGCGCGCTGTATGTTCTCCATTATGTGTGTAATCTTACACTGGCCATTACTCACCCGGCCAGTAGGTCATCAAAACTGAACACAGAACCAAATTCTTCAGTCTGGAACATGCAGTGCTTATGATGCTTACAGTGTCGTCATTCATTTAATTATGCACATAGAAAAGAGCTTTTCTGCAGCTCAACACCTTGTTCTGCTCTGGACAGAGCGACTGGGTCACGGTTCCTGCAGGGTTCTGCTGTCATCGGGTCGGAGGTCCACCAAGAACTGCAACCCTTTGACCTCGTTTACAACAGAGTCGAACACCATGTTCTTCTTTCTTTGTCTCTCGATGAGTAACGACTGAGACAAAAAAGAATAATTAAATGATATTCAGAAATAGTTTTTTCATCCATGTGTAGGAAATTAATAACACCTTCCCATGTCATTGTGATATTTGCTGACACATCACATCAATATAATACCCTCCGTGTTGTATCGGGGATCTTTCAGGAGTACAAGTTACCAGTACAGTGTCTGACATGATAACTGGTACTGGCGTCGGTATCACTGCATCCCAACAAGATACTACAGTTACTGTAAGTAACAAGTAATAGTTGCTGTGAAGACATTTGAACTTTCTCTTTATTTTGGGTTTGTTCTGATAGAAACCAGGAAGATTCTACTGGCCTTGCTGCTGGTTGCAGGTTTGGCTCCCATCTCTGCCTGTTCACATGCCAAACTGTCCTTGAGCAAAACACTTGAACCCCAAATTGCTCCTCATGGATCAACTAGGCACCTTACATGGTGGCTGCCTCCATTGGAGTGGGAATGGCTGAATGTGACTAACAATGTAAAACACTAAATACTGAAATCTATTTACCATTTCTGTTGATATCTTTTAAAGGGGTCATGTCCTCCTCCTGTTCACCTCCTCCTCCTCCTCCTCCTCCGCCTCCTCTTCCTCCTCGTCCTCCTCCTCCTCCTCCTCCTGTTCACCTCCCTTCCCGTTCCTCCTGTTCACCTCCTCCTCCTCCTCCGCCTCCTGTTCTCCTCCTCCTCCTCCTCCTCCTCCTCCGCCTCCTCTTCCTCCTCGTCCTCCTCCTCCTCCTCCTCCTGTTCTCCTCCTCCTCCTGTTCTCCTCCTCCTCCTCCTCCTCCTCCTGTTCTCCTCCTCCTCCTGGTCTGGTCGGTCCAGAAACCTTCAGTATTCTAACTTTCTAGCTCCTCCTTGATTTTCCTCATTTGAATATTGGATGATAGGAGCTGCATTCAGAATCTGCTGTGTCTGTGTGAGCTGGACTGGCTCCACCCACACATGCCCATCTTGGGAAGAGGAGGAAGTACTTCCTCTCGTGGTGCCATGTGCCAGAGCAGAGCTGCCTAATTGTGGGAGGAGTCAAAGGGAGGGCCTTCCTTGATTGTGATTGGCTAACCCCCCGATGACACTATATAGGGTTTGATTTCTGATTGGCTGGTTGGAGCAACACACTTTTTAAAACCTGAAACAAGCCAGGGACAGAGAGGACAGACTGTCTTCACTTCTGGGACGTCAGTCCAGGTATGGGGACGAGTAGTACTGCTGGAGAACCTCTTGGAAGTGGATTTTATATGAGAGCCCTTTACAGAATATGGGGAACCTTTCTAACAAGGTGTTGACGTGGTCCCAGGCTGAGCGACCCTCTGCTGTTATGTGCAGAAGAGAAAACGTGCACAGATAAGCAGCAACATCCGTCACATGGTGTCATGTAGAGTTGAGGGAGAGGTGTCTTAATTTTAGTCAGCTGTCTAAATAGAAGTTAATACGGTGTGGTCCACAACCCATCTCTTCAAAACGAAACATGAACCTCTTACACCACCCTCCATTAAAAACACAACACACACACATTCGCACACACTTGAAAGGACGTGAAATTACTCAAATATTCACTGTGGTAATTAGCCATAGTGTGAATTATTTACATCGCAATCAGCTTCATTCACACCCCCGATCTCATACACAGGCCATGTTTCTCTGGGAATGATTAGAAATCCTGCAGCACAGGAAAGCCTGAAATAAACCCTGATGTTACACAAAACTACAACAAATACCCCTGACATGATGGTTCTGATGCAGCTTGACTGATGGCCTGTTTACCACAGCAGAACAACCTTCAGATGATCTCTGTTGTTCTGTTATTCTTCTGTTGCAAAAGTTGCATGCTCACATTTTCTCTGCTTCCATCTTTAAACTGCAATTAAAAATAAATTAAAAAAGCAACCAAGCCATGCTGATTCTTTCTGGACGTACACTGTTGAGTAGCAGAGAAAGTCTTTCCACATGGACACGAGTCTCCGGGGAGCACAGCAGGTTGTTACTGGACGCCGTCCACGCCGCTGTCCCCGCACAGCTGCGAAAACCTGCAGCAGCCTCACATCTGGCAGCGCCAGCCACCGCCGTGGAGACGTCACCCGGCGCTGAGGTCAGCGCTGCTGTCACCAGGAGTCGCTCACCACAGCCCAGGTGCAGGAGGGCGGGGGGGAGGAACTGGTGTGGTGCGTGTGATGTTATTGTAGTTAAAGTACAGTAAATATTGGACAGAAATTACAGGGGAATTCCAAGGATTACCACAAAACTCTGTACAAAATCACAATAATGATGGTCAGAGGCTGTAAAATCATTTTTACCAATAAATCAAAAGGCTTCCATCCATCCATCCATCCATCCATCCGTCCACCCATCCATCCATTCATCCATCCATCCATCCATCCATCCATCCATCCATCCATCCATCCATCCATCCATCCATCCATCCATCCATCCATCCATCCATTCATCCATCCGTCCACCCATCCATCCATCCATCCATCCATCCATCCATCCATCCGTAGCCATGAATCAACCTTTTTGTTTTATAGGAAACTAGAGTAACAAAGGAGGAATATGCAAAGTAAAAAGGTATGGGGGCCATTATTGTACCAAAATATGTGTGAAGACGTTTGTGTCTGAATCTGAATGTGTGTCCAAAGTGAGATCTGTCAATGTATTAAGGAATCTGTCAATGTGAACCACAATCTGCAAAAGTTCCTTCATCGTTTCTCTGAAATTAGGTTTTCAAATGTGTAAAAAAAAAAAATCTTCTAAACTGTATTAAAATTTTTACATATAAGATTTGTCAACGTGGACAAATGGTTGTCAATTCGTATGAAGATATTCCGAGTTGAAAAGTCGACATATTTGGCTCCGTGTGCTGACAATCACCAGCTTCACAATGAGCTTTATACACACCACTTTTCTCACACCGACCGTGAGAGGATTCATATATGGAACCTCACATTTTGAGCTCAGTCTGCGAGCCATCAGGTGGCGCTATGCTCCAGTCTTTTGAGAGTCTCGGAGTCCCCGTGCATTTAGACAACATGTTAGCAGTCACTGATATCTCAGCTGGGGTCTCAGTGTTGTGTCTGCTGCTCTTGAGAAAGTTGTAAAACAATTATAATAATAAAGTGTTTTCTTTATAATTTGCTTGGTGGTTTTGTGGGCTGGACTGGAGCCTTTGTTTCACAACTCTGTCTTAAAATCATGAGGTCTTTGTCTTTCTTGTTTGACCGCCGTGCCGACGCGCAGCAGCGTTTCCTCCCCATGGAGACCGAGCGTTTCCACAAAAGTCTCGAAAACGTTGTCGTGTAAATTCGATCACTTATAACACTGAAATCTTGAAAAGCTGAAACGAAACACTGATGTTAAAATTTCTTTTGCATGATTTGTATTTGTAAAGTTTAATAGTCTTCTTCATCGCCCGGAATAATAAATATGTTACCGTTGACCGCAGTGGTGAGAAATGACTGTCTTTGTGTTTTCCATTATAACATCAGCTGGAGAGGTAATGTGGAACAAGTGAAGGAAAAAGTCAGTGATTGAGAAGAATTATCAATAAAACATATCGACACATTGATAGTGTGTGTGCAAGAGAGAGAGAGAGAGAGAGAGAGAGAGAGAGAGAGAGAGAGAGAGAGAGAGAGAGAGAGAGAGAGAGAGAGAGATTCCCCGAGGTCAGACCCACCACATTAGTTAGGAACCACACAGCATGTTGGAAACACTAACAGCTGAAAGTCCTCCCTGAGTTTAATACTCAGACACCATCATCCAAACACCACACCCAGATCCACAGCGACCCAAAATCCCCTTTCTCTCTCTCTCTCTCTCTCTCTCTCTCTCTCTCTCTCTCTCTCTCTCTCTCTCTCTCTCTCTCTCTCTCTCTCTCTCTCTCTCTCTCTCTCTCTCTCTCTCTCTCTCTCTCCCCCCAGCCTCCGTCACTCCCCACCTGCAGGTAAACATGGCCGCCAACAGGACACACACACACACACACACACACACACACGTTTGCTTAGTACATCACCCTCATTCACTCTGACAGCTCAGAGCTCTCCAAATATAGACGCAACGCTCACACAATTGCACGCTTCACTCTGCTGAAGTCAGAGACGTCAGAGTGATGCTGCGTCCAATAAAGTCCCGGCCAAAGGCAACCAGATGTTCTGCATTATCCTCGCTGCTCGCTAGCGCTCCCGGTGGATGGAAACATGCTGCTGTCAGGGAAACCAGCAGAAGGTGGAGACTTTCTCAAAGAACCATTGTGGTGTGAACAGATACTCAAAACACAAGAAAAGTTTTTGCATTGTCACTTGATATCAATGTCGTGTAACTGGAGCAACAGAAATGGTGAAAGTCCAACGGTACATGCAAGAACCTGACGGGGGTTTGAACCCACAACCCTGCTTGATATGAGAGGAAAGCACTAACCACTGCACCACCTCACAGAGGTGAAACATAACCAGCAATCAGTGGCTGAATTCATCCTCACACAACCAACAACGTACTGAGAAAGTGTCTGGATACGTTTGTTAAATACCTGTAATCTCTATCCGAACAGCGTTGTGCAGAATGCACCACAAAGAAACAATTACTAGTTTCACACTTTGTCTAGATGAGAACGAGCTGCTGATACCAACAATGTTTTGTCAATTTAATTTCAAGGAAGTCAAGTCAAGGAGGACAAAACAATATCACCACACTGCAGAATCTGCTAAAGGCATAACATGACCGAACGTCAGATTCACATGTGACTCAGTAGCAGTTTTTTTTTTAAATCACTCTTGCATTGTATATTGTCTCTTTATGTTCTCCATTACATAACTAAACAGATGACATGTAATTGAATTACATCCTTATTGAGCCGAACGTGGCGTATAACGAGCATCAGCCTGGCTTCAGGCTCTTCCTTGGCCCATACTGACGGTGACCTTACATATGGTGCCGCGGTTACGTAATGCTTATGTTCATATAAATGTCACAAACGCTCTGTGTAACAGCTGGTCGGTCAACAGAAGCATCACTGTGGGAATCCTCCTCGCCACTTCACCCGATGTATTGACCAGAATCGATGGTGACAATCAAGTCAAACAGAAGAGGAATGTTAATCTCATGAGAGAAATACTACAATGACCAATCAGATAATCGGATTAATAGGGGGGCAGGAAAGTGCTGCCCCGCATTAGCCCCTTCAGTCTGAGCACGAACAAACGCACAACTGTTTGGAGACGTTATCATCAAAATCATATGGCGCTCCTATTCCTCCTCTGGCTCGTTGTCATGTGGCTCCGGCCCAAGCTAAGCATTGCAACAAAGCTCGGGCATGGCCTGAGCGGGAATCTTCCCAGCAACCTTCGCCAGAGATCTCCGTGAATATTTCTGTCGGACGGTGCACCCGAGCGATGTCATGCATGTGTAGGAACCTGGGCTGAAGTGTGATTTAGGCACTAACGTCTTCCAAATGTGCCGTGACACACTGAGCGATGACATCATGAATCTATTAAACATTTTGTGCCGGCGGTCCTGGAAAGTCCCTCCGTTTCTGGTGAGACGTGAACGTGGAGCTCGCAACGCCGCTCGCCGCTGACCTGAGCTGCCTCCGGAGGCGCTGTGTGTGTGTGTGTGTGTGTGTGTGTGTGTGTGTGTGTGTGTGTGTGTGTGTGTGTGTGTGTGTGTGTGTGTGTGTGTGTGTGTGTGTGTGTGTGTGTGTGTGTGTGTGTGTGTGTGTGTGTTCCCACTGAGCAGTCCCAGAGTTGGTAACAGGTGCAGCTGATTAACTAATCCCTCGCTCTCTTCGAGGAATTCTGCAAGAGGAAAAACGGCGGTCCGCTCGTCTCCCAGCGGGAACATTCGCTCCTCGTCCATTTGGCCCGGGTCCAGATGGAACAGAGAGACGTCAGCTGCTCTCAGGATGGACGAGGAGCGTCCATCGGCCGCCACAACTGCAGGCTCAAAGCCGCCGTCCGTAATTGTTTTAAGTGTGGTCGTCACTGCGAAGATATCAAAGCTCTTCCCTTCGACCTGAGCAGAACCGATCCCGACAGGCTGTTCTAAGCAGTGCGACTCACTCGTCACAGTTTGTGCAATAAAATGAAGCAGAAACTTCATTCATCCACACGTAAGCTGAGTGAGCCTGAGTCTGAAGTGTCTGTTGAATGTCCCACAATCCCAGTGAATATGAGTTTGGTCAATGTTTCCTGGAACCTCGTTTATCTCCATTAACATGTGAAGGTTTCTGCTCCTGCAGCTGATCAGACCCACAGAACTGCAGCCACACTGTGGACAGGAAGTATGTCGAACAGTATGCATACTGCAATCGTAGTGTTACTCACTGTAACGACACCTTTGGTAATAATGTTAGGAACTGGTAACTAGTATGACATTAGTTACATTAACTACAGTTTCTTTCCTGATATCCACAATAATGACCATGTCAGCGGCTCCATGACAGACCAACAGCTGGTGGTGTGTTGTTGAATTGCAACCACACGCCCATGAGCAAAGTAAACTTACAAGCTCCTTTAATCTGCCCGTCTTCATAGTACAGGGCCAATCAATGTGCAGATAGTATGCAGATGATGTTGTAGTAAATGTTGGTTAACCTCCACTTTGTTAGAGAACGGCTGTTTAATTTATGGATGCACCGATAAATTATATTACAAGTACGAGTACTCTGGAAGCAAAAGTCAATGTGCAACTGGTGTGTGAGTGTGTGTGTGTGTGTGTGTGTGCGTGTGTGTGTGTGTGTGTGTGTGTGTGTGTGTGTGTGTGTGTGTGTGTGTGTGTGTGTGTGTGTGTGTGTGTGTGTGTGTGTGTGTGTGTGTGTGTGTGTGTGTGTGTGTGTGTGTGTGTGTGTGTGTTGTACAGTAGCTGTGTTTCCAATAGAGCCCCAGCATTTTCTAAAAGAGTAGAAGAAGTATAAAAACTCCAGGCTGAGGATTCACTGGCTCATTCACCAAAACAAGACATGAGAGAAAGTTTCATCTGAACGGACCAATCAGTATCACATGTTGTGTTCTGAAGTTTTCTCAGATTGAACATCACATCACACACATTAGTTCAGAGTTTCCGTTAATGTAATGAACGCCCACCGCGCCAGATGCTGTAGATCAATGTACTTAAAGCCTCATTTCAGAGTTGCAGCTCAACTGGAATCTCAGGCTTTTTAATAACGAGTGAAAAACTCAGCAGGAGCAAGTCTGACAGGGACTGTTTAGCAAGGCAGCACGTTTCTTCATCCTGAAGTAAGACAAACCAAAACTCCAAATGTAAAAGTCTTGTTTATAATAGCTGAAATCCAGTGATGGAATTAGAAATTGAAAAAGTTCCATAGTGATTTTTACGAAAACACTTAATGCTTCTAATGCAGCTAATTCAGCCTTTGTTTTGTTTTTTTCATGATCTAGAAAAATTGGATCTATGTTTTATTTAGGTTGCAGTTATTGAGGTGTGAAGGTTCTTACTACAGCCTATGAGAAATAATCTGTATAATCCATGAGTTCCTTTCGTCTGAGGAGTATCCCTGATGGAAATGACATCATCACAGATATACAGCTCAGCTCTCCATGTTGTCTGCAACTCTGAAGAAATCTGTTTTCTAAAAAAACCTCAATAATCTCCGTCTAAATTTGATCATTTTAAGGCTTTTTTGTTGTTGTTCGTTGGTACTTGCGTCCTGCAACATGACATGAACTGTGATATGTGCAACTTTGGAACTAAGGAGGTTTTCTTTCACTGTATATCACCTACAAGTGGGAATCACTTCTATATTCATGGCATTCCTCCCCCTTGTTGAATGAAGCACTATGATCTTGTTGTTTTATCTCATTCATGTGAGCGCAGAGCCAACAGGAAGTCAGCCAGAGGAATTTCCATCATGCTAAGTAAACGCCTCTGATGGATTAAGACTCCGGTGCTTAATGGACGTCCTGAAAACCACAACACGATCTCTTGTAATGTGTGAGACCTTGATCTCTAGAGAATCTCTTGGTTCCCGACCGGTTCACACCAGGTGACCTTTAGGATTTTACACAGGCGCCTCTGGTGGAAAGCATTCCGCTGCCTATACGTCTTGGCAGTGCATCTCCATCGTTTGCAGACATTGATGGCTGTAGGAAGCAGAATGTTCGTGTACAAGCAGCTTGATGTTTGGACTGACGGCAGAGTTTGACCAGATTGAATGTAACCGCAGGAAAACTGCAGCTGATATCCAGCTCAATGCCGCTACTGTCAGTGGAAATGCTTTCCAGGTGATCAAATTCCTTCCTGCTGGTTCGTTCTGGTTGGAGCTGCTCCCACGGTTTGGTACTCGCCACCCGGCTGCTCACGGCCCCGCCGGTCCCTTCACATGTGGACTGATTCCAGTACCTTCATCCTCGTACCGGTTGTCTGTACGGGTTGTGTTCGTCCTTTCTTTTGCCGCTTGAGGTTTTGGAGGGGCCGGGTTGCTAGTCCGACACCCTCGCCAGTGCTTGTCGTCTCTTTGTCCACTAATGTTAGTGGCTGCCAGCAGTGGCCTAATGGAGCAAAGCCAAGGAAGCTCATCTGCCCCACTCATGTCCTCGTGTTAGGGATGATTGAATAATGAAGTCCACTCTGGTTCCTATGGAATAAAGTATTGCTCTCTTTTGGATGCTGCTGCAGGGATTTAATAAACTCAGAGGACAGAGAAGAATCTGAAACAACTTACTTCAAGAGCTTTTTCCTGGATTGCATGTTAGTTTCCCCGTCTTACCAGAGGTCACCCAATGAAAGAAAAGAACTGACCTGGAGCTTCAGACAGCAGGGGGCGTACAGGCTGTTGTTTAATGGTTGTGGATCCTCGCAGCTCTTGTTTCCTCCTGCTCTGGGCGCTTCGGGCTTCTGCTTGGCAGCACTAACCACGACATCGGAAGTCATCTTTTCCTCGGCATCTGTTTTGCGACATGATGAAGACACCACGGTGTGACTGGTTTGCCCCAATCCTTGTTGACATTTCTCTTTTGGCCCTTCAGAACAAAAGTCGGATCCGTAACTAAAAACATGCGGCCGGTTTCAAAAACAGTCCGGATTTGGTTTTTGCTTTTATTATCATTCATCTGCTTTTCTGCTCGAGTGATGCAGCGCGTCGTTTTCCTTCAAGTGCACACATGCTGCAAATGTTAAGCAATGATGCCGAGTTTGGTTTTCATATCAGGACAGACTGCGTCTCCATTTAAAGTAAGAAGAAGACGAGGCCCAAAACTAAAGATTCAGACTGAATCTGATGTGAGAATTATCACTCCTTACTTTGTGTTTCACATGTGAAGCAAAGCTTTTCATGATTTACTTGAGTGTTACAGACTGAATGTCAGCGATGAGGCAAGCCGAGATGTTCCTTACCTGGTATAAGCTAATTAGGGTTCAGGCTTCAGTCCGACGCGGCACGGAGAGTTCATAGTGGTTGAAGGTTCCAAGATAATGACTTTGTGACCTCGGTGTCCATGACTACGGAGCTGCCTTGAGTCAGGAATGTGAAACCGCTTTATAGTGGTCACCTGTGAGAAAGAGACGGCCATAAAAGTGGAGGTCAGAAAGAGGGAGGGGCTGACACGTGAGACAACCGTCAGACACAGTCCTGCAGCCTATCCATGCTCTGTCCACTCTTTCTTGTTTGCTGTAGCAGCTTGTTTTATCGTCCTGTGAATGTGCTGCTCTCACTCCCTCAGGGAGATCGAGTGAAAGAGGAAAGGTGGAGGCGTGCCGTTACTGCGGATGGACACCGGCCCACCACCTGGCGGGACATGATGGGAATCCTCACTGATGGAACAAACTAACGTGGATCCCATAAACTGTGCGATCAGAAACCCTCAGTGGCTTTTAAATCTGACAAATCACTGTAAGAGTGATCAATGAAGTTCTTCCTCTTTCAAAATCCATCAGTGAACTGCTAAGATTTGAATCTGCGTTTAAATTTATACGGATGAGAGCAAACAGAAAGTTGTGTTGTTGATTTATCGTTGTTCCTCACAGAGCTGTCTAACGCTCTGTCTGGTTTTCTTGTTATGGAAAACCTAGAACGTTATGGAGCCAGCAGGCTGAGTGGGAGGAGCTGCGTTCCATAGGGGGGGGCGGGGGGGGGGGGGGGGGGGATCGGGGGGCGGGGGGGGGGGGGGGGGGGGGGGTCATGTAGAAGATGCTGTTTTCTTAATGTCGTTAGGTGAATGAGTGGGGAGAGAAAATGGGAGATTAAATAAACACTGATAATCTTGAAATAAATGCTGAATGGATTATACTGCTATGGCAACTTCCACCGCTTGAGCACTTTACACTGTTAATCACACACACACACACACACACACACACACACACACACACCAATAGAGTCAGCTGTCGTGCCAGCAACTCAGTCCATCCACTGGGAGCAGTTTTGGGTTCAGTGTCTTGCTCAAGGACACTTTGACAACCTGACAATTGAGAGTCTACCGCTCTACCAACCAGGCCAGAGCTGCACCAGGGACTTCAAATTTCACACACCTCTAAATAAGAACATGGAGAAATACCAGACACCATGATTAGATGAGGAATAAAGACAGAACAAGAGAAAGACGTTGAGATATTCATTTTGAAAACACTTCTAAATACTGCACATGAGAGGACGGGTAATGTCCACGGTTTGGAGGTTCTTTGACAAAGGTAAGACAGCCCCTCGTCACTAATGTTCACATGAGATCAACATTTTGATTCCCACAAGTCATGAAGCGTGTCTCAGTCTTGTCTCACTCTCACAGGACGTCCTCACCTCTCCAGTTTGAATGATAACAAACTGAAGTTTAACCAGGCTGAGACGAGGTTTCACTTCGCTGCTTTATAGAAGAACAAAAGCGCCACAGAGACTCCTCCCGTCCCTTCTTTAGATGACTCTAATAGGTCGAGAGAGGAAAGCAGCTGCCTCCATCACGCTTGAGGCTCCAACTGTGTGCAAATAGAGGAATCGATGGTGGGATAGATGAGAGAATAGGTGGTCTGCTCTGCCTCACAAAAGAAAAGAAAAAAACAGTCCTTCATTATCTGATCTGCACATTTCAATCGAGGACCCCGGCACGCTTCCCTCAATTCCCCCAATTCCCTCTCCGATGATTAGATGGCAGAGAACAGCTGAGGCCTGAGCGGCGCTCGTGTGGGCGAGACACCAGAGTGGAGAAGCAATGAGATGGAGAGATAATCTATTAAAACGCTAAAGAACAGGCGGCTCAAGGCTCGCCTCAGTGCAGAGCTCCTCCACTCGTACAGATCCTCCACCGCAGCGGTCAAACAGCTTCCACAATCATTACGTCGGTAACAACCAACTTTTCCCAACACGGCGCATAAACACTCTGAAACCATCCAGCACCTCGGAGCTGCATCACCCAATCGTTTTCACCTCTGTGGTCATGGAAGGGAAGATTCCAGGCAGGGCAGCGTGAGACCAGACTGTGGTGGAGCCTAACCCCCTAACCCTAAACCACCAAGTCCCAGGAGGACATGGACCGGGAGTCCTGACACTCTGGAGGAACACATTATCGTTCTTCTACTCACACATGAGCAGAACTATTAACAACAGTAGCGGTAGCAGTAGTAGTAGCAGTAGCAGTAGCAGTAGCAGTAGCAGTAGCTGTAGCAGCATTAGCATTAGCATTAGCAGTAGTAGTAGCAGTAGCAGCAGCATTAGCAGTAGCAGTAGCAGCAGCAGCAGCAGCAGCAGCAGCAGTAGCTGTAGTCGTAGCAGTAGCAGCAGTAGCAGTAGCAGTAGCAGTAGCAGCAGCAGTAGCAGTAGCTGTAGCTGTAGCTGTAGCAGCATTAGCATTAGCATTAGCAGTAGCAGTAGCAGTAGTAGTAGCAGCAGTAGCAGTAGTAGCAGCAGTAGCAGTAGCAGTAGTAGTAGCAGTAGCAGTAGCAGCAGCAGTAGCATTACCAGTAGCAGTACCAGTAGCAGTAGCAGTAGCAGTAGTAGTAGCAGTAGCAGCAGCAGTAGCATTACCAGTAGCAGTACCAGTAGCAGCAGCAGTAGCAGTAGCAGTAGTAGTAGCAGTAGCAGTAGCAGTAGCAGTAGCAGCAGCAGTAGCATTACCAGTAGCAGTACCAGTAGCAGTAGCAGTAGCAGCAGCAGTAGCAGCAGCAGCAGTAGCATTACCAGTAGCAGTACCAGTAGTAGCAGCAGGAGCAGCAGCAGTAGCAGTAGCATTAGCATTAGCAGCAGCAGCAGCAGTAGCAGTAGCAGCAGCAGTAGCAGCAGCAGTAGCAGTAGCAGTAGTAGTAGCAGTAGCAGCATTAGCAGTAGCAGTAGTGTTTCTGGCGTCTACTCTGGAAGGCCCCTGAGCGTTCTCAGAACGATGACTTCGTTCGGTCTTGTGAACAACGCTTCATATCGTCGTCGTGTCAACGGGTCGTCAGAAGAACCACCTGGAACTGAACCTTCCCAGAACTTTCTGTTTCTTCCTCCTGGCAGAACGACTCGGTGCAGGTTGGTCTGTTCAGGTCAGGAGTTCAGGCTGGACGCTCTAACCGACAACTGAAAGTGCTTCTGATTCATTTAAGTTGCTCTTTGCTTCCGAGGCGAGTGTTGGCTGTCGGACCTCAGCTCTGAGCTGTCGGCCCCCGGGGGCCGGGCTGGCATCGGGCCGGATCGCCTCACGACCCCGAGGTTGACTGGCTGTCAGTTAACCTCCACTTCACCTCCAGGAAACACCCTCCATCATCAGGACGCGAGCAGGACGCCGCCTGGAGGAGGACGTTTGTTACAGATGCCTGAGGAATCTAGTTTGGTCTTTATTTCTACTGATTTCATTGGGCTGTTTCCCGTCCTTCCAGTAGACCTGTGGAGACAGCGCTACACATGAGTACAGAGGACAGCACTACACATGAGTACAGAGGACAGCACTACACATGAGTACAGAGGACAGCGCTACACATGAGTACAGAGGACAGCGCTACACGAGTACAGAGAAGGACAGCACTACACATGAGTACAGAGACTGACAGCGCTACACATGAGTACAGAGGACAGCGCTACACATGAGTACAGAGAAGGACAGCACTACACATGAGTACAGAGGACAGCGCTACACATGAGTACAGAGACTGACAGCGCTACACATGAGTACAGAGGACAGCGCTACACATGAGTACAGAGACGGACAGCGCTACACATGAGTACAGAGGACAGCGCTACACATGAGTACAGAGGACAGCACTACACATGAGTACAGAGAAGGACAGCGCTACACATGAGTACAGAGAAGGACAGCACTACACATGAGTACAGAGGACAGCACTACACATGAGTACAGAGAAGGACAGCGCTACACATGAGTACAGAGAAGGACAGCGCTACACATGAGTACAGAGGACAGCGCTACACATGAGTACAGAGGACAGCACTACACATGAGTACAGAGGACAGCGCTACACATGAGTACAGAGGACAGCACTACACATGAGTACAGAGGACAGCACTACACATGAGTACAGAGGACAGCGCTGAGCGGTTCCATCAAGCTGAGCAGCTGAATATGAAACCTAATGAATCCCCCGCGCCGGCGCTGTGTTTGTTCCTGTTTCACCACAGAGCTGCGTCGGCACGTCTGGAGAAATCAGGCCTGACCAGGCCAGACCTCCGCCTTGTAGCAGACAGTGGAGTCATGGAGGGAAGAAACGAGAAGGTGGAGGAGCAACGTCACCTAAACCTGCCAAAAGTGTCCTTGAGGATTCATCCACCTTCTCATCATGCAGTGTGTTGGAGTCATCGTGAAAACAAACGTCTGTGTTTAGTGTTAATGTTAGTATTGTTCTGTGTGTGTGTGTGTGTGTGTGTGTGTGTGTGTGTGTGTGTGTGTGTGTGTGTGTGTGTGTGTGTGTGTGTGTGTGTGTGTGTGTGTGTGTGTGTGTGTGTGTGTGTGTGTGTGTGTGCTTTCTTTACTAAACAGAACCAACTTGTGGCCCAACATGCTAACTGCACCCTTTTCATAAAGGTGCCGTGTGAACGTGAAACTTTTCAGAAAAGAAAACGCCAAAATGAGGATTTTTACTGGAAATGTCATGGAAACGGTTCCTAAACGTTTAAAAAGTTGAAAGAGAGCGAGCGGTGACCAACTAACTAACTCCTCCAAACAACCTCATGTTGACGTTCTAAAGATGGAGGCGACCACACGCTGCAGAAAGACGCCTGATTCAACCCGAAACACAAACCTGCAACAAACGAGAGGAAGACGAGGAAGACGAGGAAGACGAGGAAGACGAGGAAGACGAGGAAGACGAGGAAGACGAGGACCAAGCAGAGGAAAAACAACAAACACTCAGTTAAAAAGGCTTTGGGGTGTTTTTTTTGTTTTCTTTTAACGTTTGGCTCATTTTGTACTTTTTACTGCAAAACTTTAACTTTTAAGGTGATATGAAGAAGAAGCACATTGATAATCAAATTACACAACGAAATTGTCAAAATGACATAAAGAGACACAAAATCTGAAATGTGACAATATTGAAATAGACAATTAAAGAAAGAATCAAACAGTCATTTCAGGGTCAAAAACATTTAAATACATGACGTGTTGAAGTGTCTCCTTTTTCTCTCAGAAGGACGAGAGACAGGTGTATGAGTGTTGCTTTGGCCTGCAGCGCCTCCCTGTGGCTGCTTCACTAACTGACTGCAGATAAACGTTTTGGACATGTCGCCATCTAGCGGTCACACATGCAACTCACACTCTTTAAGTCATTGGCTGGATTGATGGTTTCTGTCTGAAGCTGTATTTACCAACAGATGAGTTGGTGCTTTGAATTGTGATTTTTTTTTTTTTATATTATTTTTGAATTCCAGAGCAGCTGCATGTCTAATCTCTTGAGTCTGCAGTAGGATCTTCTGTGTTTTAGGAAAGTGTTCAAACTTCATTCGAAGCAGAGTGGTCTGACCAGCAGGGGGCAGTGTGGTGCAGCCCACCCACCAGGCTCACGTGTGCTTCAGTGTACTTTGTTGAAGCAGGAAAGCTGTCAGCTGTGGAATAATACATCCAGTTACTGAGGTCTCAAACTTTTTGGACCAAAAGAAACGTTTTCACAGTTTTCCACCAAATTATACTTTTGTTTAGCGTGACATGTTAAATATTACAAATTAGGGAAAAATTTATTTTTTTAATGCTTTTAATACAATAACTGAGATACTTCAAGGAATGTCATAAGTAGAATTAATCTAGTTGTATTTTTCATTTTTTTCATGGATTTTCCTGCTTTAGCCTTTTGATGTATTTGAGCTGTTTTAGTCTCTCCACCTGTTCATAGCTGCTTTTCCTGTTTGTTTTAGATCTACGACCTTTTGTTTCTCGCTGTTCTTGATTCGTCTTTATTCTTTTTCTATTTCTATACTTTTTTGATGATGATGATGATGATGATGATGATGATGATGATGATGATGATGATGATGAAAATAACTTGTTAATGGAACTTTTCAAAATATTTACAAAGTGATTTATTCCATCAACAGTAAACATTTCTTCATAGATAGACCTCACAGTGGTGCAGTGGTGCAGTGGTGCGGTGGTACGGTGGTGCGGTGGTGCAGTGATACGGTGGTGCAGTGGTGCAGTGCTACAGTGGTGCAGTGGTGCAGTGATACGGTGGTGCAGTGGTGCAGTGGTACGGTGGTGCGGTGGTGCAGTGGTGCAGTGGTACGGTGGTACAGTGGTACGGTGGCACAGTGGTGCAGTGGTGCGGTGGGGCAGTGGTTCGCCCTCTTCACAGCCACAAACATGCAGGATACATGAAGTACCAAGAAGATCTCAGGACTTCAGCGTCCAGACTGACAAACGGACGATGTGGTGGTTGAAGAACAACAAGAGGGAACAGTGACGGTGATGCTGGACCAGCAACATCAGAGAGAAAGAACAGGAGAAGGTTCTGCTGGTTCTGCAGTGGTGGGATGATAATCCCAGGGACATCTTCTGAACTGTGCAGAACGTGTTCCTCAGTACAAACTGCAGAACCTTCCAAAACCCTGTTAACACAGTTTGTAATGAGAACGGAGTGAAGTGGTTCGTGTCTCTGTATCAGCGTGTCTCCGTGTCTCCGTGTCTCTGTGTCTCCATGGTGACCTGGACTTCCTCCACTCGGTTTGCAGCAGCAGCAGCAGCAGCAGCAGCAGCAGTCGGTCTGAGTTCTGAGTCAGTCAGCTCATGTGGCTGAGGCCAGCACCGTCACCCCCCGCTCCACCCCGACACCCACCGGCACGCTGCACCGGGTCCAGCCAGTGTGTTCCCGCTCGCCCTGCGACACCAGGCGCCCACTCCACCACAGGTCACTTGACACCGGTCTGGGAATCAAACGGAATCCCTGCGAGTCGCCGGGTTTTGTTCCTGGATTTCATGTCAAACCTGCTGGATTCTGGCAGAACAACAGAGCAACATTTCATCTCCATAATGACCTCAGTCATTCAGTTCTTCTGACTTTGTTTAGGGTCTCAAACCTAATATCCTTCCAGCGGTCCGCTGTCCGTCAGCAGACCCCCGAGCCCCCCCCCCCCCCCAATAGACTTCCAGGAATCCTCCACAGACAGGCCTTTACTGGCAGCGCCGCTCTATCGGCCCTCTGCTCTCCAGACTATTAAGACCCACTAAGACTTGATACCGTCAAAGTGCCGGATCAGTAATAAATTCTCCAGGTCCAATGAGTTCTATTCCCGTCGGGACATTTCACGCCTCAAACTCCAGACTGGACCAAGAAAGGAGCAGGTTTACTGGTCGTCTGCTCGGTCCTGAAAGACCTGGTCACTTTAAAAAGATTGTTGAGAGGTCCGAGTCGTCGGCCCGGGTCACGTCGTCCCGTCTTGGTCCACTGAGGCCTCACAGGAAGAACCTTTCAAAGCAGCTTCCCTTCATTAGGCGCTCTATGAAATACTTGAGTAATTCCACCTCATTCCTTCCTGAAAGCAGGACTAAAGGCTCATATCAATTCTGCAGGAATAATAAAGGATATCTTCATTCAAACCGACCAAAACTCACACATTCTTACAATTTACAGCCTAAAAATGTCTTTGAACGGGATTAATTTCTCTTTGGATGTTATTTCATCTTGTTATTTCAGCCGAGGGATGACCGCCCGTCCTGTGATGAGACAGTGGACACCAGGAAGTCTGTGACAGACTTCATCAGTGAGTTCCAGCCGGTGGGTCGAGGCCGAGAAGGAGACCGCTCAGGTTCTAGTTTACACAACAGTGCAGAACTTCCGTTGCTCCCGAGGTGGAACATCTGGAGAACGCTCTGGCAAAGACCAAACTTTCTGGAAGCACTCAGGCTCCGTCCCGTGGAGAACTCCAATCGTTCCTGTTTATAGAGCATCGCTCTGTGTGTGTGTGTGTGTGTGTGTGTGTGTGTGTGTGTGTGTGTGTGTGTGTGTGTGTGTGTGTGTGTGTGTGTGTGTGTGTGTGTGTGTGTGTGTGTGTGTGTGTGTGTGTGTGTGTGTGTGTGTGTGTGTGTGTGGGACAGACGTGAACAAGCGTCATGTTGATCTTTTCTAACATTGATCCAACCTGAGATTTTCCCCATTTGGTCTCCTTCCAGCCACAAATGTAAAAGTCTTCAGTCTTTATCTGCTGCAGCAGCACAACGCGCCGCGTCATCGTGAATTAGAAGTAAAATGAACAAACGGGTGTTTATCTGCTGAACGACAAAAAACCCTGAAACTCAAAAACCTGGATTCCCTGGACTCTGGAGACTGAACATCTGTCTGCAGATGTTTTGAATGATGGACCTCATTTTAATTTGTGAGCAACTGATTTTCTTTTATTTTTGTAAATTTGCATGTTTTTTAATGTATTGACATTTTTCTTATGTTTTATGTGTTTTATGTGTTTTATGTGCCGGTTCTGGAACCTTAATGTACTGCCGCCCGTCTCGTCCTGGACGCTCTTGGAAAAAGAGATTTTTATTCTCAACGAGGATTTTTCTGGTAAAATTAAGGTTAAATAAATAAAATAAGATAAAAATCAGAACGGTGTTGCGAGCTCAGCAACACTTGGACTTCATAAAGGTGAGTAGGACCATGTGTCACTGAGGTTTCCTCCTCGGACAGACGAGGCGATGTTGATGATACGATGAGTAAACAAGACTTCTGCCGCCATAGCTCTGTGACAAAATCCCCCAGAACTTTTTCACTTGCGTCACAATCTGCCATTGCGACGGAGGCTTTCTTCCTTGGGTGTTCTACTTTCCAGGGCCTGGTGAGTCTCTGCCTCGGCCATGTTGGATTCCCTGACACCCTCAGAATGTTATTGCAGGCTGTTGGTGATCGCACAACCGTGACCGAAGCATCCAGACTCACGTTACCACACAAGACCACAGAGATCGTCACCGTTCCTCATCTTCCCTCTGACACGTTGCCGCTGTTAAGTCTTAAAAATTTGAGGTTTTCATACTTTCTCCAGTTTAGGCGTCCTCAACGCGCATCGGAGGTCAGACGAGGATTGAAATCTCAGGTTTAACCAGAAATCGTTTGTATTTCCTCGACTGGGAAACTACAACCAAAAAGTTGACGTTTCATCGGTTATCCATCTTGACGCCTCAATTCTCAGCTAATCCCGACTGTTGCTTACATTTTCATCTGCAAATCCAATTTAAGAGCGCCTCTCAGCAGCTTTACAGGAAACTCTCCAAGAAGTGCTTCTGATCCCCATTATTTCATCTGCTTCCACAAACTTTCTGCTTACGTCAGACTGCAGGCGATATAGCAAATTAGCGGGGAGCTGACAGGACTTGGCCAAACAAACGGCGTAAATAAAGATAATATGGAATGCATGTGTGATCCTGGAGAGACCGGCCAGGCCTCTGCTGAACCTCCAGACAGTTACAGCAAGCCTGGGACCAATCTGAAGCAAAACCTCATAAAAACTCTCACCAGCCTCTTGTAAAACCAAACGCTCCCCTCAGGCCCAGGAAATAATGAGTGTGAACAACAGTTGTAGATTTAATAACTCATGTTTGGGAACTTTATTGGGTTTTTTGTTGTTTTGTCCTGAACGTGTGCTCAGGAACAAGAAGGGGAGATTTAAAAGACAACGACGTGTTTACAAGTCAGAGTGCACAGGAACAGGAGGAACATCAGGAACATCAGGGACAGGAGGAACATCAGGGACAGGAGGAACATCAGGGACAGGAGGAACATCAGGGACAGGAGGAACATCAGGGACATCAGGGACAGGAGGAACATCAGGGACAGGAGGAACATCAGGGACATCAGAGACAGGAGGAACATCAGGGACATCAGGAACAGGAGGAACATCAGGAACATCAGGAACAGGAGGAAAATCAGGAACATCATCGACAGGAGGAACATCAGGGACAGGAGGAGCATCAGGAGCATCAGGAACATCAGGAGCATCAGGGACAGGAGGAACATCAGGGACAGGAGGAACATCAGGGACATCAGGGACAGGAGGAACATCAGGGACAGGAGGAACATCAGGAACATCAGGGACAGGAGGAACATCAGGAACAGGAGGAACATCAGGGACATCAGGGACAGGAGGGACATCAGGAACATCAGGGACATCAGGGACAGGAGGAACATCAGGAACATCAGGGACAGGAGGAGCATCAGGAACATCAGGGACAGGAGGAGCATCAGGAGCATCAGGAACATCAGGAACAGGAGGAACATCAGGGACATCAGGAACAGGAGGAACATCAGGGACAGGAGGAACATCAGGGACAGGAGGAACATCAGGGGCAGGAGGAACATCAGGAACATCAGGAACATCAGGGACAGGAGGAACATCAGGAACAGGAGGAACATCAGGGACAGGAGGAACATCAGGAACATCAGGGACAGGAGGGACAAGAGGAAAATCAGGAACAGGAGGAACATCAGGGACAGGAGTAACATCAGGGACAGGAGGAACAGGAGGGACAAGAAGAAAATCAGGAACAGGAGGAACAGGAGAAACATGAGGAACACGAGGAACAAGATGAACATCAGGAACAGGAGGAACATCAGGAACAGGAGGAACAGGAAGGAAAGCTGACCTGTCATCATTCTAATCGGTTCATCGCTCCCAACACAAGAGGAATCCAACGTCCAGCACTTACAAAACATCAAATAAGCTTTTAGGATCGTTTCTACAACCCGGCAGGATCGTTCTCTGTTATTCAACTTTTACATGTTCCTGCTTTTTTGGAACTTTTGGAACACAAAATCCTGAACAAACAGAAATCAATGGAACAGGAGAGTAACAGGCGAGTGTAACGGAGGTTTTCTCATGACGAAATGATCCAGTCGTTCTGGTTCGACACCACATTTCTGGGCCCAAAACCAGTTTCCAACGAAAGACACAAATACTGTCATTCATGATGCGTTTCTGAAATATGAAAACCACAATGTACTGCAGGTGAAAAGTCCATTGTTGCATTTAACTTTTCGACTTTGACTCGTGTTCCTTTAGCCATTCCAGGACACTCATCTATTTTAGCTCTGGTATTAGTGGAAGGACTAACGATCCAGGATTCTGTTCCTCTCAACATTAAGATGGTTGAAGTTTTCACGTCGTCACCTAAAGACGAAAACAAACATTTGCCAAGAAATGAGCTGAAAATCCAGAAGTTGTTCATGAAACACATCGACTCTGTCAATAATAAAGTCACAGCATGAAAAAAGCATCACGATGGAGCAAAGCAACACTTTCTCATAATTATTCACTAAAGACACGAGGTGCTCGGGATTCTTTCACCAACAGAAGAAAAATACAACGAGCAACGTCTTCAGGGGAAAACAACACGGGCTGGAGGTTGGTGCTCATCTTCCACTAAGGCAAGTGCAGACTTCATCACATCAGCCTGTCAGGCTGGACCCAGGGAAAAGAGCTTCAACGGCACATCTGTAACATATTTCACAATCTGAAGAAACCTGCCTTTAAATAAATATGTTCATGAATCAGCAAGATGGGAGGATATGGAGAATCAGATCGATCCACTGAGGATCCCAAACATCTGTGCTTCACTCTGTAATCCATCCTCGAAGCAGGCAAGGATTAACAGCTTTCTTCATTTAAGGAATGATTTGTGTCGTAACATATTTTTTAATCATCGGCCGCGTGGCAAAGAAGCTGAAGCATGACGGCAATGAGACGCTGAGCTCGTCCTTCTAAAGTGCAGAAACCTTCATTAATCCACTCGAGGCTCCGTCCGACTGCCGGTTCAGTTATTTCTGACTTCCTACCAAATCAGGCCCCCGAGGCAGGGCGGTGATGAGGCAGGGCGGTGATGAGGCCCTGATGAGAATCAGGTGTGCTGCCTCACCTCTCCGCCCATAAAGGAGGAGCCGCCCGGACACGGGGGCACGCAGGACCTTCAAAATCCACAATTCTTTTATTAAAGAAACAAATTCCTGACGTGGTGTTTTTTTTCCAGGATTCTGATTGGCTATCATGGCTTCATGCTCCTCGTTACACTGCCCCCTACAGGTCTGGCTGCTCATAGCAGCTCTGAAACAGGTAGAGGGGGAAATATCAGTTTCTGTAAAAACCCAGGAGCGTGTAAAGGTGGTCTGTGTCTCCCGCCTGTCACACCAGTGTCCGAGCACCTCCTCCTTTCTGGGCAGAGAGGTGAGGCAGCACACCTGACTCCTATCAGGGGCTTAATCACCTCCCTGCCACCGCCCCATTTACACCTCACCTACAATGTTGTGTAAAAGGGATATGGGGTGTTTCAGAGGGTGTAGATTTTCAAAATTTGGAATTATTCTGAATAAACTATACGACTGTAATTTTAAGCAAAAATATTTCAAATTGTGTGAAAAAAAGTTGGAGGAAATTTTGTGTCGATGCCAATTTGTCTGAGCCAAATCATCAGTCGAGACCCTGAATGCACCGCAGCTGTCAAAGGTTTAATGTGGCTGGAGTGAGGTTCCAAATGAAGAGCTCCTGACTGAGGTGAAAGGGAGACAGATGATGAATGAACAGTTCAACATCACTGAATTAGAGTTCTAAACGTGTGAAAAGAGCTGCAGCAGCAGTGAAGCAGCAGTGAAGCCTTCAGGCCTCTTCATCCTCCATAAGAACAAGACGAAGGTTGGGCAGCGGGTCCTGTCGAACAAAATGACGTCATTTCCTTCTTCCAGCTCCTTCTGGCCGAACAAATTAGTTTGGGCTGTACCAACCGCCCTGGCCGAACTATGTAGGAGCCGCACTGCCGTGTGCTGCGCATGCGTGTTCTAGTTCGCTCATGACTATCGATAATATTTTAATCATATTTAGCTTGTAACAGCGCTACTGTACGAGCGCCGCAGCTCGTTAAAATGTCGGAGTGCAGGCTGACGTGATGCACCTGAACGCATCACGAGCAGCTGTCAGCTCCTGGAGTTAAAACTGGACTAACATCGCGCTCGGACAAAAACTTTTTTATAACTGAAAAAGTTCAGAGAAATGTGTTTCTGAAAGCACTGGAGGCCAGAAATAAACTGTGCAGTTGAAAAGTTTAAACGCCGCTTCACAGACTTGTGCCTGCTATGAGGGGGCGTGGCCTGCTATGATGGGGCGTGGCCTGCTGTGAGGGGGCGTGGCCTGCGAGTTCGGCAGCTTCTTATGGGAGTATGAACAGTCCTGCCGAAAAAGCTTTTTTTTTCTGCTGCTGGCTGACGTCACTGCAGAACTTTCTTCTTGTTCTTATGGGTTCAAAAAGGGAGGATGCAGGAGCCTTTCCTGTGTGTTTCTGCTCCTGCAGGACTTCCATTGTTTGGACATTAACTGTGCAGTGGATTCTCCGGGGGGATTGTTAAAAAAACATCCCCGTGACGTGGGAAAGACAGTAAAAGCTGTCCTGGCTGATTCGCCGCCACACCTGGACATTTGCGAGTTGAATCTGGAGCGCTGGAGCTCCTCAGGAAGTTCAGGTTTAGCCGGGATAGCGTGTGAGCTTCTATATACGGAGCCGGAGGGACGGCGAAGCAGGAAGAAGAACATGGATGCTGAATCCCAGCTGAGCGCCAGTGAGGGTTCAAAGCTTCTCCAGATGAGAGCAACAGGTGTGAGGACTGAGGAGAGTTGAGCCAAAGTGGAAGCAGGACAATGTTTTCCTCAGACTGGTACGTCAGACACAAACCAGCCCCCCCCCCCCCCCCCCCCCCCAAAAGCTGGTGTGTGTTTCTGTGACATCAACACGGAACGGGAGGCCGAGCCGGTCGTGGCCCGAGGAGGTCACGGCGAGGACGGAGGACTCGGAGCGGGGACGTCCCGGGGTCAGGTGACGGCCGGCCGGCGGGGGGGGGGGGGGTCCTCCTTCACGCCAGCAGCTTCTCGGGGTTCTTGGAGAGAGTCTGCAGCACGCTTCTCTGGAAGTCCTCCTCCGGGATTTCAGGAACCAGGACCTCCAGCAGCAGGTCGAAGATACAGAAGACCAAGTGTCTGACCAAACAAGACAGGAAGAGGAAAACGGACGTCAGTCGTACATCAGTGGGTTCCTGAAGGTACAGCGTGATGACCTGAGGACACGCCTCCTCCTGCTTCTGGATCATTGTGATTCTACAAAGTAGGATCTTTACAACAGGAACTGGTGGTTTTCATCAAACACTGACTTCATCTTATCTACATTCTGATCTAGGTTTTGGTAGTGGGACTTAATAAGAAAATGAATATTAACACAAACAGTTACGTTCAGAAATAAAAGCTTCCACCACCTCGGATATTTAAACTGTTTCTCATGATTCAGCCTGACCGGATGGCGACAACTTCAGTTCATCCAGAGCAGAAGAAAAACTCAAAACTGTCTTTCATCCAGTTATAAAGGAATTTATGAAAACAAGAGCATCCCACAAAACTATAATATGATGGAAAAACGTTGAATTTAATGCAAACACTGGAACCTTCTGATATTTTCCTTTTTTTATAATCAGCTGGAACAAGTATGAAACCAAACCAAAAGCTTTTGTTTGCGTGTCTGATAGAATACTCTATCCAGGGAACATCTGATGAGAGTGTTGTACACTATATTGCCAAAAGTATTTGCTCAGGTCTCCAGTCGCTCTCAGGAGCTCAGTGATTGCTCAGATTGCTCGTCTGGCAATCTGATGGACAGTCTGGGTTTGGTGGGAAGCGTCAGCATACCAAGACATTTTGGACTGTTTCAAAACTGTGGGGACAGTTTGGAGACGGCTCCTTCCTGTTCCAACATGACTGCACACCAGCGCTCAAAGCAAAGGTCCATAAAGACCTGGACGACCCAGTCTGACTTCCTGCACCGAGTCCAGACCTCAACCTGATAGAAAACCTTTGGGAGGAATGAGAGTGAAGATTGAGTCCGGACTTCTCATCCCACGTCAGTGTCTGACCTCACAAATGGTCCAAAACTCCTGTAAACACTGCTGAAGCTTGAGGAAAGTCTTCCTGGAAGAGCTGAAGCTGTTATAGCTGCAGGGGGGGGGGGGGGGGGGGGGGGGGGGCTGATAGCATGATACATCCTCTGGTCTAAGAATGGGAGGTCACACAACTTCATATGTATATGAAGGCAGGTGAGCGAATACTTTTGGTAATATAGTGTCTGTCCCAACCTCACTACAACCTGAACTCTATCCAGCCCCCGTCCAGCCATTCACTGCTTAAAGTCTTCTTCTCTTCTGCTCTTCTGACTGGCTGCTCTGCGTTGCTTCTCTTCAAGCTCCTGTCTGTGGAAACGCTTCACACAGGATATTTGATAAAGGAAAAATAAAATTTCTTCCATAAACCGAATCCAACATGGACCAAATTCAATAAACAAAAGGTAGGACTGCTAAAACACAGTAAATATTGAGCTTATGGTGACTGAACATAGTTACTCAGTGACTCTGGTTTAAAGACTAAAAAGTCTCTCTAACTGTGGACTTTCCTGAATATAAAATACACTTTTATAGAAAAAAGAATAATGAATAAATGGAATAAAGGAGTGAGTTTTCGGGGAGAAAAAAGGAAAAGGAGTTCAGCACTTTAAGTGTTTATTTATTTAGGCTGGATCGGATCGTCTAACCTGCGGCTAATCTTATACAATAGAACTTAAAAACATAAAAACTGTCAGTGTTTCTCGTGTTGCTCAAAGTAAAAGAATCTGGTTGGAGGAATATGAGAAGCCTCACCTACATTGATGCTCACATTATTTATCCTCTTATGAAGTATGTTTTGGAATACTTTGGGTTTAAACAGACTCCCGCCTTCGCTTTTATTCCTGAGGAGTTTCCAGTCCCACAGCGTGGAACTGAAGCGAGTCTCGCCTGTGGTGTGTCCTCACCTGTTGATGTGGGGGTCCTGAACGGAGTCCAGAGCCGTCTGCCAGCTGAATTTGTATTTATCTGAGCCCAACAGGTCTGACACCAGATCTACAGGAGAGGAGAAACAGATGGAAAGTGAGCTGCTCGTCCCGCAGAGCTTCACAATCTGGATCCCATCACAGAGATTGTGCTGGACGGCGGCGGCGGCGGCGGCGGCGGCGGCGGCGGCGGCCATCAGGTGTGTGTGCAGACCTGGCAGGAGCCCGGCCAGGCAGAGGAGAGCTTCCTGCTGGGTGGCGTCTCTCTGCTGCTGGCTGCGCTCCGGCTGGGGGTGGACGGGCAGGGAGCCCCCGGGCCACACCGCCTCCTGGATCACCTGCAGGTAGAGCGCCCAGGACCTGGGGGACGTCAGGTTGGCCACGCCCACGTCCAGCCACCTGAAATGTTCCAAACACGAGAGTGAAGCGAGTGTCTGGCAGGTCCGAGTCCTCCACTCACTCAATCGGCTGCTTTTTCTCTGTTGAATTAAATTTTATATGAAAATGTGTCAAATCTGCAAAAGATACCAAGCAGAGAGTTTTAATTGATGCAATATTAAACTTTATGTTTAAATGTTTTACGCTCAGCTTTATTTATTTATGTTAAAATAGAAAAAAAGAAAAGATTAATCATGTTTTACTGCAAATAGCTTCACAACCACAAATGCAAAAAAATCCTAAAAATGATTTTTGATTTGGTGAAAGAAGATTGTGTTCAATGTAAAAGATGTAATTTAATCATGACCACATTTTCCAATCTGATTTAAAAAGCAAGGCCCAGCTTTCCTTTCCCAGGGGAACTACTGGCCTGACGTGCCGCGAAAACAGGAAACTTTTCTATAGTTTTTAAACAACTTCTCAGTTGAAGTGAATTCTGAACTTCTCAGTATTCAACGTTCTCATTCTTTTGATTGAACACTCACCTTCACACCAGTGTGACACAGAATCAAACCAGCCCAAGACACACAAACGCCATGAACTCCAACAGGCAGGCGCCACAACTCTGCCCTAATTCATCCTTAATCACCTTTTAACTCGTCTCAGCTGGATATTCAGGAAGCAGATTAACGTCTCTGACAGAACACTTGAGTTCTGACCTTGGCAGAAGTTGGTTAACCTCCTGACTTCACAGGTTCAATGTGTGGTGACCTTGTCTTCATGCCTGACCTGACGGGGTCTGGATAATTCTCTGCAGCAGCTCAGTCCAGTCTTTCACATGTACCTGATTCCAAACTGCATTCCCACACAGATTTGAAACTCCCATCAGCGCCACCAGAGCCGGACCTCGGCACCGTCTCGCACCAGAAGCTCAAAGTGGAAGACCTTGTGATGAGTAAACCCAATAGGCTTTGTGACCCCTTTTTCATTGTGCCCTGAGCTTTTTCACACCCACATTTCAGCCTCCGGGGGCTGGAGAGACGGTCGGTCGCCACCCAGACCGAACCAGGACGGATATTTAAAGCAGCAAATAAAAGCTAAAAACAACAGCGGCGTGTGGCTCAGGCCTCGTCCAGGCCAAAGGAGGGAGCTTGTAGGTGGGAGTTGGTCGAAGCCCAAAAGAAACGGCAACAATGACTAATTATGGGCAAAATAATGGGGCGTTCAGGATCGTTTCTGCTCTAAAGATCATTTCAGACCCAGTGAGAAGTTTGGAGGATTTGCTGACGCCCTGAGAATGTTTAACTCCACACAGACGCTCTTATGCAACATGGTCAGAAAGCTCAGAGCGGCGTTAAAAAGAAACAGCGACCTCCCTCCAGGCCTAATGTTCTGCTTCTTTTGCTCACTTCATGTGGCCCCTAATGAAGTTATTTCATTAGCTGGTTTTGGCCGGTTACCACACTGCTCAGCTATGACTGCTGCTGGAGCGCCAGCCACCATTTTCCGTTTCCACTGTATTAAATACTCCAATGTTTTGGTATTTCGTAACAGCGCCGAAGAATCCAGATGATAAATACCAATTCGGATTCTCATTTTTTCAGTTGGAAAATCAGGAGCAGGAGATATTATGGACTCCATTATTGTCACAGATAAGGATGACATAACAATTTGAGGTTTTTTTACTAACTTTTTTAAAGCAAAAATGGTGAACTATTGGAAAATATGAAGCTGATTGTTTGCAGTGGTGTAAAGTATCTGATGGTTCACTGTGTGACACAGGGTTTTTCTTCATTCTGTGACAGTTCATTTAAAAAAAGAAGAGAAAATGTGGGAGAATTTAGAGCCTGAAAGAATTTTCATCAAGGGATCGAAGAAAAACCTCAAACTGACAAAGTGATTCAAAAGAACCACAATAGATGAAGAAGCGAGCAGGAAAATGTAGGAAATGACTGGAAACTGCTGGAAGAGACGCTCGAAAACAAGCAGAGGAAATTTAAAATGAGCCACAAGTACACTCAAAAGGATCATAAAGAAACCCAAACCATTAACAAAATGAACTGAAATGACCACAGAAAGGCTCGAAATGTTGCCTAGAGACCGAGAATCACCACTAGTTGGAGCTATAGAGTCATGAGACAGATCCTGTGAGCAATGCACCGACCACATGAAGTCAACAGTTTGGCTGTTAGGAACAAAAACAAAGAGCAGAGAGGAACAGGAATAACAACAGGATGACTAGAAAAATAGTTTTACTGACAAAATATCCTTAGAGACTCGACACAGCCGCAGAGCAGAGAGCAGAGAGCAGAGAGCAGAGAGCAGAGAGCACAGAGCAAAGAGCAAAGAGCACAGAGCAGAGAGCAGAGAGCAAAGAGCACAGAGCAGAGAGCACAGAGCAGAGAGCAGAGAGCACAGAGCAGAGAGCAGAGAGCACAGAGCAGAGAGCACAGAGCAGAGAGCAGAGAGCAGAGAGCACAGAGCACAGAGCAGAGAGCACATAGCACAGAGCAGAGAGCAAAGAGCAGAGAGCAGAGAGCACAGAGCAGAGAGCACAGAGCAGAGAGCAGAGAGCACAGAGCAGAGAGCAGAGAGCAGAGAGCACAGAGCAGAGAGCAGAGAGCAGAGAGCACAGAGCACAGAGCAGAGAGCACAGAGCACAGAGCAAAGATCAGAGAGCAGTCAGGTTTTCTAACAATCAAAAGTAAGATGTCATGTTGCTCTCTAACGGAGGCATTATAAAAACACTTAAGGAGCTCCGTAAAGCCTTTTAATAGCGTCTGCGACACCTTTACCCCGACGCGCCTCAAACCCTGATTGAAAGGAAACACAGATTCTTAACATAGACGACATTGGCGAGGCGCTTCCCGGCCGAGGCCCGGCCCATCCCCAGTAACAGGAGCGTATTTCCGTCCAGGCAGGTGGACGCCGACGTCTTGAACATTTTGTGCCTGTGGGGAGACGGGCTCACCGCATCACACTGAATGGAGAGGAGCAGAGTGAATGAAAGGCTGGGGTGGATAAAGAGCTGAAGCTGGGCGACTTCATCGGGACTAAACTCCAGTTAGTCGGGGAAACACAGTAAATCTGCTCTCCCGTCTCCTGGTGGCTAACTGTCTGCTGCCCATCGAAAACCTTCAGAGTTCCTTATAATGACCAACCTGCTAACCTTCAGTCTCATACTGGGGAGAGGAGGAGTGTATTAACACACTGCTGACGCACCAATTCTTCCTTATATATAACATCTCAGCTTCCCTGCTTCACGATTTACACTTCTTAAAAAGCTGTTTGTAAAATCAAGTGAAAATAGTTGTGTGAGCACAAGTTCTTCACTCGGAGCTCAGAAAGTTTCAGACAGACATAAATGATTTTCTTCATTTCAGCAGTGATATAATAATGTGCTGTTTCCTCCAGCTGGAATTAAAGGCGGCTTTTTCCCCCCAACAGTGACTTCTATACAAAATATCGCAAAAGTTCCTCCCTGCACGTCCCAGCTGTTACCTAACTGGAAAAAGGAGGCTTGAAGCATCCTCAGGCAGCAGAACGCTGGAGCTGAGTCTTCTTCTACAGCCATGTAAGAACACATTATGCAACGACAACACATTATGAAACTGCGCCACAAACAGAGACACAAGTTCAATTTATTAAGGACGAAATAACCTGACTGAAAAACACACAACTCCTCTCGTGTTTTTTAATTGTTACATATTGCAGTAAGAACAGAAGCTTAATAGTCTAAATTGGAAATACTTTACAGCATTTCAAAATAATGGCACTGCAAATAAACAAATGAACCATAATTATCCATAAGCAACAATACAATTTAAAGAGGAAACTGTCAAACGCATTCATTTTGATACAAAAAGCTGAATTTCTAGTCATTCTAGTTGTTCTTTGGGCTCAATCAGAAGCTGAAGCTGTCAAATGATGTTAAAGGATGTTTAACTGTAGAGGAGGATGTTTCTGTGGCTCCCATTGTGGTCAAAGCTCCGTCCCTGTGGACGCAGTGTCCGTCCACTGAAGTTCCAGTCTGAACATAGGATAGAAGACAAACAAGGCGTTTTAGCAGAGCGGTGTTAAGTGCAGGAATAAAGTAGCACCTGATGTAGTTTTAACCTCCACCTTATCAGGGGTTTGTAGAGCTGAGGCAGTATTAGGCTCGGAGAAAACGCAAAACCTTCCTTGTGTTTTCTGTTTCCGTTACATGACCACGATGCTCGGGGACACTGAAGATGCAGCGAGTCTAAACAAATCAAACTCACGTGAACTTTCTTACCTTGGAAGGCCCAAGTCAGGATTAACCAAAACAAAGGGAGCATTCCTGGAAAATATGTCAGATACTATCAGAGTATCACTTTCAGCTATTAAAATGTGTTGTGTGGTCGTTAATACATTTCTGGGCTTTGCAAATAATCCCATCCTAAATGCCTCAACAGATCTCATGTGGTCTCAACCATTAATACACAATGCACTTATTTATCCCCGAGTGCTTTCTTAAAGCCGCACATCTAAAAATGAAGACGGCTTAATCGAGTGCAGTCACAGTTTAGAGTGTAAAAATATCAGAGCGCTGTCCTTTCCTGCTATTTCGTAACTACAAAGACAGATTTTTTTTTTTGTCTGAGTGGTTTAAAGAGCACATGGGAGGAAACAAAAACTGAACTGAAGAAAGTCTAAAGTACATTACAAACTGTGTCCTTCAACAGTGAAGACACGTAACAGTTTCCACTCGACTTCATCAGAATCGGATCCATATAAACAAAGAGCAACACTTTCAGGACAGGGGACTCATACCTGACTTATACCGAACGATCCCGGCCAAGTGGGAAATATTTGTTCTAATCATGGCTGCACAGCAAGTCCTCATTACAAGGATGCACGTGTACACTTGGACGGCTTCAGAACTCTGATACTACCAGCATGCCGAGCGCCATTCCTGCAGACGTTCCAAAGAGAGAGCCAGAGTACAGCTGAGCAGAGAGAAAGAGAAGGCCGGGGGGGGGGGGGGGGGGGGGGGGGGGTCTGATCACAGATACAAAATCAAGACTTTGACAAGGACAAACTTTAAAGATTTTATGTGAAAAGGACCCAGTGACGTGTTTCTCTGTATTTGAGTCGTGTGCTATTTCATTGTGGTGATTTTCTGATTTTCATTCTCTGTGGCACCCCAGAACAGCAGGGGGGGGGGGGGGGGGGGTGGGGGGTCGATACCACTTTTTTAAAGGACGGGGGCGAGTATGAGTGCTGACCTTTTGCTACTTGCCGATACAGAATACCGATACGAGTATTTATTAAATGAGCTTAATTCATACTCTGCATGCAAACAATGTCAGAAGCCTTTAGGTTGCAGTGAATCAGCCTCTGAATCAATAATCCCCTCGTCAACTCACTCATACTTTCATTTTCAGTCGATCACCAGCAAAGGTCCTCACACTGAGGATGTTTTATGAAGCATCTTCATGAGAATCACGATCTCAAGCTCTCATCCCCTCTGATGTCAAACACGGCTGCTGACAGACGTCTTCAGGTTTCCTAACACACCTGAGCACAGGTACAAATCAATGTTCTCCTCTCACCTGTCCGTCACCTCAACCAGCTTCTCCTGCTTTTCTGTCTTCTGCTGCTGATTTCATTTTCAAACTCGATCTCCGAGTTGTGAAGAGGTTTGTGGAAGTGAAACCAGACCAGTTTCACAGGAGAATTCACTCACGTGTTCTGGGATCCATCATCTCAGCAGTCATATCCAGGACCTCGGCTTATTTAACGAAGCGGCTGAGTCTTCACGGCTCATTTCAGTTACATCTGCCAATAAACGCACACAAATCCCAGTTTGAAGCAACGATTAAAAGCAACAAAGAAACAAGCCTCCGTGCCGCCGGTTTAACCTCACAGTCATGAGGAGCATCGCTTTTTATTGGAGCTCATTCCACTGATTCAGGACAGTTTCCCCACCAACTCTGGAGCTGCAGGGACAAACATCTCCGGATTCAAACAGGATGGGCGTAGATACTCAGGCTATGATACAGAGTCAAACACAGCAAATAAACCCATTTGTAAAGGCTGCGCTGCTGCATTTCCACTCAGAGACATTCCTTCTCAAATGACCTCCACATGTCATAGCTGAGGGCAAGACTCTCTTCTCCTGCACGTGAAGCCTCTTCAGAGCTAAACAGGAGACAGGAGACAATAAACACGTCCAACTGTCCCTGCTGCTGCTACCGCCATCCTCTATCAGCCCACGGTCTCCAGTTGTTTGGGCGCTTCACCGACTGTGTGATGAAAATATTCAGTCATTGGAAAAAAGGATCGTTTTCCAAAATGTTTGGCCCAAATAATTTGATTTACACCAACTGATTTCCAATTGGTGCCTTAAGACTTTCCAGAGTTGCATAATAGACCTCGGGATTAACAGTGAAGCCCTCTGCAGTCTGATAGATGTTACAGTAAGAAGGAATACCACTTAGAGATTAAAAAAATGTGCAAACAGGAGTATCCTTTCACTGCAGGGCTGGAGACTGATTCCAGAACACATTCATGTACTTTTATATTGTCGCTGGAGATGAAAATGTTTGTCCTGTTATCTTGGCAGCACATTGTACGGTACTTCTGTCTGATCAGTACCTTGAAAATACTGAAAAAACCCACAGGATCATTGGTTTCAGATGTGGTCAGTTAGTTCAACTGCATCAATGTTCTGCTGCTGAAAGAGAGAGCTCAGACTGAACCAACCTATGGGTGGCGCTATATGTTGTTTTAGTAAAACATTTTAATCCAAAGGGAAAAGAAGAAGAAAAAAAGAGAACAAAAGAAAGAAAGAAAAAAAAACAACAACATTTGAATAAAAAACCAAAAAGAAAAGAAACACAAACATCCTGGAGCTAAAAGCTAATAAGCTACAAACATTATAGCACAAGATGCTGAGTCATGATGCACGTCGTTAACTCAAGTTAATTGTTAATTGACGTCGATTGTTAATTGAAGATCATTGAAAACGCACCATTCTTGTGTTTTCGTTTCACCTCATTTTCACGTTGACATGACAGCGTTTTGAAAACAATGTCTGGTTGCTCGGCAACGCAGGTACACAGAGAATGGCGTAGTTAGCATGCCAGGCTAGTTTGTGCTGTTGGTTGTTTCTGGTAACGAAAGCAGAAACGCATGCGGACATCAATCTGCGGTCAACATTCCCACTGGGACAACACGGACCTTCATATGGACAGACGATTGGGATTCCAGGTGACCTCAGCAGAAGACGTTAATGTCTTTGTGCTTAGAGACGTCTTCTTCCAATAACGTGGTTCTTTCTACTCTTTTACGATTATTTTAATTCATTTCAAACGTTTCCACATCACAGAAAATATCTGTAAGAGAGAGGAAGAGAGAAAAAAGAAAACCATCTACACAGACTGAAATATATCCATAACTACTCTATACACACACACACACACACACACACACACACACACACGTATCTTCAACGTGTATGAAAAGGGGAAGGAAGAAGTTCATCTTATCTGATCTACCCGTTCTCCGATATTCAATAATCCTATTTGTAATGTGATTATTGTCCTCTGCTGTGCAGCAGCTCTGAAGGAACCGGTCTGTTGGGCTTTTGTCACATTTTCCATCACGTGTGCGTCTGCAGCATTTTAGCAGTGGAGCAGTGATTTGTCTTTAGTTGTTTTGGTCATTTTTCAAAGATCTTCGTGCCTCTGACTCCTGCCCTGTGCCCACCAAGTATTATTATGTGAATGACATCCAATCTGTTTCCGAGCACTGAATCCTCCACTGCCACTGTCACTCGACTGGCCCGACTGCAGAAACGCTACGGACCGTTGAGCAAATGTCCTACGGTAGTAAAAGTACTACGGGTTTCAAAAAACGTTGTTTTTATGGGTTCAGACAGAAGCCAGAGGAAAATGTTGCACTCCAAAAGCTGTTTTCAAAAAGGTGCGTTTTCTCAGACTGAAAACAAAGTTCTCTAGTAAAATAACAGCCGAGACGCAACAGAACTTCACTGTTCTGGCTTGAAAACAAAGTGTAAATGTGTCCTTGGGATTTAGCAAAGACTTCCTGGCTTCTTCTCCGTCACTGAACTTCCTACTCAGTCTGTGACTTCATGCACTCACGTCGACCCAATGGGCAGAACTCTGGTGTAGTACTCTGGCGTACTATAAACTGTAAATTTGACAAATGGAAAACATATATGGAGGAAGTTGTCTGAAGGAAAAGTGCACAAAAATCAACAAACCGCTGTGCTTCTGAAATCATGTGGCCTTAGGAGCAGGGCTCACTCAGTACTGATGTCATTTAGGGGCAAGAGAAAGAACATTGGTATTTGCAAGTAAAAATCCCAAAGAAACAAATATTTCTTCTACTAAGGAGCTTGTATGTGTTGCAAATCACATAGTTATCACAAGGAACACACCGATACCCGTTTTATAAAGGACAAGTACTAATTAAATGCCATAAAGCCGAATTCATACTCCTTTTGAAGAATCTCACTTGTGCTCTCTGGCGTACCTGCAGGAGACAGTGAGGATGCATGTCATCATGTATTACTCGCCGAGTAGTATTGGTGATACCCATGACTGGTATCGTATCAGTGCATCCCTACTTCTCACGATACTTGACAACATTATGTTTATCTAATACCGGGCAGCCCTAATCGAGGACGGTATTTTAACATACGTGGAAAAGTAATTTATTGTGATTCAGTCAATCTCCTGCAAAATGCGGTTTTGTACTTGTTGATGAGGATAAATTTGAGATATATTGAGCAGCACTAATAAGCACTCTTGTAATTTGCCTCACCTCCTTGGCAGACGGTCTCCTCCCGCAGGTCAGCGCATCACACTGATGCATTTAGCAGGAATGTTTCTGAAGGGCCAAGGAGAGTCCATGGACCACAGTCACTCAGTCCAGTAGGAAACTGCACTATGAGGTTCTGGACATTCATCAACGCCAATTGCTACTTCACTGCTTGGCGAAGGAATCCGACCACAAGAGTTATTATTCCAGTTTGCTGCTGCACTACAAACCTACTGAACTGTGACGGCTGTGCAGCGCTGCCGTTTAGCTCATTCCCGTTCACGGTCCCATTGTCAGTAAATGAGCTGCGATCGGGACAACCCAGATGTCAGGGGAAACGCGTTTACAAGCCCGCAGATGGCGTCATTCACGTGTTGCAAGCGAGGAACAAGAAGGAGCCGTCAGTCCCGATGTGGGACTGATGGCGAGCGCAGACAGGAGTCATGTGGAGAAGAGCTTTGCTGCAAGACTGTGACCAAAAAGACCTCTGGTAAAAACGAACACATCACCTCATCTTTTGGTCAGAGAAGCTGTGCTCGCAGCAGCGCTAATAGAGGAGCTCACTTTGTCCCGTGGAGCTTTAATCTTCCTGAATATCTTCAGTTTTCAGGGCAATTTGAGCAGGTAGCGTTTGTAGTTTTTGTTTTTCACCACAAACGGCTCATTACTCCATCAGGATTTTATGACCAGCAGCTCCCTGCTTTGTTTGTACTCCACGTACAACAACAAGTACACGATGTACGCACATATAGAAATTCACAGTTCTGCCAGTGTGCTCATGCTGTTCATCTAATTAACTGCTGGTGGTAGCAGTTTCTATAAATCCGTAGCACTGCCAGGAGGTAGAGGAGGGCAGGAGTCCACTGGCAGTGTCCGGGGCTGGGTGATTTACTGAGCCGATTCTGAAGAATTAATGTTTGTGGCTTTTCAGCTCACAAAGAAAACTGAATGCAAAAGTCACAACTGTTTCATTGTAAACTTTATTTTGTGTCCCGAAGGTGGGAGCTCCAGGAACATTAGAGCATAGCAACCTTTAAATGTATATTTCCTTTAACCAACTCAAAAGGTTTTTCTCTGTTTTAGAGCAAAGGTATCAGAATGACATGATTTCACAAAAACCCAATAAGTTTAGATTTCCAAAGAGAAACAAGTATAATTGTAATAATATGGCTCTTTAAAAAATACAAAATGCAATGAAATGCAAGCTCTGATGCAGGATTTTACATTTCCACCCTCAATGCAATAAAAGTAACGGCCAGGGATACACCAGAAAAACTTTTTAAAGGCAGAGTACAAGTACGAGTACTAACCGTTGTCTTCTTGCTGATACCGAGTACCGATGCAAGTACTTATCAAATGCCATAAAGCCTAATTCACACGGTACGCAAATGATATGTGAAGGCTCTGCGTCGCCGTGAAGCACCTCCACACAGCTTCTGCAGACATCGCTCTGCCGGCGACGTTGCCGACACGTGACCTCACGTAATACTTGCCGGGTTGCATCAGGGAGCTTTTATGAGTACGAGTACTCTGTGGAGTGTTTCCTTACTGATACCGCATGACACTGCGAACATTAGTGTGTCTCTTATCTTCATGTGAGACACAATTTGTCCAGCAGAAACACTCAGCAGCAGCTTGAACTCCACTGGTAAATCTGTGTTGTCATGACTGACACCTTCTCCCAGGATAGCAGCAACTGTGGAGCTTTGTTCAGGACTCTTGCTTCTTTCAATGACACTGGACCAACAGTGTTTCAGATCAGGGAGCTGTTCAGTAGTAAACCTTAAATCAACATTGTTGACCTTCCCGGTTAAAAACATAAAAGCTAAAGATATTTGGAATAAGATATTCCACCCCCAAAATACTAGAAAAGCAAATCAGGCCAAGATTGCTGATGAGTTCATGCATTAAATCGACTTTTCAAAGGGAAATCCGGCCTGGATGGCTTTAATGCTGCTACACGATATCGCCCTCGAGGCCCATTCAAATCGTAAAAAGATCTCCAGAGCAAAGCTGGAGGTGAGTGAGCTCGACGCCTCGGTCATTCGTGCACATTACAGCACGCCGTTCTGTCTCTTCTCCGTCTCTCTGCCTTGATGTATATCCGAGGTGTCAATGATCTGTCCACCACTAAAATTAAACCAAATTCCATTGTTTGTTTTACAAGAAACCCAGCGGGGCGTAAAAATACTGCCAGTGCCAGGTGGTCACCAAAAGCAGCTCTGCTCAGACTGTGAAGTTGTGATAAAATTAGAGCTCAGTCTACACGATGGAGTGTTAATTGTGTCGCGTTAACAGCCAAGTCTTACTCAGAACAGTCCCGGCTGCACACACTCAGAATAACATGCTATCTTTTTATATTAGAACACGCGGTATTTGTGGGTATAGTGTAGTACTATAATGATGTTTACTAATCCGCTGATCCCATGCTGAAACAGCATGTTGTATTTATGGATAGTTATATTTCTGCACCACAGTCAAGAACTGTGGACAATACTGCAGTGGAGTGTTTCCAGGTTTCAGTTCATCAGGCCGTGTTGTGGGAAACATGACCTGAAGGAGCATGCCACACAGCATAGAGCCGAGGGGTTCAGGCCAAAAGGAGCCAGAGGAGCCATTCCAGGCCGTGGAAACAAAACAGAGATAACAACTTTGATTTGTCTCATTTCCAATTGATTCACTGCTGATTGCAATGTGTTAGTAAAAGCAGCGGACGAAGTGATGCAGCACAGAAAAGAATCTCACTGCTAACCAAGGCTCTGTTTACGCGGCAGTGAGTTCAAGCGAAAACACAAAACTTTGGTCTCATTGTGGGCGTCTGTTTACATGGAAATGGTGCTCGGAGTCACAGAAAACGCAGGTTTTAGAGCACGGCACCCAAGGTGGAACTTATGGGAAATGCTCCGATTCCATCTCTCCACTTTCTGCAGATGTTCGGGGCGGAGACGTTGCTGCTGCACACACGCTCCACGGCCATAGTAAACAGTTCTTTTGCTCGGGCACAAGTAGATATAGAATAATAATGGCAGCCTTCAGAGTGTCATGACTCCCAGTCCATAATCTCCTGGGACTTGGTAGTTCTATAGTTGAGAGTTGGTCTGTTCAACCAAATGTCTGTGTACTCGCCATTGTTAAAGTTTATAGCGTATTGTTCTCTGCACATGCGTGTTTGGTTGCTTTTCTTTCTTTCTCTTTTTTTTTTAAAACAACAGCGCCCACTACTGGCCCAAAACTGAAGAGCTACTATATTCACAAGCAGTGAAAACTATCCTTTTCAATGTTTCTACTATTGCTGTGTAAAATCAGTGTATTCAGTACAATACGTCTTGGTGCTCCATTTTGGTTGTTTTTTTATTGGGACTGTCATGGCGCCTCGGCCCCTCTGGCTTGTGAAAACCCTGACATGTGACCCTCCAGCCAGACTTGTCTCACACGTAGCCTGCAAAGGTTTGCACTTGCACTTTCACTGTCCTGCATGCAGAAGGATCGGTCAGCACACACATACAGGTCAAGGTCGCCGTCTGCACAACAATAACATCCATCCAACTTAGTCCGTGTTGTCATCAGCGCCGCAATCTAACGGCAATCACCAGTGAGATTACTTTTCTCTTTTGGCTCATGCATCCAAAACATTTAGAACCTGCACACACACACACACACACACACACACACACACACACACACACACACACACACACACACACACACACACACACACACACACACACACACACACACACACACACACACACACACACACACACACACACACACACACACACACACACACACACACACACAGCAGATTGCTTTCAACCAATTAGCTCTGAAAAAATGCCAAGTAACTCTATATGAGAGACTGTGGTCTGTTCGGGACTTAGACTTTGCAGCATTATTGTTACCATCAAAACCACCAGGGTTGTTTTCCAGCTCTGTCACAGGGATATTCAAGCTGGGAAAAGTGAAAGGAGCGTGCGCCCAGGCAATGTTCTCCATTGTGCCTGGGGGCTTAATGTGGCTTCAATTAAACCCAACATGTAAGTGTAACTACAAGCTACACTGATACAAAAGTACGGATCACCTCGGGTCTCTTCCACCAGCCTGCTGACTTTACAAACATCTTGCAGATGTTTGTTAAAGTTTACTGGAAAGAGACAGCGTCGAGGAAAAAGAGATCACAGAGCGAGGCAGTGTTGTGTCCAAAGCAGTGCAGTAGATCCTCCAGAGATCAAGTCTGGTACATTAGGAGAGATCGTCACGGAGCACTGCTTTTGGCTGGCAGCTCACATTCTGCACGTCCCTGAACACCGCCGAGTCAGAACGGCGTTGACGTTCAGTCCTCATGGGGTTAAGCAGAAAAGGGGACGTGACATGGCAACGGACAATTCAGACCTCAAATCAGTCAACATCACCTGGCATGAATGTCATCGAGTTGATGCCGACCGACAACTCCGGAGGAGATTGGTCAACTTATATTCCCAACTGAATAATCCAGACTGAACCGATCCAAAACTTTGTATTAATCAGTGTAGAATTACCTGAAATCAAGAATGTGTACATTATCATTATCTAATATTGAGAGCTTCATGCCAACGTGCTGTGCCGTGCTGCATTGGCCCAGAACAAAGTGGTCCATGGATCTGGAGAACCTTCTGTCACAGCAACAGCAGGTTGACTTATAGCAGTCCAAGCTAAAGACGTCTGAGGTCGTCGCCACATATACACAAGTGGGCATGAAATCTTAAACTCTATCTTAAAAAGTGTTGTTTGTATATTCTGCAGCAATAATAATGTAACATCACTCCAACATTCACAAGAGTCTCTATTATTATGTGTTCATGACAGCTGTCAACAAGGAAGTTTCCACTTTCCAGTTCATCTACTTGGCAGGAATAAGCATGAAGGTCTGCAGTAAAATGGTCATGGTGTCGTTACCCAAATAAGCCAAGTCATGGAAGAAATACTTGTAGGGTCAGTATTACTGGTAGACACATTTACACATTGAGACGTACTGCTGTTTTGTGTAGCTGGCCAACTACACACACCAGGATAACAATGTCTGTCAGCTACTTCTACTGAAATTATAGTTGGATGATTGGTTATTAAACGGCTAATGGACGTCACTATATACCGCTCTGCCACCACTTGAACAGTCCCAAAGCACTTTACAATGTTAATCACATTCACCCATGCACCAATGGAGGTGGCTGCCAAGCAAGGCGTTCAATCCATCAGTTTGCGGTTCAGTGTTTTGCTCAAGGACACTTTGGGACAGGGGGAGATGGGGAGTCGAATCTGCAACCTTCAGTCTGAGAGGCGACCACGGTACCAACCGAGCCACCGCCGCCCCAAAGTGCTTTACGACGACATTTCTGAGGAAGGAGTTTGACGGTGTTGAGATTAATTGTCTCCACTCAAAACTCAAAAACAACTTTACCACCTCCAACTGCCCCTGTCCCGACGCGTCCTTGATCAAGCCATGAAACCCGATGCTGTTCCCAAATGGTTTGTGAGCAACTTGCATGGCAACCATCACCCGCTGGGCTAGCTTTAGCTAGTAGCTTTAGCTGGCAGTGCATTCAAGCTGTATAAAGGAATTCCACCTGATGTGTGGAACACACTGTTCCAGTGTCCTTAAGTCCCCTCTGGTTGGTAAGCACCGTCTTCTGATCGACAACATTCCTCTCACAACACTGAGTGCTGGCAGGCCACCTCGCGTGCTTGTAATTAGACACCAGCCTCATCAACTTTTCAGCTTCTGGTCGTTCGAGAGGAGGTGAGTATTTGTGGAAATCTCAGACAAGCTGACATCAGCAAACCCAAACCAGGCTTGCACAACAGTCTGAGCTTTTTCCTGAAGAGTTAGAGAAGTATGCAGTCAACCACCATGTTTAATCAGATAAAGCCTAAAACACATATTTATATATGTGATTAAAAAAAATGGAAAAGCATTCCGTTAAAGTTATAGAGAAGCTTGTGGGAAATAATAACAGTATGCAGCCTATTTTTCCATTTTTAAAAAAAAAAAAAAACAGGATAAACCTAGTTAAAGGATCATGAATGGAAATCTAATACTAGAATCTCCAGATGAGTATTTCTCATGTCTTTTGACTGACGTGAGGGTTGGCATTGCTTAAAGACATGCTGTCAACTTGATCTGTGGTGTATTACCAACTAAAGGATGGCACAGTCTGATTCAATAAAAATACATGATTTCATTTGACTTAATGGTTTTTTTTTTCAGTCATGAGTTTTAACCTCACCTTGAATTATCTCAAACATATAAGGTCCCAATGTGAGATATTCATACTGAACATGACAAAAGTAATGAAATCATGAAGTCAAAACTTGTTGTAAATCCTAATATTGATTTTGGCTTGATGAATGTTCATTTCTTACAGTTTGGTGTGTTGGAGCAGAGAGGCATCGAGAGCAAGCAGGGCAATGGAGGAGCAGGATTAAATCAGCTCTGCACTATGGGAAGAAGGCAAGGCGGTCCAGTCAGTGTGATGCTTTGCAATGTTTTCGGGGAAATATCCAACTGGATGTTACTTTGACATTGTTGCATACCTGAAACATCCAATCATGGGAACAGTATTTCCTGATGGAAGTCATTTCTTGTAGCAGGATGATGGCCTCTGCCAGAAAGCCAGAATGGTTCAGGAATGGATTGAGAAACAAAACATCCAGTTTGAAGTAATAACTTGGCTTTCAACTTCACACATTTCAGTCCAATCTTCCATCTGAGTTGTCTGATGGAGAAACAAGTTCAACCCATGGAGGCCCCGTCTCACAAGTCCAAAGACTTCTTTCACATCAACACGGCCACGTTATGAAGACAATGTCTGTTCATCCGGCAGTGAGCATGCCAGGCCAGGAGATGGAGCCGTTTGGAGTTTTTTAGAATGACACCACAGACGCATGTGCAAAGAACAACACACTATAAACATTAACTATCGGAGAACACGGACATTCGTATGGACAGTCAACTAAGTTATATTTTATTCCGGCTGACTCTCAACTATAAAACTACCGAGTCCCAGGAGAAAATGAAGTGAGAGTTCATGACACTCTGGAGGCAGACGTGGTTATTGTCCATCTACTTTGCATATGTGCAGAAGAACTATTTACTACGGCCGCATGCGCAGTAGCAGCACTTCCACCGTTCACACAGAGACGAGTTGAAGCGTTTTTAAAAACAGATGTTTCCCGTGGCTCTGAGCACCGCTGTCGTGTAAACAGACGCCGACAATGCAACAAACGTTTTGCGTTTTCAGTTGAAGTTGGTAAAGGATTGCTGCAAGATACCACAGTACACCCTCAGAGGTCCAGTGGAGTAAATGCCTCCATAGGTCGGGGCTGTTTTCATCACGCAGTATTGGGCAGTTGGTTATAACGCTGTTGCTGATTAGTGTAAGAATAAACTGGCTCATAGAGCAGTACCACTGTTTTCATAATGGCATGTAGTACCAAAGAAGAGACTCAACAATCAACCAATAGGAGTTGCAGTAACTGACAGGCCTCCTTCTGTCCATGTGGCTGTTGGAAGTGAAAAACAGTCAAGTGGGAATGGTTCCTGAAAAATATCTTGAATCAGCCTGTTAACACTTCTGATTCCCTGGTCAGTGAGGATTTTAAATCGCTTGCTGACAAATGTATGAATGAGATTACAGAGTCGGTTGGAGACACAACATCATCGCCTGGACATGTTTCATGTTACAGCTACGTTATGGAAGTATTTTTCAAACATTACAAACTCTAACTGCTTTTCGTCCCGTCCCTCACAGAACGCACTAATCGAATCAGTGCAGAGACATTTGTCAGGTTTCCACTGACATGTAAAGAACTGCTCAGTGAGATCGACAACCCACTGTAGAGTAGTACATGATGGAATTAAAAGAGCGTCTTTTAAAAGTTCAAATGAGGAAGAAGCTTGTTGGAAAACACAATGAAGAAGTCATTCCTGGTTCAAGTTTTGTTTTGTAATCTCTTTTGTCACATGCAAACAATTCATAGCTATTTCCATTTCAGTTTATGGCTTTTTGTTTTTGTCCTTACACCGACTCTCCCCTCCTCGGCCGAGTGTCAAAACTTAAATTCCGCTTGAGGCTCAAAAACTTCCAATGCTCCGACACTAGTTTGAGGTTTTGTATGAAGATGCTGGTCAAAACGGCTCGACGTAAACAAATAAGAGACTTATTAACAAGGCGTTACTCCATTTAAAAAAATCAGAAGGTATTCACTTTGGTGATAAATATGGGCAATGTAATGATTCCTTCTTCCCAACTGGTCCACTTCAATCCTGCAGAGCATTTTCTGTGTACTTTCAGTCTCTTGAAGTATTCTGCACTGGGAAAAAAAAGCCTGTTACGTCCTCACGGAAATCAAGAGTCTGAATCAACTGATTACACGAAGAAACATTCGATGGCAATCAAGATGAAGGTGAGATGCTTTGAATAGTTGTCATCTGATCAGTAATAACTGATGCAGCTCGGTCCAAAGCTGGCCTGTAACGATGCATGTGTTGGCCTGCAGCTGGGATGTATTTAAGTTTCCATTTAAGGTAAACACAGACACGACCAACCGGGTCCAGCTTGAGCTAAAATAAGCCCACAGCCAGTTTTCGACAGACAACATGTCATTGCACAAGTATGTCTCTGGAGACAGAAGATGAACCAGAAAACTTTGGAGCAGCATCTCCTCGCGGCCCCCGGGGCTCAGGTGAGTGGTGGAAACAGACACCGGAGATGTGAAGAGGCCAAGAGGTCACTTGCATGACTTCATCCCGCTACCGCTTTCACTTAGACATGTTCGTCACTTATCAGGTTGATTCTGCAAACAGCATGAGCCACGTGTCCCTCATCTAACTACTGACAATGATGAGATTCTTCAATGTCCTACCAAAGATCAATTTCAGTTTTGGAATAAGTAATGATTGCTATAAAAGGATAAATAGGACGAGGGTGTGTCTTATAACCTTCAAAAGAACCAACTTAAGTATTTGACCTATAACACCCCCTTGAGACGATTACATAGGTCAGTCGGAATAGGAAAGCAACTGCCGACTACTATTAGCCAGTAATACAAGACGATATTTATAGTTCAGAAAGGCCGGTAGAAAGGGAATAATGCCCCGAGCAAACGTGACACTGACATGACACAGGGCAGACGTCCAACTGAAACACAGAGTGAGGTATAAACCACTCAGACAGCCTGATCCCACTCTGAGGCCTGCGTCTGGATTCATCACAGGAACAGCCTGTCCAGGGATGTCACACCTCTTCCAGCTGCACCGAAGCTGATAGATAGCGCACGTCATTATGCAACAAGCGTCTTTTCCGTTAAAAGCTCCCCGCCTCCCTTTCCCACCAATACCAAATCTGTCCTGCAAGGCACAACACGTCTGACCACGAGCCACTCGGCATGGGACTGAATTCCTGCTCCGGGCTTCCAAAGCTGATTCTTCTGTTTAAACCTCACGGTGAACCCAGATGTCGAGCAGCAGTGAAAAAGAAGAAAGGAAGAAAGAAAGAAATAATGGAGGACGTCGATATCGTCTCCTCGCTATGATAACAAGCAGCGCTGTCAAAAAGCCAAAGAGGAATCTCTGCACAGGGGCCAATCACTTTAAAAGAGAAGGACTTAATGTCGATGGATTCCTCACAACATTCTCATAAATAAATGTTAGATAATAAAGCGTAACAACCTCTGTTATGTCAACAAGATAAAAATGTACTCTGGCACATGTAAAGTCAGCCACAGGTTCCAAACAAAACATGTCTGAAGTAATACATTTTTGGAAAAGCAGCAGCGAGAAGATCTAAAAATATCCTTGTTCCCAGACCAGGACACATGTTTGCTGTTACATACTTATATGTTCAATTAAACATGTGCTGCTACACGTTCACCCCTGCAGGCCAGAGGGTTTGACCTCGTTCAGTGGAGCAAATCTTTGCCTTGTTGGTTGAGACAATTGGCGGCAAACTAGCAGACGAAGGATCAGCATGATGTGGTTAAACAGGCCTGACATATGGATCTGCTCAACATGACAGCAGCATGGAGCGACATACCATTCTCCAGCGTACAGCAAGTGCTGGGGTTCCTTCAGAGGTGAATTACAGACAAGAGAGCTTTTCCTATTTTAGTAAGACCTTGAAAAGTAATCCAATTGAAATTGAGGCCTTGTTTACAAGACCTCAAGTTGAAAAGCAAAACTTTCTGACCACTTTCAGTCGGTTTAGACGACACAGCGGTGCTCAGAGCCACTGACAACTCCACAGTTTGAGAACATCTCCAAAGGAGTAAAACGCTCCGATTCTGGAATGAAGACAGGCGAAAGCGAGACTTCCTGGAAACTCAGAGCCCGTCTCCTTGTTGACGATGGCAACACAGCTACTGTGGTCGTCCACGATGGACAATAACAACCGTGCTTGCTTCCAGTATCATGACTCCCCGTCCAGACTCTCCTGGGACTCGCTAGTTTAATAGCTGAGATTCACCGTAATAACAACTGTGCTGTTCGTCCATACGAATGTCCATGTTCTCCATTGCTAATGTTTAAAGCGTCTTGTTCTCTGCATGCATCTGTGTATGGTTTCATTACAAAAAAGCAACAGCACCCACTAGTGGCCCAACATAAAACTACATGGTGTTCAGTACTGCTGCTGTTACCTTGTAGACGAACATCGTTTTCACAACGCTGCCGAGTGAATACAAACTATTTCTGACGCAAAACCGTCATGTTTTCACTTGAAACGTTACGTAAACAGGGTTTTGAATGAGTCCTCACCTCTTAGCATTTTTTTTTTAAACTTATCAAAAAATTGCTTGATTTTGATCTTTTCTCTGTCCATCTCTCGCTCATTTATGTTTTTGACTGAAGAAATACCATCACAACTATGACACACAGGGTGTTGAAAATACTTTTGTTTTTGTAAAGTTAAAAACCTGGTGCCTGGTGTTATTACTGCTTATGCAAAGCATCTGTTGACAAAGTGTTCTTTTGACTCTCTAAAACATCATCTTGGAAATTACCTGAAAAACCACCTGAGCATGCTGGACTGATGTTCTTGGACTCAGCGTGCTCCTGAGCTGTGAGGTGATCCACCTGCATTAACCTCGAAACAGGCGGCTGGACTGCAATGACGCTGAGAAACTCTCATTATAAAGCAAGTAGCGTCTGGAGGAGTAAACTGGAGTACTTAGAAAAACCTGAGTTTTTAACATTGAAGCTCTGGCCACATCTTCAGGGTTCCGTCCAAATGCCACAATGTGGTCATGAGCTAAATAGTGCAGCAGTGAGACAGAAACCACTCTGACTGAAGCCAAACAACTTGCTGTTGGCCGCTGCTGAAACCCAAGCAGGCCGCTGGATGTCAGACGGAGATCCCTGGGTATTAATTAACAGCGCAGCAGAGGCAGCGCCGCAGCGACCAGAAGAAGACAGAGAGCGAGAGCGTTTTGTCTGACAACTGTTGACAGCGCTTAAATCCTCTGTGCTCCTCTTCATCCTCACCTCCACCATCAAGCTGTCACCATGGGCTTGTGGTACAGTTTGAATTGTTTATAGAAGTATTAATATGCCATTTTTAGGGAGTAAAAATAAAGAATGGTGTCAATGGAGGACAGGTGCAGTGAAAAATACGCAGAGGAAGGACGCCACGGGAAGTTTGGGGAAATAAAAAACGGTTGAGAACCGATGAGGAGAAAGAACATCAGGATGTACAGGTGTGATGAGAGAGCGTGTTTCACAAAGCGGGCCCATGACAGCACGGCTACGACAAATGTGAAATAACATGTATGTGTTACATGTGAACGGAGGAAGATCATGTTTAGGTTTGAACTGATGCAAAATAGCTCATGGTGGATTCTGCATCTATACAACCACTTCCTGATGGATGGATGGATGGATGGATGGATGGATGGATGGATGGGTGGATGGATGGATGGATGGATGGATGGATGGGTGGGTGGATGGGTGGGTGGGTGGATGGGTGGGTGGATGGGTGGGTGGGTGGATGGATGGATGGATGGATGGATGGATGGATGGATGGATGGATGGGTGGGTGGATGGGTGGGTGGGTGGGTGGATGGATGGATGGGTGGGTGGGTGGGTGGATGGATGGATGGATGGATGGATGGATGGGTGGGTGGATGGGTGGGTGGGTGGGTGGATGGATGGATGGATGGATGGATGGATGGATGGATGGGATCCACCATGGTTTTTTCAACCGTGAGCTATTGTACATCACATCAGACCTTCAATGTAAATTCATTGGTTCAATGTAACATATAAATGTTATTTCCCATTTGTTGTTGCCTTGTTTCCACCTCACACAACCCCTTTATCCATCTATCATCCATCCATCCATCCATCCATGATGGATGGCAACAACAAATGTGAAAAGGTCCAGATTGTCCGGGGCGAGTTCATGTGCACCAATATTATCACCCCATCTACTCAGCTCATCAGTCTCACCATGAGGTCGGCATTTCTTGACCTGCTCACCTGATCCATGTCCAGATTTACTTTGCTGCAGGATCCAGGACTGAAGGTGGATTTGTTAGATTGACCATTCAAGATTTTTGTATTAAAAAAGAAAAAGAAAAACTGAAACACCAAATAAATATTCTCCTTGTTCAGACTCTGATCTGGAAAAGACAGTTCTATGTTTGAGACCTGATCAGAATTGTTTGGACCTGGGCTGTGGTCGGATTAAGGATGGCCACAGACCAGCCCTCTGGTCTACTGGGTCAGCGCTCTGAATGGACCCACAGTCTTTTGAAAGATGTGTTCTCGTGAAGCTTTTTCATCCCACTGATTCTTTCATTCTCATTATTTGTGTCCATGTAAAAGCAGCTACCGACAACAATCTGGCTGCAGCTGCTTTTTCCTTCCAGACCGCTGTCAAACAGAGAGAGACTATATTCATCTTAAACTGTCCTCTTTCCAGACGTCTCCCAAACCAGAGCTTCTGCTTTTCACGCCATTTATAGGAGCAGAGAGCCGGCTTTTCCAACCAGACCTGTCCTGGGCGGGCACACACACACACACACACACACACACACACACACACACACACACACACACACACACACACACACACACACACACACACACACACACACACACACACACACACACACACACACACACACACACACACACACACACACACACACACACACACACACACACACACACACACACTTCATTGATGCCGGAGTTTAAGTTCAGTTCTGACAGACGTGCATGCACTACGGTTGGAAGTTTGCACGGATAAAGTTTCTGCTGCCGGCATCTTCCACTGGATTACCACCAAACGACTGTCAGCTTCGATGAAAACTTTAAAGCGCTTGACATATCCTGTCATTCAAAGTACAACAATGCTCCTTTTAGCCTTTGTGGACCAGTTTATGAAAAAGAATAAATACTCTGAAAAGATATACAGCATACAACAGAGCCAGGGTGATTCAGTACAAGTACTGACGACCAACACCAACTTCGACACGTCAAAGCTTTTTAAATTTGACATGAGATCATGACAAAGACCGAATAAATGGAAGGTAAAATAAATGACTAGACGTATTCGAAATTAAATGAAAAGTAATTGTCATCAAAACAAATTTCAGATTTTTTCTTTCTTTTTCAAAGAACAAAACAACAATTCAACAGCTTCAACAGTTCCAGTTCCAGAGGCTGATCACAGGGGTAAAGGAACAAACTCCGGCCCTTCAGAAAGCCTCACCTGGACCTCCTCCACCCCTCCCATCTGCTGGACTGTGTCAGGAAGGGTGGTCAGCAACCAATCACAGATCCCCTTTCTCTTCACCCTCTACACCAGCGTCCAGCTGCTGCACCTCAGCCCCAGACACGTTCTGATGACTGCAGTATTTGGATGTATCAGCAGCAGTGAGGAGACTGAGTACAGAGAAGCAGTGGACAACATGGTCACTTGGTGTGAGCAGAACAATCTGCAGCTCAATCTGACAACCAAGGATCTGGTGGACCTGAGGAGGACCAGGGTCTGTGTCCTCTGTCTCCAGCCAGGGAGACCGTGTGGACATTATGGCAGACTATATATATCTAGAGGGGTACATAGACAATACTCTGGACTGGGGTTAGAACACTGAAGCTCTTTACAAGAAAGGCTAAAGCCGCCTCTAGTTTCTGAGGAGGCTGAGGTCCTTCAACATCTGCTACACTATGCTGAGTCTGTGGTGGAGAGCAGTATAATCTATACTATCACTATAACTATACTCTATACTATAACACTATCATCTATACTATCACTATAACTATACTCTATACTATAACACTATAATCTATACTGTAACTATAACTATACTCTATACTATAACACTATAATCTATACTATAACTATACTCTATACTATAACACTATCATCTATACTATCACTATAACTATACTCTATACTATAACACTATAATCTATACTATCACTATAACTATACTCTATACTATAACACTATAATCTATACTGTAACTATAACTATACTCTATACTATAACACTATAATCTATACTATCACTATAACTATACTCTATACTATAACACTATAATCTATACTGTAACTATAACTATAACTACACTCTATACTATAACACTATCATCTATACTATCACTATAACTATACTCTATACTCTACTATAACACTATAATCTATACTGTAACTATAACTATACTCTATACTATAACACTATAATCTATACTGTAACTATAACTATACTCTATACTATAACACTATAATCTATACTGCATGCTCAGGTGGAATGGTTTTATGACTCTGGTATTTGGCGCTATATTAATAAAACTGAGTAGAGTTGAATCCATCTCGTGCTCACAGAGGGTTCACCCTGCCTGAATCACTCTACGTCCATGTGAACTTGCTCTTGTAGGTCAAGACTTTCACAATTGTTGTTTTGATGCTTTGCAATGTTTTTTCATGTCTGAAGTTGTGAATCACACATCTCACATCTCGCTGAAGGAGATACTTGGCACGCTGGGAGCTGCTCAATATAGCCGAGGCCAAACAAAAGCACCAGGCCTGTCACACTGCAAACTCTTAAAATAGAGGAAGCCCCTGTCAATATGAGGCGGCGATATTCTTGTACTGACACCCCAGGGAGCGTGAGGTCACAGTACAAACACTAGAACCTGAGAACATTGTCTGCGTGTTTGGTTTACAGGCAGCGGGCGCGACACCAACCTGCAACAAACTGCCTTCTCCTTGAGGCCAGACATGCATGTGTACACATAGACTAATGGCATTAAAGACAAAAACTGTGCGTCTTTTAACGCCTGAGCAGCCTTCAGCACCTTGCTGTGTTCCTCTCGCCTGCGAGTGGATGCTTCAACCGATAAGGAGCTGTATCAGGTTTTCAACAATATTTAGAGAGGTTGGATGTGTCCAAGTAACGTTCATGGCTTCCAAGGGTTCCTCGAAGGTTTCCACCTAAAGCAACACACCTCTTATGGCCTGTTTACACCTCAATAATTTAAAGGGAAATTACTGAACTGGTGTTGCATTTTAGGCATCTATTTACACGACAACAGTGCTTGGAGCCACTGAAAACAGAAGAGCACATTTTGGAAAGAGCTCCCGAGGTGGAACTTTTGTAAAATAAGTAGATGGGCAACAATGCTAATTATTTGGAAATGCTTGTTCCTCGTCTCGTTGTAAAGACGGTGGAGACGCTGCTGCTGCTGAGCGCACGCACATCGGCCGTGGAAAAACACTTCTTCAGTTCATGAGTGAGTCGATGGACAATAACAACAATGTTTGTTCCAGAGTGTCACGACTCCCAGATTATATTCTGCTGGTTCACACTCTGGATGGATGGAGGGAGGGAGGGAGGGAGGGAGGGAGGGAGGGAGGGAGGGAGGGAGGGAGGGAGGGAGGGAGGGAGGGAGGGATGGAGGGAGGGAGGGAGGGAGGGAGGGAGGGAGGGAGGGAGGGAGGGAGGGAGGGAGGGATGGATGGATGGATGGATGGATGGATGGATGGATGGATGGAGGGATGGAGGGAGGGAGGGAGGGAGGGAGGGAGGGAGGGAGGGAGGGAGGGATGGATGGATGGATGGATAGATAGATAGATAACTTTAATTTTCATTCTGACAATTTACATCAGAGATGCACTGCAGAATGAAATTTTGATGCAGGGTCAAGGATAAAAACACACAAAAAGTACCTTAGATAAAATAAGAATAAATAAGTGGAAATGGGTTAAAACAGAAGAATAAATAAGTATTTCCAGTCCTCTGTTTAAAAGACGGATGGCGGTGAGAAAAAAAAAGCAGTTCTTGAACCTGGCAGTTTTACATCTCAGGCTGCGGTTCCTCCTGCCTGAGGGGAGGAGAGGAAGCGGTCCTGGACAATCGCCTTCTTGTCGTTAGTCCTTACAGCCACAGCCGGCACAGGCGCCGCCATCTTGTATCAGTCTTACTTTAATCATGTGTCGCATGTAGCATCACTGCTGTCTTTAGCATCTAGCATGTAGCATCGCTGGTGACTTTAGCATGTAGCATCGCTGGTGTGTGAGACCTGAAACTCTTTAGCATGTAGCATGTAGCATCGCTGGTGTGTGAGCCCTGAAACTCTTTAGGATGTAGCATCGCTGGTGTCTTTAGCATGTAGCATGCAGCATCGCTGGTGTGTAAGCCCTGAAATTCTTTAGCATGTAGCATGGAGCATCGCTGGTGTGTGAGCCCTGAAACTCTTTAGTATGTAGCATCGCTGGTGTCTTTAGCATGTAGCATGCAGCATCGCTGGTGTGTAAGCCCTGAAATTCTTTAGCATGTAGCATGTAGCATCGCTGGTGCGTGAGCCCTGAAACTCTTTAGTATGTAGCATCGCTGGTGTCTTTAGCATGTAGCATGCAGCATCGCTGGTGTGTAAGCCCTGAAATTCTTTAGCATGTAGCATGGAGCATCGCTGGTGTCTTTAGCATGTAGCATGTAGCATGTAGCATGTAGCACGGCTCAAAGTAAAAATTCTCCTGGATCCACTGAGCAGTGAGACTACCAAGCAACCTCTTGCTTACTCTGCTGGTCCAAACGTCTGATAGTCTGATAGTCTAATACTATCCAGAGTACTATCTAGAGAACTGCAGTGCACAGTGGGATTCTAATGTGACAGAGCAACGCCTGAAGGCGAGAATGTGAAACCAGCAGAGCCAAAAGCTCATTGAACAACATCTCAGTGTGAACATGGAAGGTGGATATCAGTGGCGGTACAAGAGTCTCTGGATGCAGCAATTTGTCTCGATCTAGTAGGGAAGCGAGTGACTGGCTGGCTGAACAAGTAGCCGTCCACCTGATCACTGATAATACAAGTTCGTTAGGAAATTTATGTGAAAAGACCAATTAGTCATTCGTATTTTCTTTAAAAGGAGAATAAGGCATTAATTAGTATTCTTTGTCTCAGCTGTGTTCTGACTGTGTTCCTGGTGAGCCATCATCTGAACACGATCCTCCTGAACATGATCCTCCTGAACATGATCCTCCTGAACATGATCCTCCTGAACATGATCCATCTGAACATGATCCTCCTGAACATGATCTCCTGAACACGATCCATCTGAACCTGATCCATCTGAACACGATCCATCTGAACATGATCCATCTGAACATGATCCATCTGAACACGATCCATCTCAACATGATCCTCCTGAACATGATCCTCCTGAACATGATCCATCTGAACACGATCCATCTGAACACGATCCATCTGAACACGATCCATCTGAACACGATCCTCCTGAACACGATCCATCTGAACATGATCCATCTCAACATGATCCTCCTGAACATGATCCTCCTGAACACGATCCATCTGAACACGATCCATCTGAACACGATCCATCTGAACACGATCCTCCTGAACACGATCCATCTGAACATGATCCATCTGAACATGATCTCCTGAACACGATCCATCTGAACATGATCCATCTGAACATGATCTCCTGAACATGATCCATCTGAACATGATCCTCCAGAACGCCAGCATGTTTGGAGCGATGTTAGCATCGGCAACTAGATCATGATTACCAACATTTTAGGAGGAAAAGAAAAGTTGTGTGAGATGTGAGAGTTGTTCAGTGTTTGGTTGTGGCTGTTAATGCCAAAGAAGGTGCAACTGCCTTATTAACTGGAGTTTTCTCTAAAAAATATAACTTTTTTTCAGTATTGGGAGTTGTGGTACAATTTAGCATTCAATAGAATTTTTTAATTATTAATTCAAAACAATCCCACTGTATATAAGGCAAATGAAGTGTGTGTCCCCCACAGCCTCAAAGTCCTGCTGTCGGAGTGTGTAAAAGGTTTCTGGGGACATTTCCTCGTATTTTGCAGCAGAAAGTTTCATCAAATTTGGCCTTTTGAGATTGGAGGTTTTTTTGGTAGTAATTGTTAGATTTTGGTGAAAATATAAACATTTTCAAAGAAAAACATTAAAGGGGACATATCATGCTAAATCCACTTTTTTAGCCCTTAAATGCATTTTGGTGTATATTTAGAGTGTTTAGAAGTACAGAAAAGTTCAAAGTAGTCTCTTCAGGTGCTCCGTTGATATCTTTATATTCTGTTTTGGTCATATTTTGCGATCGGTTTCGATTTTTCTATTCTCTATTACGTTTTTTGAACAATGACGTCACAGTATTCTCAGCGGAACTGCCAAATTAGGACATCGACGTTTCGAGCAATCCGCCATTTTTGTTTCTCGCTGCGATTTTGTAGTCCAACCGAAGTTACGAGAGGATAAGTCGAAATGTTCGGTTGTTGGATGTAGTAACCCACAAGCTTCGTTACACCGTCTCCCAGCATCAGAACCTTTTCCAAGTGCCTGGTTGAGTTTTATTTTTCACAGAAATGTACCCACATCTGTGGGTAAGGTCATTTTTGTGTGCGCGAATCACTTTAAGGACGACTGCTTCAGCAACCTCCGCCAGTATAAAGAAGGATTTGCCGAAAGACTTGGTCTGATTGAGCGGTCAGTTCCTTCTATCTATGGAGACGACGAACAGAGCACTTCGGTAAGCTGTATATAACGCTAAAAAGTGTGATGATAAGACGTCCCTGTCATTGTTTTGTTAGCATTAGCAGTTGCACCGTCTTCATATGTTAGCGCTGTGTGCTCGTTTTAGATTAGAATGTAACTTCTGTGTTAAATAGTCGTTGTAATACAGGCAGTATTGTAGTAGTGGGCATGGATGGAGAAGTTAGTGTAAATATAGTAACACACCATTGCGTTACATCCATATGAAGACGTTGTTCTTCAGGTGCATCATGGTCATTTTCATCTCACTCCGCCGGGTCCGACTCTGGCTCCAACATGTATGGCTGGATGGACAAATCTTCCCTTGTTGACATTTTGTAAATAATGTGTGAATATAAAGTTTCTGCGCCGCTAGATAATTGTATCTGTTCTATCAAACTACAAAGATGGCCGAACAGGGTGGAGTTGAACCGAGTGTCACCTCTGCAACCTGGAGAGGAGGCGGGGTATGAAGAGACCGCCCCAAAACGAGTTGCTCTCAGAAGCGCATCAGAAAAGGGGTTGAAAAGGGGCCTGTGGAGCTCTAATAATGAGGAATTCAGACCCAAGTATTGCAGTTTCGCGTTGTATAGACCACAACTGTATGATTTATATGTAAAAAGGAAGGATTTAAAAGCATGATATGTCTCCTTTAAAGTTAAAATTCGGCACCGTTTTACAGGACCAGCCAACTCGTGATGGAACTGGGCTGCTAAAGTAAAGTGTGTTTGACAGCCCTGCTTTATGGGGTATAGCAAGTATTCCAATGTGTAGGTCTATTAAGTCTTTTCATTAAAGGTGTAAGCAGCGGGAGGAAAAATGGCGGGGCACTTGTCTAAAGAGAAAGATGAATCGGAGTGCACCAAGAGAGTTACAGAGAACATGTCTTATTTAGAGAAATAGACTAAAATAGTGTTAAATGCTTATTTTGTGGTAAAAACAGAATAAAAACTGGAGAATGAAAGTTTGAAACTGCAAGCTGAGGCACCCGAGACAGCGTATGAAACCACTGAGGTTAAGAACTGTGAACATTTGGGTCCCTCAAGAAGAAGAAAAAAGGTTGGAAATCCCTGCATCAGGTAATAGGACTTACTCAGAATGCACCAAAGGGATTAAATCAGGCCTCAGAAGCTCTAAACTCTGCGCTGAGCTTTTCTTCGGAGCACTTGGGAGTCGTGTGACGTCACCTGTTGATGAGGGTCCCGAACAGCAGCCGGATGGTCTTCTGGATGTTTTCGGTGCACAGCCAGCTCCACTGCTCCTTCATCAGCAAACACAGGATGTTCAGCGCCACCTCGGCCAGCGCCGTCTCCGAGCCTGAGGTCGCCACGTGCACATGCACACAAAGAACACACACATGCAGAGATGAACACAGATGAAGATTAGAGCAGATACTGATAGTATCTCAGGCGTGGGGTCAGCACGCTGACAGACAAATGCCTGTGTTATGTAAGGTGTAAAAACAAGCTGTCTCAAGAGTGATACAAGCCATATGATGACCATTGCTTCTTATGTGTATTAATACTGCCCCCATGTGGTTTGACTTGGATACTACAAGGTCTACAGCACGTCATCCACAATCAGGTTCTCAAAGTGTGGGGCAATAAGGCAACTCTAGGGATCCGAGCGATGCCTTTTCCAGCACAGGTTTATTCACACCTAAAAACTGATGAATTTCCCTCAAAGATTCGTTTCAGAAACAGAATCAAATACGGACTTGTGAAGACTCAAACGTCTAAATGCACATAAACGCCACTGAACGAAAGATTCAGCTCATATAATTGATTAAATAAACAGAACAGACACACTAAGGGATCTTTGGCCACCATCTTTTGTTTCAAGTGAAATCGCCAAAGTTCTGTTGCGTTTTGGGCTCATTTACATAAAAACGCTGCTCAGAGCCAATGACAACGCTCCGACTCCGTCATCCTGTAAACGGGCAAAAACTACACTTTCTGGAAAAGCTTGGGCACCGTCTCCATGGAGACGGAGGAGATAGTTCTTCTGAACACGTGTGAGTAGATGGACACAGTGTCATGTCTTCCAGTCCATGTTCTCCTGGGACTTGGTAGTTTTATAGTTGAGTCTCCCGGAATAATAATCCAACTTCGTGGTCTGTCTATCTGGACGTTCGTGTGTTCACGTCGTATTGTTCCTGACACACACATGAGTGTAGTTTCAATACAAAAACAACCAACACTTTGCACTAGTTTCTGCCATTTCCATCAACAGACGTCGTTTTCAAAATGTTGCCATGTAAACGCAAATATCAGCAAACTATTTACTACTTTGACAGATAATTTGGCTTGTTTTAAGAGATACTTACTTATATTTAGTCCTATTACAGGATGATTTTAAATCTAGATTTAAAAATCTTATTTCAAGATTTCTTGCCAAGTAAAATTCACTTCCTGCACGGACAGATAATAATTTCACTAGTTTGAAGTCATTTTGGCAGCAGGAGTGAGTTTGCTTCTTAATCTCGAGTAGCAAACTGGGAGGTGTGATGAAGTGCTGAGTGACTCCCAACAGTCACATGGCGTCGCTGCATTGTGATGAAATACAGAGCGTAAAGTGGAAGCGAGTCAGTGAATCACCGATCTGGTCAGACACAAAGGAAAACGAAACCAGACAAGCCAGGAAACACAACTGATGACCAGTGAAACGCCGGGAGGTTAACATTCAATTTCCACCACATTTTCACTTTTCCATCGGGGATTATTCACCCAACTTCAGCACCTCTTTTCTAATTTGTTATCCAGACAAATTCCTTGAGTCTTCTCGGACACAAAGTCCACGTGAGGGCACTGAGCTTGCAGATTGGAGAATTGCTCTGGTTTTACGAGCAGCTGCAGATGGTACTTCGTCAGCGTTTTCCAAAGAACTAATGTTGTTTTATTTTTTTTGCTTTTTACGTACTTCCCCCAAGTCTTTCTCTTTAATCACACAGTTGTTGGGAAATACACAACTGGAATAATCTCACTCAGGGTTTGATATTGTAATACAAGGTTTTTCAAACTTAAAGGTCCATATTTTATGATTGTTAAAGGTCTAGAACATATTAACATTTAAAAACTCACTTCATTCATAGAACAGAACTCATTTTTCACATTTAGGCAAACCACGACTAAACACATGTCTAAGGAACTTACAGAATATATGTTTATTGGCCAACCTGCTGAGGTATGAGCTGTTCAACACACTAATTGTGACAAATGCAGACGTGAACATGGTCAGTTTTTGTCACATTTACCTGAAAGCAAAGTGACACAGGTTACCTGGCCGGTTCCCTTTCAGTCCCTCAACAGCTCCCTTCACCTTCCCAATCATGGCTTGAGCTCCTTCAGTTGCAATGGACTCATTTAACTTCATTTCAATTCTCCTCTCAACTTTCATTCAGCATCTGAACTGTGGCTTCATACATGTCCTCTCCTCCAGTGAGGTTATGGAGAAGAGCCAGGCCCGAGAAGTCTCCACACAATTCCCTCTTCACGTTGCTGAAATACCTTTGAAAGACACTGAGCTGCGATTTGTGTTATCTGGTGATTCATCAACAGCAGGCGCGTTCTCAGGCCACGTTTCCACGACAACATTGTGAGTGAAGCAATTTCAGAACATGAAAACGCCACTCGCTCCTTTTAGGTTTCCTTCAAATGATGAACCACGAGATGCGACACCAGCCCATGCAGTGATCCCTTATACATTCACAGATTATTTGCTGTTACATCTTATTTTATCACGCATCACTGCATTTACTAGCAGGAGTTCATCCCCACCAATGACTGCAAGTTACCGTGTGTATGTTAGCAGATAAGCTGTAAACTCAGTTCACTGAACGGTCCAGCCGGTAGTTGTTCATATTGTTAGAAGACAGGATTATAGTTGTGTGAACTGGGTGCGTTGACAATATTGTCATGTCTACAACCATGTCCACTTCTTACCGTGCTCAATAATTTGCTTTTCCCTCTCGTTTCCACACAGAAAGCCTCTGACTTCTCTCTGCACCAGACTGCCGTCACTTTCTGCTTCGGTCCCGACGGACAGTTTCTCCTGTTCGCTGATGAACGTCTGCAAATCTTCCAAAGACGTCCCCTTAAACACCTGGGGAGGAACGGAGCATCACAAGAGTGTCTCGGTGTCCTGATTAGACTGCATGCTGGAGTGACCATCATTATATATTAAGAACCACAACAGCTGGTTACCGTGTTAGTTTGGTCCCAACTGAACAAAACTGGTGGTCTCATGTCAGAGCCGTTCATGAAGGACATATTCTTACTGGGGAACTTCAGCCGAGACCTGGAGAAACACAAGAAAATGACTGTTTACAAGGATGGATGGATGGATGGATGGATGGATGGATGGATGGATGGATGGATGGATGGATGGATGGATGGATGGATGGATGGATGGATGGATGGATGGGTGGATGGATGGATGGATGGATGGATGGATGGATGGATGGATGGATGGATGGATGGATGGATGGATGGATGGATGGATGGATGGATGGATGGATACAATGAAGTTTGAATGTGTGTGAATACAGCGAACAGGAACTAAAAGCTTTTTTGTTTTCCATACTTGCTCTTCTTGTCCAGAGACATTTTTCCTCCGTCGATCTCCACCTCGTCCTCCGTGGGGCTTTGAGGTTCCGAGCGAGGAAACGCCGTCTTCAGAGTGTCCACAATGGCATTCACCACAATCTGCAGACACAAACACACACACACACACACACACCCTCCATCAGATAGCCACCATGTCCAGAAGTCATGTGCAGACACGCTGACATAGACATGCATAACACAAAAACTGAAGAAGTCTGTTTTCATCTTGTTCAAATTGATGAAGAAACATGGGTAGTCCTAACAAGTCAAATATTAACCAGTGGTGGAAATACTTTGAGTCAAACCTTGTCTATGCGTGACACAATGAAAGGTTTCTTGACGAAAGCGATCCTGGCGTCTGTGTTCAGAGCAAGAAACTCCTGCATCTCCTCACTGTTGGCTATTTCAGGGATGGTGCACAGTTGCTGAAATGAACAACAGAAGGTGAGTAAACCAAAGAGCCAACAAAGCAACAAGAATGTGAAGATAAAGTTGAGAACAAAGTCCACCAACTTTTAGAAAGGTTTCCAGGAGTCCTTTCCTGGCTTCTATTTTGTCACTGTCCATATTCCCAAACGGCATGTCAGGGAAGATCTTCTTTGGGCCTTTCACACCTGGAAGAGTCAGACAGGTTACAACCATATAGCAACCAACTGGGAGGACTTCCAAAGAAGAGCTCCGCTAACTGAGAACCTGGAAACATCTCGCTCTCTCTAAACCAATAAGCCAGAACCTGAGGACCACGTTCCCCTCTACTGCAAACAGCAGGTATCCCAGAGTGTTTCCTGTAGTATTACACCACCAAATGCAAGCAGCTGGTCCTTTAAAGTCAATAAGGCTTGAAGAGGGGAAACCCTTCCCATACATCCCACTGTTGCTTAATCAGATGAAGATTTAGGAATTGTAAAGGCAGGCCAACGCCATGTCATCCTCAGGTTCCTCCAACTACTCCTGAATCATTTCTACTAGGTGGTAGACTGCATTGGGATGTAGGAATGGTCATTAGAGTTCACATATATCATGCTTTCCAACCACTTCAGCAGTCTCAAAGCCCTTTACACGTCACATTCACACGCCAATGGAGGCTGCTGCCATCAAGGTGATGGGAATCAAACCTCCAACCATCCAAATGGGAGACGACTACTCTACCAACCGAGCCACAGCCGCCCCGTTACATGCAGATACTGAGTCCCGATAAGAGTGCTTAATAAATGCCATAAACCAAATTCATGCTCCATATGAAAACAATATACAAAGGGTTTTGCGATACGGCGAATCTCCTCCGACAGCAGCCTCTATGTCAACAGTACGAGCGCCTCCAACGGCCTTACAGTCTACAATACACATAGCGCATTGCATAGCATGTACCGACCCATTGCTCTGTGTATAACGTAGACCCAGCTCACTGTTAATGAGCGTATCAGTCCCACTTTAGCATGTAGCATGTAGCATCGCTGGTGTGTGAGCCCTCAAACTCTTTAGCATGTAGCATGTAGCATCACTGGTGTGTGAGCCCTCAAACTCTTTAGCATGTAGCATGTAGCACCGCTGGTGTGTGAGCCCTCAAACTCTTTAGCATGTAGCATGTAGCATCACTGGTGTGTGAGCCCTCAAACTCTTTAGCATGTAGCATGTAGCATGGCTCCAAGTGAAATCCTCCTGGGTCCACTGAGCAGCTAAATTATTGAGCGACATCAGGCTAACTCTGCTGATAGGGTTGCTGCTGTTGTACTAACTAATCTTTCTCTTCCTCTTGATATTTTGGATGAACATCATTTACAGTCGGTATTACTTTTGTAATTCTCCTTAGTATTAAAGAATCTCCAATCACTCCTGCTCTCCTATATCATATCAGCGGGCGACGGTGCCGACGCATGACATCATGTAATACATACAAGGTTGAGCTTTCACGAGTACGAGTACTCCATGCAGTCTTGGACCCACTGTCCGACACTAGTATTTGTGTATCCTTAATAGAAACATAATATTTTGTGGCAAGAAGCCACCATGTGCTGGTCAGGCGGTGGACATAATGAGACTGCTACTGAATTCACCTGCCAAAGGTTTACAGGTTAACTCTGATCCGATGTCTACCAGCACAAGTTGAGATAAGCTTCTCCAAATCCAACCTTTGATGAGCTTCCGCAGTTCTGCTTTTTCTTCGAGGCGTGTTTGCAGGTTGAGGAACTCGCTGTATCTTCTGTTGACCATGTGATACGCCACAGGCTGAATGGAGGATGGATTCTCACAACCTGTCGGCAAAGCTTCAGCATCTTCTGAGCTTGGCTGGGTGCCTCCTGGATTCTCACCGCACATGGCTGTCTCATACTGTAAGTCATTACCGTACAAATAGTCAGAATTTCTGTAAACATTCATTGTTGTAGTAATTAAAGTCCTGTTATATTTTCAAGGTCTTTAAATGGAAAGACAGACAGATTTTTTATTATTTTTTCAAATCTTTCATTAAGATTTGGAAGCATTGACGGGCTTTATCATAACTTAAAGAAGAGTTTTAATCTTGCAGTGTGAGGCGACAAATGCCAAGTGAATGAAAGAATGGTTTAATAGTTTGTCAACTAAAATATGTCACATCCTAACATGTCACCTGCACATTGCTTTTCACCGCCTTTCACACTTGAATATTACTTCGTTCTCAGTTTGCCAAATATGTACTAATCCAAAGAAACAAAAGTCGACATGGTGGGATACTCCCGACAGAGCTAGCTCACCTGTATGTCTGTTAAAGTGAAACAACACTGGTTAAAAGAGGTCAAATAACTGAAAAGGAGAAAAAAAAGAAAAGAAAAAAAACTTTGCACTCCTGAAATCGCTAAAAAGGTCATAATGGTAATAAAACGCCCCCAGAGTTTTTAAATCTCTAATTGTAGATCTTAATTGACATTGATGTAACATAACCCAGTCTGGAAAATATATTTGATATTTTTCCACCCAGACTTATTTAATTTGATGTTTATTGAGAGAAAAAATAATATTTGTGTGGAAAGGTTGCAGACATCTCTTTTGGATTAATGTGGTCACTGATATTCAAACTGGTGTATAAATGCAACTTGACTCACAACCTGGTTGTACGTCTGAACATCTTTTCAGACTCACATAAATTTGTACAGTGAGGATTTTCAAGGAACGCAAGCACCTCCATATGGGGCTTAATGCCTTGAAGAGAGGACAACAATGATCCAAATGTGAGACTGGAGCCTTAAGATCCAGCCAACAAACCCAAATCTGTTAAGATCTGAGTCAAACGTGTACGAAATGTGAAGGAACAGTTTGAGCCTTTAAGGTTCTGAGGTAAGAAAAATGGGAGAAACTAGCAGACAGCCCTAAGATATCAAGCCTCCACCCTAGAAGGAATAAATATTGACAGAAAAACAAAAGAAGACAAAGAAAGACAAATCAGTGAATAATGTCCATACCTTGATGGTGTATAGTGTGTAGGGATGGGATCCGGTGCCGCGATGTTCCTTGGCGGTGATGGTGCCGGTGATGCGGAGGTTCTGAATGATGACTGGTCCTTCAGGGCTGCTGAGGGGCTCGAAGCTAAACGTCCCCATGGGTGAACCACCCTGCAAAGGACTGACTACAGTCAGCTCATTGGGATTCCCCATCCCGGTTTGGTCCACTCCCAGAAGAAGCTCTCTGTGTGGGTTGAGTGCAGAGGGACCTCCCTCCCTCTCGGCGTCCTGGAGGCTGCTGGCGATGGACACCGCCTCTGTTGAGCTAACTGATGTGGAACCACATCCGTTGGGCTGCACAACTGGTTCTGAATTCACAATGACTTTAGGACAAGAGCCGTCCACAGGACTGGCACAAACATCTTCTAAGTCCCCCTCATTGTTGCTCTCAAGAGAGGTACTACATTCTTTCAGCTTGTCGGATGGACTCTCCTCTTGACCTATCGTGACCAAGGAATCGATGGAGCTCCGTTTATCGTCGGTCAGAGGAGAATCCAGGTCCGAGTCGTATTCCTGGTAGAATGGGTTTGATTTGCGTCCTCTCATGAAGCGCCTTAGATACGCCCGTGTGGTTTCATCTTCTTCTGCATTGTTGGTTGGAAAGTCCACTTCCTCTGCTTCGATTGCATCGTAGGCAGCAAGTTCAGGCATGGTCATCTCAATGAGACTGATCACTTCGACTTCTGCTCGCTGTTGTGGAACATCGTTGCTCTGAGGGACATTTTCTACTGGCTGCAGAGAAGCTACATCTGGCGATGGCAGTGGCAGGGGTGGAGATCCAGCCGATGGGTCTGTTGCGCCCGTCTCCTGTGGTTCGCTGGTCTTGCCGAATATTTCTATCATGAGGAGGTTCAGCCAGTCGGGGTCGGACAGTTTATCAATGAGGGGTAGCAGGACGTTGCAGGTTATAAGCTCACCGACTACAAAACGCCCTGTGCGGGTTTCCAAGTGAGGCAACGGCACCAGAACATGCAGCAGCAAATCCACCACTGCCCTGACGTAGTTGACCTCCTCCAAGTTGCTGGTCATGGCGAGGTGAGGCGGGGTAATATTGGCATATTCTTCCCACAGCCGCTCACACTCACAGTTGGGAGCAGCCGTCAGAGAGTTCTGCTGCTCCGTTACCAGCTCCTTGGCTCTGATGAAATCCTGCAGGTGGGAACCAAACAGGTCCAGGATCCTCTGGGTCAGTTCCTGCAAGAAGACCCAGTAAGAGTACCATGAAGTTTAAGATTATTATCATTTTAAATGTATTAAAAAATCAGTGCAACACTTCACGTATCACTTGCATATGGGATATCATTCGGCTTTACAGCATCGATAAGTTCTCGTATCGGTACTCGGTATCAGCAAGTAACTAAAGGTTAGTACTCGTACTCGTCCTTTAAAAAAGTGATATCGGTGCTTCCCTAAATCAAAGTATTTTTTAATACCAGCTTAGTTCTTAACCTTTTTCTTCTTGACCTTACAATAAAACAGAGCTGCTTGCACAACAAACATAATTTAAATAGGAGCTTGTAAAAACCAACACCGTACCTTCCTGTCCACCTGTCTTGCACGCTGTTTCAACTCCATGGCCATAGAGACCATGGCCTCTTCAACCTCTGTTTCAAAGTCGCTCTCTGAGGAAACCGTGGAGTACCAGGAGGAAACAAAGTCCCTGATGATTTTCCTCACTGTGTTGTGGATCTCCAGGTCGAGATGACGCTCATCCTCCACAGATGGTGGAACCTGGAATTTCACCAAACAAAAGGTTAATGGCGCCCTGGATCACCCAGATTTTATAAGAGCTCAGTTAAACCTCTTCACCTGCTCCAGGGTTATGAACCTCTCCAGGTGGACCAGACTGTTGGACTCCAGGACGGCCTGCGAGCCGAGCCAGCCGCCCAGCACCACCAGCAGGCTGGTGAACACACACAGCAGCCAGATGTTGACCAGCAGGTGGAAGAGCAGCAGCCAGGCCACCACCAGACCCAAACCAAGCAGGCTCCTCTGCCCCAGAACCTCCGCCATGGCACCGCAGGGGTTAACAGTTCTCACTGCATCAAGGAGAAGGCTGGGAATCACACATGCTGTCAGGCCTCAGCACACCTGAGGAGACAAAACAGTGGAGAGATTCAGAGTGACATCTAAGCCCCGTTTATGCCGCAACGATTTCAAGTGAAAATGCTAAACTTTAGTTTTTGTTTTGGGTGTCCGATACACGGCGGCGCTCGGAGCCACTGAAAACACAACCTATAGAGAACGGCTCCCACGGTCTGCTCTGCTGGCTCGGGTGGAATTATTTGCTCTTCACTGTAAAAGTGCCTTGAAATGACTGTGTTGAATTTGGAGCTATAGAAATAAAAGAGAAAAGAAAAAGCTTGTAGTTGCAGAGAGATATTGATCTGGATTCCTAACCTTCATTTTGAACCACTTTGTTTGTTTTTTTAGACTTCATCTCCTATTCATTTAAAATCCGACATCTTCAGCATCTCAATGACAACGAGACGCTCATCTTTCACATTTGATCTTTGATTTCCTCCTTAAGGTGCCTCTCCCATCCGCCATTTATTCAAAAATGGTTAATGATATAAAAAAAACATACAGCATAACAGAAATATCTTGAAACAAGCTGCACATTTTGACATTTGAATGGTTCCTATGGGTTAAAGATTGTAGAAGGAGAAGCGAGTTATGGAAAAAGTCAGAATAATAACAAAGATTTTGATCACAAATGTGTCTTCAGCATTCACATAACACCTGAAAGTGAGTGGCTCACAGTGGTGTGGTTTGGCACACACTGCAGGATTGTTAAAGTCTTCACAGCTCAAGAGACACACACTTGATGATGACAAAAGACAGATCGCACAAGATCTTCCTCTTCTGATCTGATAGTGTGACTGCAGAGCTCAACACACACTGATCCTTCAGCAGACAGAGTATCAGGCTCTACACCATAAACTCCTATCAAACTATATATAGAGGTCTATGTTCTTCACACGCAATATTCCAAATCTCACTAGTGAAACGTGACTTCAGTGTAAAACACAGCCTGCTGATGTAAACAAGCATCAACATGTTGCCACAAATCAACCTGGGGCCGAAATTACAACTCAGGATTTTCTTCTATGGAGGAAACTTTAGGATTAAGTCTGGGATTTCAGTACTGCGAAATAGATTCACTTCTTACTGGGATAAATGTTTAACTCCAGAGCAGAGAATGAAGGCGCCGTCTACTGACCAATCAGATCTCTTGGAAAATTACCTGCCTATTTTTACAACATCCTGATTGGTGCAGAGATTGCCCCGCCCACTTGGAGAACTCAGAGCTCAGCGGCGCGGAGACAGGGTGTTTAGAGCAATATCATGATGTAATAAAATAGTTCCTGGCCACTAAGGCTTTGAAGGATGTTCTTGTTCTTGACTTCATGGGGGTTGATCTGTAACAATGAGCTTAATAATAATGCTCACGTCTGACAGAAATGCAGAAACATGGATTTATGGAACCAGAACTACTCTGCCATCTCGGTGATGAATTAATATTCCGACACAAAATACATTCACACTGGAGAAACAGCCTCAAGATTGGCTCCTGCGCCCGTTCACAGGATAAAGTGCTTTAAACACATGGATGGAGTATTGAAGATGAACACATTCAATGATTCTTAAAACTCTTTTTAATTTGGCTTAAATTCATGGAAGTGTCCCCAAAGCAGATTATGTTCTGTAAAATGATGAATATGCTATGAAGTCACAGTTGTAGGGCTGATAACGTACCAACGTCAACATGCTGAAAGAAATGCCACATTCATTTAATGACTGAGGAATTAATCAGAATAGCAGCTTGTCAGGAATCAGACAGAGAATGACCAGAGACAAGAGTTTCCAAGTTTATTCCAGTCCAGAGGTGACCAGGGTTCGGTACACAAAAAGGCCGTCTATCAAACTGGAGTGCACACAGAGTAATACAAACAAGAGGCAACTCAGCAGGAAGAGTCTTAATGACATTAAGGTTAATATGACAGAAATTTGATGAAACTGCAAGACAAGTGACAAAGACTTGAGACTCCACGATGAACTGGGCTTAGCATAGCCAGGATCTCACTGTTACCTGGGTTAACTTATCCACATTCACCATTCTGAGAAGCGATACTACCAAGCTGGTGCTCAACACGGTAGTTCAACCAATTCGGAGTATAGGCCTCAGATGAGAGTACACATGACGGCTAAAGAGGACGGCCCATGCTGGGAGTGACACCAGCGGAAGGGAAGGTTGAAACTACAAGAAACAAAACATGAAGACAGACATGGAAACTCACACCAGAAAAACCTGGAACAAAAAGACATCAGCAACCAAGAACAAAAACAAAACATGGGACTGCAACACGATGGAGCCGGGAAGAACTCACTCCAGACCAAACTGAACTTTTACATCTTTTTCAATGCAGAACAAATCCTCAGCACCGTCATCAACCAGTAATAAACAAATGAAGTATCAACCATCGTTGTAGTGTTATCGTTTAGAAAAGAGAACAATGCAAATACGTCAGAGGCCACAGCAACGTGGACGGTGTTTATATTGGGGTATTATTGAAGTAAGATTATTTTGTCAGTGTGTATAGAGTGTCTGTCTGTATTTCAATCCGTCTGTCCAAAGTCACAGTGTCAATGTGTAAAAGAATTTGTCAACGTGAACCTGAATCTGCAAAAAATCATCTCAGAATGTGTCTGTCGGTACTTAGGTATTTAAATGTGTAAAAAACAAATCTTCTCATCTGAAAGATTCGCAGCTGTAAAGCCTGGGCTTTCTGCCCTGAGCTCAGGCTCACAGGCGCCTTCATTCTGGCAGTCCACCAACGCTGAGATGGTTCCAGTGAAAGTCCCAGTATGCACACAATCATGACGACTTTATTGAAAGCAAAGCATTTGGGTATTAAATCATTTTAATCCTCTATGAGGCAACAGCATTTGTTTAACTGCAGCAGGGTGATAGAAACGAAAATCCAGTGAGCTGCAATAACTAGGGACAAGTTTACCCACAGTTTGTTACCACTGCATTAGGGTGAGAGTATTATTTGTGAATGTAGGTGTCATTTTTAAGAGGACGCATTACTTATCACTCATGACACACATTGACATGTACTGTCTCTGGTAGGGTATCAAACAGCTGATTTTACCATATGTGCTGATTGTTTCTCGAGGCTAAGCTCATCTACACCCTGACCCACAACGTCCTGTACGCTCAAAAGCTCTGGGGCATAGCGCCACCTGCCCTGCACCTACTGGATGGATGGATGGATGGATGGATTTGAAGCTGATTCAGGTTCACATTGATTGACACTGAGATTTTGGACAGACGGCTTGAAATACCGGCAGACACTCTCTGTACACACTGTCAAATAGTTTTACTACAATAACAGCCCAACATTTCCACCAGATGCCTTCACACCTTGTGGGATTGGATGTTGAACCCAGACCCACCACAGTAAAGTGTGAGATGACAGTACATGCTCAGTCTCTGGGACTGATCATTCGTGTTTCATGCCTTGCAACATCTGCACTCTCCATCTCTCCAGTCAGGAGTGTCAATCACTCAACATCTTCACATCTGGTTCCTTTCAAATTGCAGTGCGAAACTGAAGAGTGGGATCCTTCATCTCTCTCCTGTAGTCTTCATCAAACTCTTCGTTCTGGGCCACAGTGAAGTGGTTCTTCCAGTCACCGACTTTTCCTGCACAACCACAGAGACTCAGTCAGGTCTTTGTGCTGCTGAATTCCATTGCATCTGAATACAGGTAACTATACCTTTTCTCATGAAGGGAGAAATTTTGAAATCCAAAATAGGGACTGTTGAGTAGTTAACCATCTCATCCTTCCTCATGTTATCGAACTGGACATCTCCTACGATTCTCGTCTTTTCCTGGGCTGAAGGAGTCAAACCCAGAAAGGAGCAGAGTTTGTCTATTTCCCGTCCCGTGTCCTGAAAGCACATGGTTGAAGGTTCAGGTTGGATGTAGATAACATGTCCAAACTAGGATAGAAAAACACACATCTCTGTCACCTCAAGCATGTCTTCATAGAACATGTAGTGGAGATTTGAATAAGTCTCTCTCTTCTTCCACCAGTTGTTGACATGATCGTACCAGGATCCAAACACCACTGAGAACACGGAATGGTACATGAAGGCAGTGCATGAGCAGTATGTACTCCTTCTGTGAAGCTTTGTGACAATAATTAACCTTATGTTTCTTTTAAAACGTACTTTTTCCTTGCTTGAATCTCTGAAGGTAGCTGCTCCAATCTCCAGGCTCCGGCTGACTCTTGTTCATGCGATCAAAGTGGAAAAAAGACACAACACTGTCTTTTGCGTTGCGGGCAACGTAGACCATCTAGATAAAGACGGAGAAAAATACAGTTAATCATGAACAAACTTTCACAAGGAGTGTAAAATGTAAAGTGTGGGAGGTGCTACTAAATCTCTTCCGATGCCTTCCTTCAGTGCATCTTACCACAACAGTGTTTTTCTTGTGCCTGTGTATAAACCTGCGTTCAAACGCATAAAGCCAGAGGACAGAACTGTGAAGTGCTGCTCTGAGGACAGTATCCAAACCCTCCAGGGCTGCAGACATAAATGAACTGACTGACACAATTGCATCATATATCACATTCTGTGTTGATTCCACTCTCCCAAACAAGAAGGTTACTCCAAGGATCCCAATAGAAAGCCTTGGGTAACAAAGGAACTTGAATCAATCATTAACAAAAAGAAAAGAACCTACTTTATAACGGATCCTCAGGAGATGAAAAATGCACCGAGAGAAGTGTGAAATGAAGGAAGGCTAAAGCAAAATATATAGAGATAAGATAGAAATGCAGTACAGCAGTGGCAACCTTCAAGCGGCGTGGCAAGGTATTTAAAATATGGCATCTATTAACCAATATGCTGACGAGGGAAAGCAACCTGTTAGAGTAACTTAGAATTATCAGATGCTTTCAACTCATTCTTCTCTCGCTTTGAAACTGACTTTTCTGAGAAGGTCACCTCACTGAGATGCTCACTTAAACCTGAAAATGACATTTTGATAACCCAGGAACATGTCAAGGGTATATTACAGAAGAGTACCCTGAGGAAAGCAGCTGGTCCTGATGCCATCGCCGGACACACACTGCGTTACTGTGCTCAGCTCAATGGGCTCTTGTGTAAATTGTTCCAGATGTGTGTTGATCGGAGACAGACACCCACAGTGTGGACAACGTCCACCATCATACCAATTCCTAAATGCAAAAATGCCAAGGAATTAAATGACTTCAGACCGATAGCACTTACATCTCTGGTCATGAACATTTTCAAAAGGGTAATAAAAGACATGTTGGTTCCAATTAAAAGTGGGAAAACTAGACCCTTTACAGTTTGTCTATCAGTCCTGTCTCCCTTACTTTTTATCACGTCCACAGAAAGCTGCAGGACGTCACAGGAAGGCAGCGAGATTCTCAAATTCCTCCCGAGTCTTCTTCAAGGCCAAGACTCAGACTACGGTCAGACCTTACCTGCTTTTGTGGAACGGTGCGATAATAACCTCTCGGATCTAAACGTGTTCAAAACCAAGGAGCTGATCATTGACTTTAGGCAGAACAATGACGAGGCACAAGAAAGCACCATTCACAATCAAAAGGTGGAAATTGTAGACTCCTATAAATATCTTGGTACTGTGTTTGACTCACAACTCAAATTCGACTGAAACACCGAGCGGATTGCCAAACGGGGTGAACAAAGAGTCCATTTAATGAGGAAGAGACATTCTTTTAATGCCTGTGACACAATCTTACAACAGTTGTACCATTCTTTTATTGAAAGCCTTTTAACCTTTTCCTGTACCTGCTGGGACAATGGGCCGTCCGTCAAAGACAAAAACGGCTTGAATAATCTCATCAAAATGACGGGAACTCCTCAGAGGGTCTTGGGCTCAATCTGGGACCAACAAGTCGCTAAGAAAGCAAAAGGGATCAGCAGCCAACCAGAATCAGAATCTGAAAAATGTAGAGAAGGATGTTTAAAAGCAGAACAAATCCTCCACCTGAGCGGTTTTCCTTCGAGGCGACTGGAAGTTCACAGTCTTAGGAAATAAAAGGGAAATGAGGATGAGTTGGGAGGTACAGAGCTGTAGTGCTTAGCACTCTGGCCTCGCCGTGAGGACTTCCCCAGTTCCAGGCCGGATTGGGTTCAGGAGCGTTTCTCTGGGGACTTTGCATGTTTCCCTTCTGTGTTCTACAGTTTCCTCCTACTCGTCAAAAACATGTGTTTGAGTCTGAGTGTTTCTAAGTTGTGAATACGTGTGATTATTTAAAGAGGCAACACCAGAGTGGAAGGACAAAGAACAAAACTGTCCTGCACCTCTACTTTACCTTAAACAATCTGCATCTTTTGTGATTGCTTGTGATAAGATTTATCAAATATCAGGGGGAATATCGAACCCTGGAGTTTTGCTCCCAGAAGGACTTTGGCACAAACTGGACAGGAAGATGAGTTTTAATGAGTCGAGGTGAGGTGGGCAGTTCGTCCGCATACTGTGTTCCTGTGACGAAATAAAGATGCATCAACAAAACTCATTTTCTGGTAAAACACTTACTTTATTTTACTGTGATGAAAAAGTAAATATATAAAGACAAGCCTTGTGTAACAATGAAGGTTAGATAGACTTTACCGTTTGTATAAAACCTGGAGATTTTATACTGACCTGAACCAACTTGTGGGTGAAACAGCTCCATGAAAGGTACTCGCTCATATATTGGGATGTTTTTCTCTCTCTGACCAAAGTAAAGTAAATCAAGGACGTTTGAAACCCACGTAGTGCCTGAAGAGAGTAAATGGGAGGTCAGCTGTTAGGAAGATACAAGACTTTCTACGATTCAAAACGTGGCTCGCACTCTCCCTAAAGACCAAAACACACGAGAGAAGATCATCTCCTCACCTCGACTCAGTTTGTTTTATCTCTGTGACACGGTGCAACCACACCTCATTCTCAACTTTGACCTTACTTGAACAAAACTCAATAAACAAGTTTGAACTTTTTATTGGTCCCACAAAGTTGCATAATCCAACACTTGTAAAGCACTGCAGCTCCACACACACGGACACCAAGATATAAAGTGTTGCCCCCCCCCCCCCTCTCTGAAACGAGTCAGGCTTCAGGACTGACCTGCTTTAGGATATGTGGCGATGAGAATATCATCTGGTCTGGCCTGAAACTTTTGGATGTTTTCCCAGTTGTCTGTGAAATATTTGATCATTGAGACTCCGTGGAAATCAAACAGCTCTGGTCGCGGAGTCGCATCCATCGTCTTCAAAGAAAAATATCAAACAAGGTTGAATGAGAATCACAAAGCGATGTGTACACATCACAAAGACACGAGCATGAAGAGTGGTAAACACTGACAACAGTCAAAATGTCCTGCAGGAAGTGTTGTCACTGACTTCCTGCCAATTCTTCCTTTTACTAAGGAAAATCAAACATAGTGTCACGTCTCTGCAGTTGTGTTGTTGCAGTGTTCAATGTTCGAGCGAGCTGGCCTGTGATTGGCTGAGAGTGGAGAAGGGGGGACGGGTCAGTTGTATGGGTGTGTGTGTGTGTGTGTGTGTGTGTGTGTGTGTGTGTGTGTGTGTGTGTGTGTGTGTGTGTGTGTGTGTGTGTGTGTGTGTGTGTCCGGTTGGAGGAACAGCCTGGCCAATCAAAAACCCTGTTTCCTCTGCACATTCTTTTGATTGTACGTCTCCAATGAAAAAGTTGTGGATGATACCGAACGAACCGTCCTAAAGGGTTAAGATTTCCCGTCACCCTCCCATAACCCTAACCCTCCCATAACGCTAACCCTCCCATAACCCTAACCCTCCCATAAACCTAACCCTCCCATAACGCTAACCCTCCCATAAACCTAACCCTCCCATAACGCTAACCCTCCCATAACCCTAACCCTCCCATAAACCTAACCCTCCCATAACGCTAACCCTCCCATAACGCTAACCCTCCCATAACCCTAACCCTCCCATAACGCTAACCCTGCAGGATCACAAAACAACCGGAGTATGTAAACAACAAGAGAAGATTCATACGGCCTGGGTCGGAGTCCGCCCCCGGCTGGGACTACTGTTCTTATGGCACATATCTACAACATCACAATCCCACGTACATTTTAACCGTACTCTCTGCGGTGGAAACGCAAGGCAGGTTTGGGTCTGATACACGTTGCCGTACCATACCGTCACGTTCTGTGCAGTGGAAACGAGGCTTAAGTCCGGTCTGTTCAGTAATAAAGCAGCTTTACAGAGAAGAAACTCGTCCTGCGGGACACTAAAACAGTAACACATGATGACTTGGATAAATAACTTTAATCTGATTACTGGTTTGGAAATTATAACGTGTTAGATTACTGGTTACTGAAATAAGTGGTCATGTTATAGTATGGCATTACTGGCATCACTTCCTGCAGCGACAAACAGCTCAAACAGAACTCAAAATGTAAATGAATAGTCCTTCAGGTTACAGTTACCTTCAGTACATTAGTATTGTGTTCATTACAAAGACCTCCGATGAAACATTCTCAGCAGTTTGCACGGTCAGTTAGAAACAAACAACATGAACAGTTGAGCCTTTCCTAGAGAAACAAAGTGCACTGAGTGGAGGAATATCAAACTTGCCTTTGCAGTGTGAAGTCGCCTTCCAACTCCTCTTGATTTCTCTCCGCCGCCGTCGGGTTCCTGCTGACATTCCTCAAGTCTCCTGTTCTCCTAAACTCCTCCCCTTTTCTCCCTTTTCTCTCTCTACCATTATCATTATCATTAACACTACACTAAATGTTGTTTAAACACTTTGACTAAAGTTAATACATTACATTTGGATTAAGTGATTATTGTAAGCGTTGGTTACATAACAGCAGGGTTTCAGAACCAGTGACCCGGTTTCCAGCTGCAGGTTATGTAACAACAGCCAGATGTGGTTTTGCTTTACGGTGCAGCTTAGTTTCCTTTCATGGGATTCTTTTCTTCTATTTTGTGATCTCGGTTAACAAACTGCACACCATTAACACCAGTGTGACCGTTGGTACTGACCCGGTTAATATGGTTCTAAAGGAAACAGCAGAGAGCGTCCATACTCAACTTCAGAGTCGGTTCAGAGAGAAACATTGGATCAGACAAACAGTGACGTTTCCATAAAGGAATTTAGGGGTCAGGGGAATGCCTTTTCCCTGTATGAGCTTTTCCTTTATTGCAAACGCATGAATCGTTTCATTAAAACGTCGACAGACACTCACGCAACACCGGCAGGACAAGCAGGAGTTGTACTTTTCACCGTTTCTGGATCACAACTGGTAATACTCAGGACAATATTAGCCTTTACTGTAACTGAGCCGGGCTAAGTACCGGGTGGGCTGAGGGTGCCTCGCTTTGAGCTCTGGAATGGGGGGGCGTCATCCTTTGAGAACTCCTCCAATGAAGTGAGAGATTTCTAAAAAATAAATATATATATATACACACCAGCCAATCAAATTTGTCCTGAAGTCGTTGTTCTTGTAAAAAAGTGTTCTGCTCAAGAGTAGTGATCCAATGTACAAATATTCACTTTGTCCCAGGCCATGATGTTAGGATTTATGTTTGAAAGGAACCTTCGATGGGGAGAGAAGGTTTGTTCAAATGAAGCAACAGAACAACTACATATAGTCCAAATACAGACAGAAAGCAAGGCAGTAGTTGGACTGAAACAGCAGGTAACAAGGAGACCCAGGTAACAAGGAGACCCAGGTAACAAGGAGACCCAGGTAACAAGGAGACCAGAAGAACCAACGACATGACGAAAGGCCACTTCAGACTCCAGAAGGACAAAGAAACTTCTCCCACTGGGGGGTCTGGGTGAACAAATGATGTCATTCCTTGTTCTTCATGTACAGACCAGGTCTCAAATCCCACATCTTCCTCCTCCAAAGCTTCAGACTGTTTTTCTACCTCCTCTTTCAACTCAGACGCGACTCGCTCCACCATAGTCAAAGCAGCACACTTGGTGGGCGTGTCACTTCCTGGCACACACACACACACACACACATCAGTTTGGCATCCATCCAGTCTTACCCTTACTGTGGCAGACACTGCAATGGAACCAAAAACTTCTTTATTCAAACAAAACAGAAAGTACAAGTCCAAGAACCCAGAAATCCTGCATTCAGCTGAGAAAAGGTCACAAAGGCACAATAAAGCTGCAGCTCAGGAGAGAAAAATCACAACAAACATGAAGCTGCAGCACATGAGGGCAACGACACCGACTCACTGAAGGCAGCAACACCGGAGCGCTCACACTGAAACACCGACGGACCAACAACTCCAGAAACACGAGACCCTAACCCTAACCCTGACATACTGACAGCACCAGGTGCAGCTAATCTCTCAGGTACAGGTGAGCGACATCAGGGCGGGGCCCAGCAGTCAAACACGAGGAGGGGAAACCAAGGAGAAACACACCAACACACCATAACAAACATGAATGGTGACTCAGTACTGGTAGCGGCCGGCACACGCTACAGGAGTATCTGGCCCATTTAGAGGAAAGTATTAACACTTCTAGAGAAAATAAAACACGTATGACCTTTTGAACAAAAAGCAGAGATCAAATGGTCAACATGTGTCAGAAAGTAGGTCATGAGAGGTGCAGTGGTTCGCACCGTCGGCTCACAGCCAGACGGTCGTGGGTTCGACCCGGGGCCTTTCTGTGGGGAGTTTGCATGTTCTCCCTGTGTGTGTGTGTGTGTGTGTGTGTGTGTGTGTGTGTGTGTGTGTGTGTGTGTGTGTGTGTGTGTGTGTGTGTGTGTGTGTGTGTGTGTGTGTGTGTGTGTGTGTGTGTGTGTGTGGCTTTCCTCTGGGTTCTCCAGTTCCCTCCCACAGTCAGTGTGTGTGGTTGTTTGTCTATATGTGTTTTGACCTGTCCAGGAGAACCCTGCCCCCGCCCACAGTAGGATGGGATCGGCGGGAAAGAAGAGGGATGGATGGGATGGATGGGATGGATGGGATGGATGGGATGGATGGGAAGGATGGGAAGGATGGGATGGATGGGATGGATGGGATGGATGGGAAGGATGGGATGGATGGGATGGATGGGAAGGATGGGATGGATGGGATGGATGGGATGGATGGGATGGATGGGAAGGATGGGATGGATGGGAAGGATGGGAAGGATGGGATGGATGGGATGGACGACCAGCCCAATAGAACTCCCAATAATGGCAGTTAAAGCCCCACCCACCTAAATTCCCATGGTGCATTGCAACACAACATTTCAGTCCATTGCAATCAGCTCCATTAGAAAACAAATAAATACAGCTGATTGATAATATATACACTCATGAACTTACTTTACAGTACACACTCAAATATGCAATCTTTTATACAACATTGTACAAATTCAAAATGTTCATATGCTTAATATATGGATGGATAAATAAATAACTACAGTAAACTTTACAGGTTCATAGAATATTATACAAAATTATGAATATATACAGTATGATTTGTCCTTTTATTTTATTGACCACTGTAAAGGACCTCTGTGCCACTTATGACTCAACTTCTGATCTCTATTGGCAGAATAAACACCTCTAATGGTGAGCTTCATGGGGACTGTGTGACTGCAAACAGCCTTCTGGAGAACCTCAGAACAGAACCTCACTGCAGTACCTCAGTACAGTACCAAAGTACAGAACTTCACTACAGTACCTCACTACAGCACCTCAGTACAGTACCAAAGTACAGTACTTCACTACAGTACCCCCACTACAGTACCTCACTACAGAACCTCACTGCAGTACCTCACTACAGTACCTCAGTGCAATACCAAAGTACAGTACTTCACTACAGTACCCCCACTACAGTACCTCACTACAGAACCTCACTGCAGTACCTCACTACAGTACCTCAGTACAGTACCAAAGTACAGTACTTCACTACAGTACCTCACTACAATACCTCAGTGCAGTACCAAAGTACAGAACTTCACTACAGAACCTCACTACAGTACCCCCACTACAGTACCTCAGTGCAGTACCAAAGTACAGAACCTCACTACAGAACCTCAGGAGAAGGAAACAGTCCAAGAGAACAGCAGAGATGTGATGCTCAGTTCTTCAGGCTGCTGACCCACTGAGATCTACTTACATTCAGGTTCAAGACAACTTGTTAAAAAAACGTTTTACACTCAGAAAAAATGACTAAATGTGTGTTTACACTGCCTGAAGGTTCTTTAAGAAGTCCCTTATCTATGTTTCAACCCCATTTATGTCTGACCTGAGCTGGAACTTCAGGCGATGCATTACGTGCCACCTACAAGGAGGATTCCCATCTCCCCTGACATCCAGATAAGACCCATCAAATAACTGTAGGAGAAGGATGGAGGTGTAGAATGGAAGGACGCAGTTATTCAGCTGTTTCCAAACGCAGCCTCTGGAAAAACGCGACTCAACAAAGCAGAAGTTCTCAATCAGAAGAAGCTCCATTCAAACGCTCAGAAATCTCAGCTTTCATATACTGTGCGCTTTGGGTGTTTGGCATTTACTCATGAAGCCGAAAAAAAGTATAGCTTCGTTATCAAGAAGTACTTTCCGTAGCAAAAAGTACTGCGTCCCATCGCGGGAGCGCGCGCGCGCTCAGGCGACCTGCAGTAACGCCACACCAGACCCCTTTCAGAAAAAAGACAATTTACCTTTTACTTGTTGCATAGCGTCCATAACCGCAACAAACAAGGCCTTTTGGGGACTTCACACTTCGCAAAATGTAAATTCCGGGGATTCGGCATCGATGTCAGTGGAACTGGAAAAACATGTCGCTGTGAAACGATGATGACGGAGAAGCCACATGACTCTCACTCCGCTGTCAGTTAGTAACGCAAGACGAGCGGCTGCACATCGCTATCTGAGGGATGCGATGGCAATTGTTGGTTTTTGATGCCCTGCAAACGTGCCGAATTATTGAAAAGTGTGTGAAATGTCCGCATTAACGTCCTGATCATGTGCTATCACGCCTGTACAAATATACCCACATTTAGCGAGATGCCAAAGAATCGGGCGTTTTAGGCTGCAGCTGGACTTTACTGATGTCTATTGGTTATTTATTTCTACCAAACAAATAGGATCTTTGTAGGGAAAAAGGAGGAAACAATTACCTGAACGAGGTGTTGTGGCTCAAACGGAGGTCTCGTGAGCGACTCGGCGACAACTGAGCCCCTAATGTTTACTTCCTGCTTGTGGTGACGTAATCCTGATGACGTACGGACGGAGCTTTTATCTGAAAGTCATATTTTTCCCAAAAAATTATAATAATTTTAAAAACAACCTCTTTCAAAATTCGTTATGGTCTTTATTAACCTGCATAAGAAAGGATTGGGCCACCATATAAAAAAAATAGAATAATTCATTAAAAAAAAAAAACTTGACTTAAAAGCTGACTGAGAAATGAATCCGTGTATTTGTTACTTCCAGAGTAGACTATTGTAATCCATATTATCAAGGTGTCCCAATGACAGCTTAAATAGTTTTTAATTGCTTTAAAATGGTGCAGTGGGAGCACTGACAGGAATGTGTTTTAGCTTCTCTTCATTGGCTTCCTGTTAAATCTAGAATAGAATTTAAAATCCTTCTTGTAACTTATAAAGCTCTTCACAACCAGACTCCACCGTATCTTAAAGAGCTGTTAGTCCCACACTGGCCCAGCAGAACACTTCATTCTCAGAGTGCTGGTTACTGGAGGTTCCTAGGTAGGCAGCCTCCCCTCATGTGGAACCAGTAATTGTTGGGTTTTCTCTATAAGAGCGTGTTGATTGTATTTGGTGCTTTACAAATAAGATTTAAATGAATTGAACTTGAGATTAATTTCTGCATTATAACCTCAGCAGGCACATCAGCATAACTGTCAAGCAGAGTACACCCCTGTACATATACAGTACATACAGTACATACAGTACATACAGTACATCCCCACTTCCTGTATGAAGGAGGCCTGAAGACAAGTAAAACAATGGACCATTTTCAGGTGCTGGACTCAACATATATAAGTGCTGTCATATCCCTGAAGGTTGGACCGTCACTTAGCAACACTGAGAGTGGATTGTTCCACTGGTTGGTGCTAGAACCTTTTCTGGGATTGGCAAGAATCTGTTTCTGATCTGCAGCTGGGCTTCTGAGAAAACATTTATCTCTCACTTGGAATTTTGGGATTAAAATCTAAAAATGTTATTGTCTACTGGGAACTCTGAGATTTATAATGATAATATTGTAGATTAGAATAATAATTTTCACCAGAATTCGAAAAAAAGAATAAAGCCACCTTCTTCCTTGGGAATTGAGGTTTTTGTTTTTTGTTTTTTTTGTTTTCCTCCCCCAACTGCATATGAGATTAAAGACAGAATTCTGACATCTTCATACTTTGAGGCTGAAATCAGAAATTGTATTTTTCCGTCCATTTGAGTTTGAAGGGTTCGGGTCTGGATACTGTAATCTGGATACTTGTTAAAACTTGATCTTATTAGCCGCAAGCTCTGGAGCGTCTCCGTGGCAACAGACATTGAACTCCTTTGCTCTAATCCACGAGGTGCCTCTCTCATCCTCTTTGTATGGGACAGTTAGTCGCAGTTTTTTGAGATTTATTAGGAAACGATTAGTCGTTAACGTCCCAAAGTCCCAAATACACGCAGATGAAAACAAAACCTTATCCCAACTTTCGTTGGTAAATGTAACTGAAACAAAACCCAATAAGTACGTGTGTGTGAGTAACAGTGTAAACCAAAGGGAAACTTGCCCCAGTACTGATTTATAATAGGGTAACTTACCCAACACTGCACATTACTGATTAACACGACTGTGGTTCTTCTTGAAGCCTCATCTTCCCTCGTTCTGCTGAAAGGAACATGAAATAAAAGCTGACCCTTGAGTTGTGACAGTGCGTCTGTGGGTTTGCTGAACAGGTGGGTCACCTGTCATTGTCACTTGAGCTGCAGGCCGGCTCGCTTCTGCTGCTTCGCTGTGACATCCACTGGAAGTACAGGTATTTATAAAGACTTCAAATGTACGTTTATTATCAGTTCAAATCCCATATTTTATTGATACAGTCACACATAGCTCTTCAGCACATAGTTATGTTTTTGTTTTTAAGTTCTTTTTGGGTTTCTCTTTGTTAAAAGCACCTAGTAATGACTGTGTTGTACGTGGCTTTATATAAATAAGGCTGAATTAAACTGAATCTTGTTTCCACGTGGTTGCACAGCGAACAATATTTTAAAGGAACGCTAATCTTTAATTACTTCTTTGGTTTGATGTCTATAATAAGCATGACCTGTTTACTGTCTTTCAGTGATAATTGTTGACTTTTAGGGCCCATTTACACATTTTCAAGTGAAAATGCAAAACTTTTGCTGCATTTTGGCGTCTGTTTACACAACATTGGTGCTCAAAGCCACCGAAAATAAACTTTTTGGAAAAATGCTCCAACTCAGTTCTTGTGTAAACTGGGGGAGAGAATACTTTCTGGAAACTCTTGGGCTCCTTGTGGACGGAAGAAACACCGTAGTTAATAGTTGTTCTGTACAGGTAGATGGACAATAACAACAATGAGTGTCATGACTCCCAGTCCAGATTACAACAACAGTCCAACTTGGTTGTCTATCCATAGTGATGTCTGTGTTCTCCCATTGTTCGGGTGGAAATCGTATTGTTGGAAACAGCACTCTCTAGTGGCCAAACATGATAACTACATCATTTTCAGTTTCCGCTGTTTCCATGTAAACGGACAAAAAAGAAATCACCATGCAAAGACAAAACTGTTCTGAAATAAAAACACAAAAATTATGCATTTTCATTTCAAATGTTGTCATGTGAATCTTATTCAACATGGATTTATGTGGTTTCAGTGGCAACGATACAGTTTAAACTGTATATTATGTGGAGAGAACATGAAAAGTAAAAAGATGTGATTTCAATGCTGAACAGTAAACATGGCAAAAAAGAAATGCCTGAATACTTCATTGTTATTAAAAAAAAAAAAGAATTAAAACTGCTAAAAAGGCTGAAACATCTGAAACAACTGAAGTGGTGTACAGAAAGTTGCAGCTTAACAACAGAAATGGCTAAAATCGCTCAAATAAATCTGTTGAAATAGCTAATATTGGAAAACCCTAAATAAAATACAAATATAAATGAAGGTAAAACTAAACAAATAGCCGACACTGATAAAACTGATAAAACTGCTGAAATGGTTTGAAAAAGTAACGATGCTAAAATGGCTAAAACATTATAAATGTAAATCTTTGAATGTACCTAAACACAGTACATATGCTAAAAGGATCAAAACTGATCAAGCTGATAAAGTGGTTAAAACGGGTCAAATAAGCTAAAACAACAAGAACAAAAATACTATGAAAAATAAAAAACTACTGAAATGGCCAAAACAGCTAAAGACCCCTGAAACAGCTGAAATCAATAAAACAGCTAAAATGGCTTAAAACGGTTTCAAAACCCCTAAAATGGTTTAAACATTTAAAACAGCTACAACAACCACAAAAAAAGTTTAAAATAGATAAAACATAACAAAGAAATAACATATATGAAACGGCTGAAATATTAGAAACTGCTAAAACTGCTAAAACTATTAAAACTGTTAAAACTGTTCAAACTGTTAAAACTATTAAAACTGCTAAAACTGCTAAAACTGTTAAAACTGTTAAAACTGTTAAAACTGTTAAAACTGCTAAAACTGCTAAAACTATTAAAACTGTTCAAACTGTTCAAACTGTTCAAACTGTTCAAACTGTTCAAACTGTTCAAACTGTAATGTATTTAAGTGATGATTTTGCTCTCTGGGGGGTTTTTATGGGTGCAAAGTCAGCTGGAAGTGTCTGAGTCATAAAGGTTCCAGGCCTTGAAAGTTCCTTTTATCATTTCCAGTCAGTCACATTTGAGTTTTGTTTCATGAGAAAACACAACAAAGCCCCGATCCTGAAATCTTAACCCTTCTTACTTTTGGTTTCTTTTAGACTCTCAGCTCGCTGGTGTGAGCTGTGGAGCCACACAGGAGAACCTGGGTGAGTATGAGAACATCGGCTGTCAGGGGAGGCTTATTTGGGAGAAGTCTGACTGAGTCTTATTGAAATGAATGAAGATGGAGGAAATGAGGTATGCTTGATGGACTGGTCGAGCCCGGCTAATCTGATTTGTTCAGTGTGGTTGACTCTGGAGCCGCTGTGGGAAAATATTTCTGGAGGACCTGGTGGAGCCTCATTAGAATTACCTTGTGTGCAACTTCACACTCGCAGCACTTCCAGGTCGTCCATGCAGCCTGTGGTGACGAGGGTCACAGACGATCATTTAGCTTACCGCCGGGCAGCGCTCACTTTTCCCGGGCCATGTACGGCTCGGTGTCGCCTTATGACACACTGAGAGTGACAGAGGTGAGTGGAGCGCCGGCTCCTGGGATCGTGACTTCACTGAGGGACGGACGGGTTCTATTGTTCACCACTCTCAGGAGAGTCCTGCGTGGCTGTTGACCTTGTGTGATGGCTGTCTTTGTCAGGTTTCCCTTTCCTCTCAGAGCAGAAGGAAGAGACTGTGGAGCTCCGTCGTCCAGATGATGCCTCCGATGGCGCTCTGCAAGTTCTGTAAGAGCCACGAAGGACGTTGGAGACCCTTCCTGCTCTCATGGTGATGACACAGCTTCAGATTAGTGAGGTGGTTCTGTCTGTCCCTCCATCAGTTCCCCTGGTTGTGGTGGGCGTCCTGGTTTTCACCGTCAGCGGGATCATTGGGGACCCTCTGTTGGATTGCCTCCAGGACAGCGACTACAGCGAGCTGCTGGGCATCGTGGAGAAAGGTCTGCCCGCCACCAAGACTCCTCGACACATCGCCATCGTCGGAGGGGGCATCGCCGGGCTGACCGCCGCCAAGTTCCTGGAGGACGCCGGACACAAGGTGAGTGGCCAGGAAGACGTTAGCACTCCTTCCTCTGATTGGTTCCTGGCTGAAAGGTGGTGGCCATCTTTGATTTGCTTCGTATTTATTGTAAATATCAGTTTTCATGCATGTCACATGCAGACACTCGATAAAAATGGTCTTAAATATCCAAAATGATCCGAAGCACAAACTTAACAAACTTACCAAGAAAAAAAAAGAAGCTTCACATACCTGTTTTTTTTTTTTAAATATATACGCATTATATTCTTAATGGTTTAACCTGATTCATACATAAACACACACACACACACACACACACACACACACACACACACACACACACACACACACACACACACACACACACACACGCACATACATAAATACATACGTATGGAGGTAAATCCAGGCCAAAAGGTTTGTTCATTTGAAGAAAAATGAAAAATGAACTCGGACAAAAATTTTAACTTCACAAAAATAGAATCTGAAAGTGAAAGGAAGTTTTGTGAGATCCTAATCTGAAGAGTGAAAAATGAAAATAAAGGATTTTATCAAAAGAATTCCAGACCTGAATCAAAATTATATATTTTTTTACTTTGCATACATACATACATACATACATACATACATACATACATACATACATACATACATACATACATACATACATACATACATACATGTTTCTATGTTTACCAAATATACATCTTTCTTTATATTTATTTAAATAGATATATATCTATGTATCTAAATCTGAGGCTGTCTATACTTCCAACTATATCTGTATAACCTATATCTATATCTATATCTATATCTATATCTATATCTAGGTAGGTCTATATCTATATTATTTCTAAATTTCTATCTAAATTGATGTGTGGTCTATATCAAATCTGTATCTATGTTTATGCCCGTCTCTGTTTATATCTATCTATCTATCTATCTATCTATCTATCTATCTATCTATCTATCTATCTATCTATCTATCTATCTATCTATCTATCTATCTATCTATCTATCTATATCTATGTGTGTATTTATAATATATGCACACAAACTATCTGAAATTAAGAGTCTTAATTGATGTTAACGTATATATTTACTTCTATAAGTTTGAAATCTCTAACTGTAGGATCTAACTATATATCAATGAGCCTGCACCATAGTGTTCACTATGACTGTATTTTGTTATATTTGTTGTCCGTTCCTCGGCGTGTAGCTTGAAGAGGCGTTGAGTCAAACTGGATCGTATTAATAAGTGTTTCTAATATTGTGTCCACCCCATGAAGACTCTGGACACTTTTAGACATGTCTGCTGTGTAAAGGAGGATTTGTTCCCGTCAGGTGACCATCATAGAAGCCAGCGGCCGCATTGGGGGGCGTGTGGAGACGTTCCGGAACAGAAAAGAAGGCTGGTATGCAGAAGTGGGAGCCATGAGGATCCCCAGCTTTCACAAGTGGGTTGAAGACGGGCGAGTCTGTGTTCAGACCTGAAGGCAGGAAATCTTTAGGACTTGTTCAGACCCGAAGGCAGGAAATCTTTAGGACTTGTTCAGACCTGAAGGCGGGAAATCTTTAGGACTTGTTCAGACCCGAAGGCAGGAAATCTTTAGGACTTGTTCAGACCTGAAGGCGGGAAATCTTTAGGACTTGTTCAGACCTGAAGGCAGGAAATCTTTAGGACTTGAAGAATCGTTTTAACTATTTCCACCAAATTATTTAAAACTATGTTGAACCTTCGGAATGAAGACAATACAACTTATAGCTTGTATAGAATTTAGGACTTTTAAGAATTATTATGAAAAACCACTCGACATTGTATTGTCGTTTTTAGCCATTTAAGCTGTTTTGGCAATTTAAGTAGTTTCACTCGAGTTAGTCAATTTAGCAGTTTAATCCATTTTTACTCACTTGAGCTCTTTTCTTGCTGTTTTAATAGAAGTTTTAGAACCCCCCCCCCCCCCCCCCCCCCCCATTTAGGCCCTGATTACACGACCATGATTTCAAGTGAAAATACTAAACTTTCATTGCATTTTGCGTGTCCGTTTACTGAAAATGAAACTTTTTGAAAATAGCCCCCAAGGTGGAACTTTTTGAAAACGCTCCGACTCCGTTGCTGTGTGAACGGGACAAACAACACTTTTTAGAAAAGACTCGCGCTCCGACTCCTTGTAGACGGCGTAAATGCTGCTTCTGTGCATGCAAACCACGGCGGCAGTAGAGAGCTGATCTGCACATACGGCTAATAGATGGACAATAAGAACGTTTTCCTCCAGAGTGTCAAGACTCCATGTTCCATGTTCCATGTTCTCCTGGGACTTGATAGTTTTAGTAAGTCACTGTGTCCATGTTCTCCCATTGTTAATGATCATAGCGTAGTGTTCTCGGCACACGTCTGTGGTTTCATTACAAAAACAAACAATTCTGCCCAATATGACACAATTTTCCGAACATTTCTGTGTAAAAGTGAAACTTTTCTAAAACAGGAAAGGGAAAGCGAAAGCAATGCGTTTTCATTTAACTGTGTGCAAACGGAGCCTAAGAAGAACTGTCTCCTCTAATGTTGGTCTTTGATGAAGGAGATGAAAATCATTTGTTTCAGGATTCTGCTTTCATTTATCTCGAAATTACAAATCCCGCTGAGCCGCTTCATCCAAGACGACATCAACACTTATTACTTTGTGAACGGAGCGGTACATAAAACCTACGCCGTGGAAAACAACCCTGCTGTGCTGAACTACAGCTTGACCGAACGAGAGAGAGACAAGTCTGCTGCCAAACTCTTCAGTCAGACGCTGTGGAAGGTGTGTGGACGATCTTCTGACCGCTGAGTAACGCCGAGTCTGCACGTTTACAGTCCTCTCGTTCCACATGTACGCAGGTGAGGGATGACCTGAAGGTGATGGGCTGCAGTGCCATGTTGGACAAGTACGATTCCTACACAGTGAAGGTACGCTGTTGAGATATCTTCACTTCACACTCACAGTTCTCCACGGATAAAATAAAACCTAAGCTGGCATGCCTGGCCCTAACCGGAGTTCCCCATGTGACTGCTGACAGGAGTACCTGGTGAAGGAGGGGAACCTGAGCCGCGGTGCTCTGAGGATGATCGGAGACCTTCTGAATGAAAACAGCCTCTTCTACACGTCACTGGTGGAGACGCTGTACGTACAGTCAGACATCAGCGACGACGTACAGTGAGTAGAGTTACACTTACTACTTTGGCCGCCGTCAGCTTCCGAGTAAAGTCTGTTTCATAGCTCACGTTATAGTTCCTACTGAGAAAATCCTCTCCAGCTCTGAGCTCAATCAGGCCAGGGGTTTGTCAAACATAACATCTGGTCCAAATCAGGCCAGAGAATGATTGTAATAGCAGTTGTAATAGCAGTTGTAATAACAATCTAACTTTGTTTGCCCATTTGAATGTCTCTGTACTCCCATGGTTTGTGTTAATAGTTTATTGTTCTCCGTGTGGCTTCATTACTAAACAATCAAAAGCCTCAGCTCCTGGCCTGACATGCTCACTGCATAGTTTTCAGCTTTTCTACCTTTTTTGGGTAAATGTACATCTTTTTCTAAATTTTGCTTGTAAACGTGATGAATCAGCATTAGCAGCGAAGCCATACGGACACCGAGGAATGCAGTACACTGTCACTGTAGGAATACATGCATGTTTACTGTCGCACCATCCCAGAATCTTACCAACCATCTGTGGATAATTGATCGTGTTTCCCATCGACGTGGTGGTTAAAGTGGTTAAAACCACTTATTTTTCTTGAAAGTGTTTAACTTGTTAATGATTTGAAAATAAAATGTTAAATTATAAGAAGTACTTATACCATTTTGCATTAAAAGAAAGAGAAACATGTGTACCTATCGCAGTCACTCATATGAAGTACTATGATGCTGGTTTCACCGGCCTGACTCCAGATCGGTTTTGACCGCTGGATGAAAATAGATTTGACGCCCCTGGATTAAGCAGCTTTATACCAAAACAGGGTCCTAACGTCTTCCTGGACTTCTTTTGAAGTATGTCAGGGATTTATTTTCTGTCAGTTCATCATTGTGAGCATCACTTTTCAAATCCTGTACGTCCAATCACGTTACAGTGTAAGAATATGGATATATATATATATATATATATATATATATATATATATATATATATATATATATATATATATATATATATATCAGTATTGTGAATGAAGGGGTGTGACGGGTGTGTTTTTCCAGGTACTTTGAAGTGACTGGTGGATTCGATCACCTCCCCAGAGCGTTCTACCAGCTGTTAAATGCCTCCATCATCCTCAATAGCAAAGTGAAGCTCATAGATCAAACCGGCGGCAGCAATGTGACGCTGAAGTACCAGGACTGGAGGAATCCAGGCTCTTCGGCCAGCCTGACAGTGGACTACGCTCTGGTCACCTCCACGGCCAAAGCCACGCTCTTCATCGACTTCCAGCCGCCTCTCTCCGGGGACAAATCGGAGGCGCTGCGCTCGGTTCACTACGCCAGCTCCACCAAGGTGGTGCTGAGCTTTAGGGAACGCTTCTGGGAGAAGGAGGGCATCCGAGGGGGGAAGAGCATCACAGACCGGCCGTCTCGCTTCATCTACTACCCCAGCCACGGCTTCCCCGACACCGCCGCGGGGGCCCTGCTGGCGTCCTACACCTGCTCCGACGACTCCACCCTCTTCCAGGGGATGAGCGAGGACGAGCTGATGGCCGTGGCCCTGGAGGACCTGGTGAAGATCCACGGGGAGTACATCCGGCCCCTGTGGACGGGCGGCATGGTGAAGAAGTGGGGCTTGGACCCGTACAGTCTGGGGGCGTTCGCGCTGTTCACGCCCTACCAGCAGGGGCACTACGCCAGAGACCTGTTCCAGAGCGAGGGCCGGGTCTTCTTCGCGGGGGAGCACACGGCCACCCCTCACGGCTGGATCGAAACCGCCATGAAGTCTGCGCTCAGGGCGGCGAAAAACATCAACAGCCTCACTCTTTAGGTCGGATTTTTAGTTTGTCCGATGAACCGAACACTCGGGCGTCAGCCTTGAGACCTCAAGTTGGAAAGAATCCACAGTAAAAATTAGAGCTTCACCGATGCCACTTCTTTAAAGGAAGGTTACAGGTACTAATACTAACCTTTAGCTACTTGCCAATACAGAGTACCGATATGGGTACTTATTAAATGACATAAAGTCTAATTTATACTCCATATGCAAACAACATGCCAGGCCAGGCATCGCAGTGAACCTCCTCCGTACAGATCTAATTAAATCCTTTAAATTACGGATCATTTTAAACAGCAGTGAAGTTAATCAAATTATTAAACCCAAAAAAACGGAAACAAATATTTATTTGTGTTATTTTTTTATAGTCGTTTAAGTTGACATTTTTGTCCTTAATGACTTCAGAGCGTAGTATTTTTTCAGTATTCTTTTAGATACTGGATAAGATTCTCTTTTTCACAATATCAAACAGATGAAGAGGAAAAATGTCTCTGATGATGCCTGAGGGCTTAATGTTGCTCCATCAGCCACCAACCTTCCTGTACATTACTTTATGTTGAGGATATATTTATTGTAAACTGGGACTGAGGAAACCCGAACACATCTTCCTTTGATAAATTCTTTCATTTTTAAGAGGTCCAGGAAAAGAGCCGGACGATGCTAAAGAAAATCATTACTTCTGACTCTACATGTCTTATTAAAATATAAGAATATATACTGTGGTTATATATTTTCATCATCAAAGTTAACAGTTATTTGATTTTTACGGTTTAAGCTGGTAAACGTATCACAGCCCGGCGCTGCTGGAGCCACTGAGCAGTGGAACTAACGAGTCGGGTCCAAATGTTTCTGCTGATTCTTTATCTGTGTTGGACGAACTCTCTTTCACCTCCTCTTGATATTCTGTCGGAACATAATTTAGTCTTGCTTTTGTCCTTCTCATTACAATTAAAGAACGTAAGTATGGCGTGAATATAAGTATTATATAAGATAATTCATTGTCATCAGATAATTGTATTAAACAGCATCTCTCACTGAATGTCAATAAAATATCAATTGTAAAATAAATAGCTGAACCTTCATCAGTCCTTTATTTGAATCAGAATATCCACTACAACTGTTTTCATCCAAGTACATTATACTGCACAACTTTATTAGAAAATCCACATTGAGGGGATTTAAAAATTGATTAACTGAGAAGCATTGACATGGATTGGTAAAATATTATGATATAAATACAATATTAATAAAATTGGGTTTTATTTACACCGATACTAATTGATGATTTACTTAATCAGCATCATATAATTATTCCTCCATATTATAGTTATTCATAGAATTGCAACACCACTTGTTTCCCTTGTATGGTATAAGCCCTAATAATGATCCCATCATGTATTTTGAATCATTGATAAAAGCAGATAAGATTAAAAGCAGAAATAAAATCAGAAAAATGTAAGTAATCTTGTAATAAAACGGTAATAACCGCTACGGCAAACTGATAACAAAGATGTGTTATCTGACTGACATGGCCGTCAATACGCTGCTTAATGGAAGGTTCTGTTCAGCTCGTATTGTTCTGAAGGCCGTCGTCAGACGTCCAAAGTTTAATGACCTTCAGTCGGTCGCAGCGTTTCCAGAAAGTTCCACCTCGGGAACCGTTCTCAAAACGTTTCCTGTTTTTAGAGACACGTTGTCGTGTAAACGAAAACCCAAAATGCAACGGGAGATTCGTGTTTTCGCTTGAAATGGTTGCCGTGGAAATGGGCCCTCAGAACAGAACCAGATTAAAACTATTTGAAAAAAACAAAAACTGTATGAAGTATTGTTAAAATGGAATTTGGTTGTAAATGACTGGTGAAAAGACGAGTGTGACGCCGTGAAGATTTACTGAAAAACACTTTAATAGCTTCCAACACCTTTAAGGAAACCAGTCGCTCCATACAGAGACCCCCCATGGGGCGACATGCATCAGTACGCTGGAGTTCAGGTCTCAGCGTCCCACCGGGACACGGCCGTCCCTCCCAGCAGCATCGGTCCAAAGCCTTAACGCAGTCCGACGGTCAGTGAGCGCCTTTCTGCACCATCTGGGTGAAGCGGTTGGTGATGGTCAGGGTGGTGTCGATGAAGCGCTCCACGCAGCTCACCAGACACGTCTCCGTCCGGTGGTCCAGCTTGGAGCCGGGACTGTCCACGCACTTGTCCCAGCAGACGTCCGTAAAGGTGTGCACCTGCATGGACGGACACGTAAATCATCACCAGTCATCCATCAGCCGCTCAAGACTTCCAGTTTACGGCAGGAACTGGTTGCAAAATGTGACCTCATCCACATCTCACTTTGTTCAGAGGACAACACGTGTAAACAGGAAGTATTCTGTCTGATGCCTTCATGGAAGACGAACATCCACCCTGGGCCTCAGAGCCTCCGCTGATCTCAGGTCGAGTAAAACTACGGCCCTGTGTACGCGGCAACGACTTCGAGGGAAAACGTAAAACTTTCATCATGGTTTGGTTGTTTGTTTCCATGACAGCGCTGCTTGGAGCCACTGAAAGCACAAGTTTTTTTTTAATTGTTTCCAGAATGGAACTTTTCGACAATATTCAGAGTCTGTGGTCATGTAAGGAAAAGGAGAAGGACAATCTCTGGAAACACTGGAGCTCCGCCGCCAAGTCCACAGTGAAAGTCCTGTGTGTCATGACTCCCTGTCTATTTTCTCCGGGGACAGTTGAACAGTTGAATCACCGAAGGAATCCAACTTAACCCCGCGATCAATGTTTAAAGAGTGTTGTTCTCTGAGAGGATGTGTGTGTGGGGCCTTCAGGTATTTGGGAGAAATCAAAAGATCCCTTCCTACCAAAGATCCAACAGCACTGACGTCATTTCTTGGTTAATATTTTCCCAAACACTGAATTGTCGATCCTGGACAGCTTCTCCATCCCACACACACACATTGAGAATCATGATTTAACCAAACATGTTGTTTTGGATTGAACCTGAAGCACTGGAAAGTAAAGCCACACACACACACACACACACACACACACACACACACACACACACACACACACACACACACACACACACACACACACACACACACACACACACACACACACACACACACACACACACACACACACACACACACACACACACACACACAGGGACGATCTGCAAGTTTCCTGTTTTCTAACAACAACAATCACTGATTTTATCACTTGATCAATCAAAATAGAATGATCATAGTTTATATCTGAGCGTGGAGACACATTGATCAGGTGATCATTCAGTCCATACAGGTATAATTATCTACATCACCTGGAGGTTTCGACTTATATTTCATGTGCAATTACAAAAAAAGGTAGAACGTGTATGTTCACATAGTTCAGGCTGATTACATGTTAAAAACACGTTAAATCCACTTAACGCGGATTCTATCAACGTTAGCAGGGATCGAGGCTCACACTCCGGCTACATGTGAGAGAGGAGAGCCGGGGATCGAGGCTCACACTCCGGCTACATGTGAGAGAGGAGAGCCGGGGATCGAGGCTCACACTCCGGCTACATGTGAGAGAGGAGAGCCGGGGATCGAGGCTCACACTCCGGCTACATGTGAGAGAGGAGAGCCGGGGATCGAGGCTCACACTCCGGCTACATGTGAGAGAGGAGAGCCGGGGATCGAGGCTCACACTCCGGCTACATGTGAGCGAGGAGAGCCGGGGATCGAGGCTCACACTCCGGCTACATGTGAGAGAGGAGAGCCGGGGATCGAGGCTCACACTCCGGCTACATGTGAGAGAGGAGAGCCGGGGATCGAGGCTCACACTCCGGCTACATGTGAGAGAGGAGAGCCGGGGATCGAGGCTCACACTCCGGCTACATGTGAGCGAGGAGAGCCGGGGATCGAGGCTCACACTCCGGCTACATGTGAGAGAAGAGCGCCGGGGATCGAGGCTCACACTCCGGCTACATGTGAGAGAGGAGAGCCGGGGATCGAGGCTCACACTCCGGCTACATGTGAGCACAACTAGCACACCAACCTGAGCCTGGAACTGCGCCTTTTGCTGCTCGATAGCGATCATACGCTGAAGCTCGGAGGCCTCCGCTTTCTCCGACGCGTTGAGCTGATCGAAACTGTCCATTTTCTGTTCTTGTGGAAATGGTTATAACGCGACTGGAACGGTTGTAACACCACTGGCAGCCGGTTCACGAGCTGCTGCTGCAGGACTGAGCGGAGGTGACCTCTGCGTTCGTTCACCACGGTGCGCCGAGGCGGAGGAAACAGTGCAGATCTATAAATGACATGATGGGCCGCACGCCGCGATGGCTGCCGAACGTGACATTTGTAAGTCAGCGCGCCGAAGCGCCGTAACATGTGACGCACACGGGGGCGGGTCATGTCTCACAGGAGCCTTTTCCGTCTTTACATTAAAGTTTACACATCTTTTCAGCAAATACTCTTCCTGCTGTCAAACCTTTATGTGCACGTACTGATAGTTTAGTATTTTTTTCTATTTCATTCAATTCAATTCAACTATATTTGTATGGCTCCACATACAACAGTCATTTCTGGGTGCTTTTAACGAGAGAGAAATTAATATTTCATTATATGTACAATGAATTACTAGTCTGTGTGGAGCAATACTTTTAAGACTTTCCCCCTCAAATGTTTTATCTAATTGTCTTTAAAATAGTCTATTCTATCTTATGGTTAATTTCCTATTGAAGAAGAAACATCAATGAGGATTTCTTCATCTCAAACTATTTATTGAAACAAATGCTGACAACAGTGGTGGGTAAACCACAAGAAAAATACTAATGTCTAATTAACTTATCGTGAGTTTGAGCATCAATTACAGCTTGATGACGACGTCTCATGCTGTTCACAAGTGGACTTATTGTCTGCTGAGGCGTCACACTATTCTTGAAGGGCAGCCCTCCGATCATTGAGGTTCTCGGTAGACGGATACGAGCCTCTATGTAGCCTCCCAGCTGATCCCAGAGGTTTTCTATGGGATTCAGGTCCCAAGAAAGTGCAGGTCACTCTATCTGAGGCAGAGTCTCCAGCACTTGTTCCCTCATGATGATACCATGATGTCCTTCATGTAAGATTGGCTTGTCACTTTAAAATTCACAA